>NC_031993.1:25835039-25844723 GCF_001879085.1 Nicotiana attenuata
GTGCGCAATTAATTAAAAGAGAGTATGAAAATGTGGATGGACCAAAATTTCTCATACCAAAACACTAATTAAGATGAGCGACTAAAGCAATTAACAGAAAGTAACAACTATAATCGGGAAAATTAACATGAATTACGCTGAATCAAATCTATGCTTTCCTTATTTCATACTCTGTTTTTCTGATTCCAAATGTGCATTTTAAAATTTATTTGATCTATAATTAACCAATTTGCATAAGTCTTGCCAAAATGATGCTTACGTAAGTCAAGATATCGTATTGGTAATAGGAATGATAGTAACCCATTTATTTTGGAAGATCAACATAATACTCTCTCAGTTTTATGTTTATGTGATTTTATTAAACTCACCATTATATAAAATAATAAAATGTAAAACTATTTTGTTTTAGAAAAACAATTAAAGAAAAAAGAAAAGAAAAATTAAGTGGGGCAGGACGGGGCGGGTTGAAAACTGAAATAATAACTATGCGAGACCGGTTGAAATTTTTGTGGGTGTTGCCAAACTCGCCCCGCTCCATTGTCATCCCTAGGGTACGTTTGGTTTTTCTGCAGTCTTTTAAAATTATGTCGACATAAAAAGAGCGATGGAAAGTAAATTTTAGGAATATTAGTTTCGAGAAGTTATTAATCGCCAATGACAATACATTCGTAAAAGCCCCATTAGGCACGAGTTCTTTCCTTTCTCTTGAACCTCAAAAGAAAAGTCAAACTTGCCATTTAGACGACAAAGAATTCCAACTCGAATAAGTAAACTCAACGTTCTTAAAGCGAATGAACCAAGTACCCAAAAAAACGTATATGTATGTATATATTTGTACAGCAATTTATCCCAAAATTTTGCTCCTCGAGACTTAACTTCCAACGAACAAATTATGTATAATCAAAGCTAAGGAACAAATTAGAAAATTTAAGCATAAATTAAAGTGACGTACTTTCATTTGAAAGTTGCACAACTTCAAGAAAAAAACGATACATAAACAAAGGGTGATAATTGACCTTAGCATATTCTGAAAGAGGAAAAAGGAATAAGTCGAAGATCAATTGAAAGGACGAATACATTTCAATTCTCCCTTTTTATTTTCAATTACAGAATCTGATGCCAAATATAGCAATTTTGGCTTTTCAGACCCATACGCAAACACTATGATGCGCCATGGGTTCGGTTTAGGATGCCCCTTAAGCTTTTTGGTCATAAAGGCACAAAGCATGTCATACGTAATGAAAAGAAAGATACCACTATCCCGCCGCTTACTCGAATCATCACAAACACAATATTCTCTAACCAAAAACCAATTCGAATTTAAATCTTGACATGTGTTATGAAACACTAAAAGAAGAAGAGTATTGCAGGGAAAAGTAGAGTGAGACAATTCTTATTGATATGGCATGAATTACAATGGAATAGAACCCTCTATTTATAGGAACAGGGTGACTTAGCCACCAAGCAATGAACCCTAGAATCTCTCTAAATATAGACATTCACCATA
This sequence comes from Nicotiana attenuata, assembly GCF_001879085.1. NCBI lineage: Eukaryota > Viridiplantae > Streptophyta > Magnoliopsida > Solanales > Solanaceae > Nicotiana > Nicotiana attenuata. The sequence continues at coordinate 25,836,547 of NC_031993.1, forward strand.
AATACAATTCTATTTATAACACTCCCCCTTGAATGTCTGTTCAACAGATAATGTGCCTCATTAAAACCTTAACTAAAATAAAACCCACTGGAAAAAAATTCTAGAAATGGTAAAAGAGTACACATATCTAACAATACGCCTTTTGGTTGCCTCGTTAAAAACCTTGCAAGGAAAACCCAATGGGACAAAACCTTGTAAAGGAAAAAAGAGCACAACGCGTAATAACTCCCTCTGATAAGAGCATTAATTCACATACTTGAGCCTTCGCATCCCAATCTTGTACATTATCTTCAAAAGATCTCTTCAACGAATTTGTTTCACCTTGAAATCATCATTCCTAATAGATGTATTTGTGAGCATGTGATTTTTGCCTCGCTCGAATTATTCCTATAAAACTCATAAAAATTAGAATTTTTCTTTTTTTTATTATTATTTGGATTTTACGAAATTAATTTGGGTGTTCGTTTGCATTTTTGTGTGCATTATTAATTGATATAAGTCATAAAAATACAAAGTAGCATACTTGCATTTAGGACCTCATTTTAACAGTTCTATTAGTTAATTAGCATTACAAAATTAAAAGAAAAATAACAAAAATGGTTCTTTTGCATTTCTACTTTTAATTTTTTAAATTTGTCTTAGTTTTCTTTTAAATTAGGAATTAGTTAATTTTGGAAATTAATTAGTATAATTTTAGGTTCAAATTAGGTCTTTTGTTTTAATTATTTGCATTTAACAAAAACCAAAATAAAATAAAAAAGAAAGCAAAAGAAGAGAAATTAAAAGAAAACAATTGTCTTCACAAAATACCCAAATTTTGGGGCCCATTTCACCCCAGACCCGTCCAAACGAGACCCTGAATCAAAGCACAATCCAAAAACCACCGGTCCAGCCCCCCCTCCCCTCTCCAAAACGACGCCGTTTGGCTCGGATCAATCCTGGCCGTCTATGTTTCATGATCCAACGGCTCAGAAGCTAGGGTGTCTAAGTATAAAAGTGTCCTAACGTTACCCTACCCCCCTCAGACCCCTACCTCTCGTCTCTCTCACCTCTAACTCAGAGAATGTAACTCCACCACTCCTCCGCCGGCCGGAAATAGCCTACGGCGGCGGCCGGTCTCCAAACTCGTCCAAATTTACACCACTACCCCATCTCAACCTCCTCGTTACGAATCCAACCTTACTTTCCTTCGAATCATCGCCGAATTCCTTGAATCTTCAAAACCCTAAGCGCCGCCTCCGCCGCCCACGGCGGCGACGCCTCCAAATCTTACCAAATTAACACCAGTGCTTCTACTCACCCCCTTGTTATGAATCCACCATCAATAGCCTTCAATTTTCTCCCCAGGGTTTCGAATTTTAAATCAAAATTTAGCCTCAAACCCTAGTTCCACGAATCGGGGATTCTCTGACGGCCTGACCATTATAGTGTTTAGTCGTGTGTTTTCTCATGAAAAACACACGATTAAACACTAGTTTGGTCAAGAATTTTCAATTGGATTTGCCCAAGCCCACTCTCAATTCCGGTAATCGGCATCTCTTCATTTTCTTTTTATTTCTTATTACTTTTTCCTGTCTGTTTTTAGTATTTGTTTTTCTTTTAATTTTCTTAAGATTTCTTTTGTTAAGTTTAGTCTTCTTCCCCTGATACAGTTGATCCATGATCTAGTATTATTGGCAGGATTCTGTTTCTTTTCAATTTTTGTAATTGATTATTAATTTTGTTTAATTGGTAATAAATAGTTCGATAGTAGTATAAATTAGGATTAATTTTCAGTTTTGTTTAGCATTAAATGGACTCGATAATTCAATTTGAGAGTTTTCGAGATTGGTTTGGTTATAGTTGAATAGTCCAGGCCTTTATTTAGTTAACCATGGTTAGTTAAAAGGGGGTTAGGTTAGCTGACATAGGATTGGTAATTTCAGAATGAGTAAAAGGTTAGTTCAGGTATTTTAGATAAAAGGAATCTTGTAGTAACTGAAATAGAATTCCCTAGAAGCTTCTAGAAAGGGTTTTAATTTGAATTTCAGAAACTTATTGATCTAACTTGGGTAAGAAGTCAGTCTTGTAGGGACTAATTAGTAAGAAACTGAAAAATAAAAGAGGGGGCAAGGGGGTAAATGTGAAATCAGAAACTTCCCTTAGCCTTGCCTATAAAGGCAGCCCATTACTGCCTTGTTGAACAGGTTTTGAAATCTGAAAATCCCCATAAGTTTTTTAGAAGCATTAGAGATTCAAAAACTCTGAAAATTTCAAAATTCAAATTCTAGATCCAAGGAAAAATCAGAAAAAAAAAAAACAAAAAAAAATCCAAAAGAAAAATTAGTTTGAGAAATACTGAAAGTCCTTAAGCTTTCAGGCAGCCAAAACTACCAAAAATACTATTCTATTGAAGTTCTTCTTAAGATAATTTCTGTGTTCCAGCTATTAGATCAATTTCCAGTTTGAATAGGTTGAAAAAAAATGGTTTGAATAGTCCTGTTTCAGTAGTTGTGATTTTTCAGAAGCTCCTGAGGTCATTTCTGGGTTTATTAGAGGTCATTTGATCTGGTTTTGGGTGTTCACTTGTGTTGTTCATTGGAAATTAACTGCTGGTCTGTTGAGATGTCATTTCTGGGTTAAAATTAGTGCAAAGCTGCTGCTGTTTTGTGCTGAATTTACTGTTGTTGTGCTACTGCCTAGCTGACCTTCACTTTCTCTTATTTTGTTCCAATTTCCAGGTATTTATCTAACCTTCAATGGCCAAAGCTAAGGAGACTTGTAATTGAAGTTGCATTTGAATGAAAAGTTGTTCCGAATCTGCCTACACTGTTTTGAACCCCTGTTTATTCATTTGATATTGTAATGAGTAGTGTAGCTTTATACGTTCATGCAATCTCCTGATTTATGCCTTAAAAGTCTTATATTGTTCAAATAGCCAATAGTGTAACTGACCAGGGACTCGAATTTGATATTGTACAGCCCTTTGTTTGTAATTAAGTTGGGACTGTGATGAGAATAGCTTGAATATGACTTAGTTGAGCTAAGAATAGTTGGATTCAATGGTTTAAATTCCATATTAGCTTCTTAAAATTGCTGCAATTGGTTTTAGTTGTTGTAAAACACTTTAATTAGTTTGAATTGGGATCATGAACCGTATTAGTTTTTTATTTAGAATGCTTAGTTATGTCAAAATGCCACAATTGTTTTAAATTGGATCATGACTAGTGTGTGGCTGCTTAGTAGTCTAAAATTGTTAGTCATTTATAAATTGTTTTAGGTACTTTAATCTGCTCATGTTTGGTCGCTGTAGTTATTGCAAATCATTTTAACTTTTGAAGCATATTGATGCTGGTTTGATTTCGAATCTAAAGGAAATTGGATAAAATCCAAAGCCATCTTTCATACAGTAGGCCACCCAGCCACTAAAAATGGGCCTATTAAGAAGCCCAAGTAATTTGAAATTAGTTCATGGGTGCTGAGTGATGGGTTGGAATTAGATTGCTGAGTTCCAATTTATGGCCTGCCTTCTATTTGGGCTTGGGCCCACGACTAGCAATTCCTTATAAAAGACCCTGGCCGAATTTTTTATTTTTTGGGCCTTGCAAGTTAGGTAGCGAATTTAAATTAAGAGGTTTTCCTCTTGTTTAAGTTCGGACTTGAACTTGGGGCCCGAATTTTATAGTGATAATTAATTAGGTCTTTAGAGACATTACTTAATAGAAAATCCTAGTTCCTTTAGGTTGGCCTTTAAAATAAAACGAGGTGCGCCACGCCAAAAAAAATTCATAAATTGCGTGGCCCTCTTTAAATACTCATATTAAAATATTTAGAACTTGGGATGTGCCATTTAGCGAACTTTCATGGCCTCCCGCAAAGTTAATAACACGTTAGTCACTTTAGGCGCGTTCTTTAATAATTTTACCTTCCTAAACTCGGGTGTGCATTTCATGCGACCCAAATCCAAATCCCAAAACTTTGAATAAAATATGTCGAGGATCCGGGTGCATTTCATGTGACGTGATCCAAAAGCATGTTTTAAACGGCGTTCAATTTCCTAAAAATTTTATTATTAATTAAAAGCGGTAAATAATTTTAAAAATTGCACTATAGGATGGTATGTATTAAAATCAGATTTTTAGCCAATTATAATAGTTTAAGCGACCGTGCTAGAACCACGGGATCCAGGGGTGCCTAACACCTTCCCTCGGGTCAACAGAATTCCTTATTCAGAATTTCTGGTTCGCAGACTCCACTCGGAAAGTCGAAATTTCCTCGATTTGGGATTCAAGATAAATCGGTGACTTGGGACACCAAAAGCCAAACCTATCCCAAGTGGCGATTCTAAATAAATAAATAATCCCATTTCAAATAATGTCACTTTAAATGGAAAAACTCCCTTATCCACTATCCTTCGGGGTAGGTGTGTAAAAAGGAGGTGTGACAGCTCTGGCGACTCTGCTGGGGATAGGAACCCATAATTTCAGTTCAGGGTTCAAGAATTCGAGCTTAGATCGACTGTTATATTTGGCTTTGTCTGATTTTCCTACATGGTCCATGCTATATGTGCTAAATGCTTTACCGCTTTGATATTTTGTGAGATGTATATATAAACTGTTACGAATCCCTTCCTCTCTCTGAGTCTTCTACATCATGGAGAAGGGTGCACTTTGTGTAGCTTCTCTTCTGTTTAGAGTCTTTTCCCATTTAGAACGAGGTTTGGATAAGTTGTTAAGCCGACGGAGCTTCTGTATCCCCGGTACGCTGCCTCCTCGAGTTGTCCGCTCGGGTAAGCCAGGTCTAGACCAATAAACCTAGGGTTTAAACCTAGAAGAACAAAAACCTCATGCCGGATCCCTAGTGGGAACGTTTGTTTGCATCATGTGCATTTGACTTAGGGGACTCAACACAGGGGTTGGGTCCGTCTAGGACAGGTGACCTTAAATGAAAAAGACCATCCTGATACATCTTACGTGCTACTTGTGCATTTATTTGCTCGGCTTTGCATGTTGACCGGCCTGTATATAATGAGAAAAATTGAGAAAAATAGCAGTGTTAGGACTAAGTGAGGGTAACCACTTATTTTGAAAAAACCAATGCCCAAATAGTACTGAAATGCTGCCGGATTTTTGAAAAGAAAAAGAAAAAAAATAGAGAAAAAAGATTTTTTTTTTAACCAAACGTTTTGACCGAACTACGCTGGTTTGATTCTCACCGGATGTGAGATACGTAGGCAACCCTCATCGGGTCCAACCTCCCTTTTGCAAAAATAGCCCAAAAATGTCAAAATTTTAATTTTCGTCATAAAGAAGTCTGGTGATGCCATTCTTGTTTTAAAATAAGCTGAATGTCCCCAAAAGGGCGCCGGAAGGCTGTTTTTGCAAGAACAGCCACCCTGAGTCATTTTTAAATGGTTTGCGGGCACAGCCTTAAAATCTTCCTCCCAGAAGTGCTGAAAGGCCGTATCTGCAAAACCAAGTCCTTGTTTTTTTCTAAATAAAGAAAAAATTTGGGAAAATAGCCACTTTTTCCTTTTTAGGTCAAAATAAATCCTTAAAATACTCCTTAGATGTCTTTCTTTCATAAATAAAAAATATAAAAAAAATACAAATTTTGAAAAATTGAGTCCGAAAATATTTTTTGCTCAAAAATCCAAAAGGTTTTCGTAAAAGTCCCTCTTCCGAAAATTAAGAGGCGACTTTCAAAATCCAAAAAAAAATATTTTTCTTTCGTGTTAGAAAAAGAGAAAATAAATGAAAATTCAAACAAAAATATTTTTTTTTATTTCTAAAATTCCCAAAGTTCCAATAAAAAGAAAAGGCATTTTTAGAAGTCTTTCTTTCAAAAAATAAAAAGAAAAATTAAAATCAAAAATCAAAATCAAAAATATTTCCCTTAAAGCATTTCTTTCAAAAATTCCAAAAAAAAAAGAAAGCTTATTTACCTTATTTGCAAGAACTACGCTTGGTCTGATTCATGCGGGGTCATGATATGTAGGCAATCTCCATAAGATTCGACCGTAACCCTAAGAAAAAGAAAAGGAAAAAAAAAAGAAATACGAGGGAAGGAAATAAAAGGAAAAACAGAGTGGAAAAGAAACACAAAAGAGAAAGGCCAGAAAGAAAAGAAAAATGGAGAGGAAAGAAAAATCAAAATGAGAGAAAACCATGAAAGCAAAAGTAAGGAAGCAGAAATCAAAAGAAAAGAAATGGGAAGAAAAGCCGGGATGACGCATGCGACCGTGGCAAACATGTAGATACTCATTTAACTGTATAGGTGCATCACACCCCAATGTGCGGTTACCTATCTGTTACTTGTCTCAAACTAACCATTGTTGCTGTCAAAATCTAGCTTAGGTATTTAGAAACGGTGGTTCGTTTTGGGTAAGCTGGCATCGCATCGATATTTCACCAGATCAAAAGGAAGTACAGAGATGTCGTCTGAAATGACTTTACCACCAGTTCTCATCACTGAAGACAGCCCCATCTCAGGGATCCCGGCCTCCGAGTCTGCCACAGCGGAAGAAAACCGAATATTATGCCTCCTAGTGATGGAGATGTGGGACGCATGGACCAATGGCAGGGAGCCTCCAAGTGCTATCCTTGGCTTTCCTGAACTGTTCCCGAGAACCGGGGGTACTTCTAACATCCCTATCAGTCACCTGAATACCCCGTCTGCTCACTTTATAGGAACACCTTCTGAGGTATGCCCCCAAGTGTTCACATTAGGAGCAGCTCCCAATATTTTTACTGCTCCGCCACCACACAACCTTCACTACCTAGGCCCGCTTTTCATTCCTCGGCCTTTACTTTCCAAAATCCCATCTTTCAAGCAGATCCTGCTCAATATCCCACATACACTTACTCTCAGCCACCGCCATTTGAGCTTACACTAGGGCAAGATAAAACTCCCAAAGCTCCTGAACAAGATGAGATGGTGAAAAGAATGAGGAGCCTTGAGTAGAGCTTAAAGAACATGCAAGGTTTAAGCGGGCATAAAAGTGTTTCTTATACTGATCTGTTCATGTTCCTTCATGTGCACCTGCCCATGGGATTTAAAACGCCAAAGTTCGAAAAGTATGATGGGCATGGCGATCCCATTGCTCACCTGAAAAAGTATTGTAATCAGTTGCGCGGGGCCGGCGGAAAAGAAGAGTTGTTGATGGCTTACTTCGGAGAAAGCTTAGTAGGCATTGCCTCAGAGTGGTATATGGACCAGGACGTCTCACGATGGCACATTTGGGACGATCTTGCCAGAGATTTTGTAAGGCAGTTTCAATACAACATCGACATCGCGCCGGACAGGAATTCCTTGGCAAATTTGAAGAAGAAGCCCTCGAAAAGTTTCAGAGAATAAGCTATTAAGTGGCGCGAACAGGCATCGAGGGTGAAACCTCCCATGGATGAAGTAGAAATGGTCACTGTCTTCCTTCAGGCCCAGGAAGCAGATTACTTCCAGAAACATGATGTCGGCCATGGGCAAACCTTTTGCAGAGGCAATCAAGATTGGTGAAATGGTAGAGAACGGTTTGAAAACGGGCAGGATTTGAGTCAATCGGACATCAGAGCAACCTCCCAAGCCATCCAAGGCGGGTCTGGAGGAATGGCCAAAGGCAAAAAGAAAGAGGAAACAGTTATGGCAGCATCAGGGGGAAGAAGATACCGGGCTCCTAGACCTGTGTTTTCTGAAAGAACCCCTCAACATTACTACCCTCATCACGATATGGCTTATGCTCCTCCACCTTATGCCGTCATGAACGCTCAACCCTTCGGCCGACCGCAGCCACATGCCAATAGAAATCAACCTCCATTCCCAAGAAATCAACCTCCCCACCAGAACCACTATAATCCTCGACCTCCGCAGAATAACTTCCGTCCTCGGGAACCACCCAGGAGACCAAACTTTACGCCAATCGGTGAACCATACTCCAGTCTATTCCCGAAGCTTGTTCAAATGAATTTGCTGCAGCCCATACCTCCAAACAGGCAAAACCCAGAATCACCATCCTATCAGCGGGGCGTCCGATGTGCTTATCACTCAGGAGCTGAGGGGCATGATACGGAAAACTGTTGGACATTGAAGAGAGCCGTGGAAGACTTGATAGAGCAGGGGAAAATAGTGCTGAGGGACGAGGAGGTCCCAAATGTGACCAACAATCCTTTGCCAACCCACAACAACGGGCCGTGATCGGGATGATC
>NC_031993.1:25844743-25897568 GCF_001879085.1 Nicotiana attenuata
AGAAATGACTTTGCCCGCAGTTCCCATCTCTGAGGACAGCCCCATCTCGGGGATCCCGGCATCTGAGTCTGTCACAGCGGAAGAGAACCGGATACTACGTCTCCGACTCATGGAGATGTGGGACGCCTGGACCAATGGAAGAGAGCCTCCAAGCGCCATCCCTGGATTTCCTGAACTATTCCCTAAATCTGGGGGTACCTCCAATATCCCCATCACCCACCCTCATACTCCTTTGGGACAGCCTACCATCACCGCTCACTTCGTTGGAACACCTTCTGAGGTCTGCCCCCAGGTGTTCCCAGCAGGAGCAGCTCCTAACATCTTCACTGCTCCACCATGCTCTGCTACAACACAACCTTCACTGCCAAGGCCCGCCTTTGATCCCTCAGCTTTCACCTTCCAAAACCCTGTCTTCCCGGTGGATCCTCCTCAATACCCCGCATATAACTACTCTCAGCCACCACCCTTTGAGCTTACGCCAGGACAAGGTCAAGCTCCCAAAGCTCCTGAGCAGGATGAGATGGCAAAAAGAATGAGGAGTCTTGAACAGAGTTTAAAGAATATGCAAGGCTTGAATGGGCAAAAAAGTGTTTCTTATACTGATCTGTGCATGTTCCCTCACGTGCATCTGCATATGGGATTCAAAACCCCGAAGTTTGAGAAATACGATGGGCATGGCGATCCCATTGCTCACCTTAAGAGGTACTGCAATCAATTACGCGGTGTTGGCGGAAAAGAGGAGTTGTTAATGGCTTACTTTGGAGAAAGCTTGGTAGGCATCGCCTCGGAATGGTATATGGACCAAGATGTCTCACGATGGCACATTTGGGATGACCTTGCCAGAGATTTTGTGAGACAGTTTCAATACAACATCGACATTGCGCCGGACAGGAACTCTTTGGCGAATTTGAAGAAGAAGACCTCAGAAAGTTTCAGGGAATATGCTATTAAGTGGCGTGAGCAAGCGTCGAGGGTGAAACCTCCAATGGATGAAGTGGAAATGGTCACCGTATTTCTTCAGGCCTAGGAAGCGGATTATTTCCAGAACATGATGTCAGCCATGGGCAAACCTTTTGCAGAGGCGATTAAGATCGGGGAAATGGTAGAAAATGGTTTGAAAACGGGCAGGATTTTGAGTCAGTCGGCCTCAGAGCAACCTCCCAAGCCATCCAAGGCATGGCCAAAGGTAATAAGAAAGAAGAAACGGTTATGGCAGCATCAGGGGCAAGAAGATACCGTGCTCCTAGACCGGTGTTTTCCGAAAGAACCCCTCAACATTACTTCCCTCATCATGACATGGCTTATGTTCCTCAACCGTATGCGGTCATGAATGCTCAACCTTTTGCTCGGCCGCAGCCACATGCCAATTGAAACCAAGCTCCATTTCAAAGAAACCAGCCTCCTCACCAAAACCATTATAACCCCCGTCCTCCACAAAATAACTCCCGTCCTCGTGAACTACCCAGGAGGCCAAATTTTACACCAATCGGTGAATCCTACTCCAGTCTATTTCCGAAGCTTGTTCAAATGGGTCTGCTGCAGCCCATACCTCCAAACAGGCAAAACCTAGAATCGCCTTCCTATCAGCGGGGTGTCCGATGCGCTTATCACTCAGGAGTTGAGGGGCATGATACAGAAAACTGTTGGACATTGAAAAGAGCCGTGGAAGACTTGATAGAGCAGGGGAAAATAGTGCTGAGGGACGAGGAGGTCCCAAATGTGACCAACAATCCTTTGCCAGCTCACAATAATGGACCTGTGATTGGAATGATCTGCGAGGATAAAGAGTTCGATCCGACATTAAAAGCCATCATTGCTATTGCTGACGCAAAAAGAAAACAAAGGTTGCTTCAAAGCAAGATAAAGGGGATAAGAAAAACAAAGTCACCAAGGCGGAGCCAAAAAAGAAAGTTGAAGCCAAAACAGAAGCAATACCTCCCAAGGATGGGATTCTCTATATCCTGCGAGGCCGTCAAGAAAAGAAGCTGATTGTGAACCCTCCAAAGAAATTGGAAGTGAAAAAGGGAACACAAGTGTACGTATCCAAGCAAGCCTATGTGGTGCGGGGGACAATCAAGCCACCTCGGCTGAGTGAGCCAGTGGTTATTGGACGCGTACCACAGAAGCCTGTGACCAACCCTGCTACAGTGCCATGGAATTACCATCAGACGGTGGTTACATATAAAGGGAAAGAGATCCTGGGAGGGATTCCAGAAAATGTTCCCACCGAAAAGTACTCAAACATAGAAGAGGTAAACAATGCTACCAAAAGGCGTTTCCCGCCTAAGAAACCTGTGAGTGCTGAGGAAGCAGAAATTTTCTTTCAAAAGATGAAAATGGCTGACTACGAGGTGGTCGATCAGTTGCGAAAATGTCCTGAGCAAGTGTCTTTACTGTCATTACTGTTGAAATCCCCTGAGCATCAGAAGGTGTTAATGAAAACTCTGAATGAAGCCTATGTGCCGGCTGAAACTTCGGTAGAACAACTTGAAAGAATGGCGGAAAGATTCTTTGCTGTCAATCAAATCTCTTTCAGCAAAAATGACTTGCCTCCAGAGGGAGCTGCTCACAACAAGGCCTTGCACTTGACTGTCAAGTGTGAGGGATATTATGTAAAGCGAGTCATGGTAGATGGAGGCTCGGGTGTTGATATTTGCCCACTCTCCACACTGCAACGTATGGAAATCGGGACCGGAAGAATTCGTCCCAATAATGTCTATGTGAGAGCTTTTGACGACATCAAAAGAGATACCATCTGGTAAATCGACCTAATCTTGACCATCGGACTGGTGGATTTCGAGGTGACATTCCAAGTGCTGGATATGGATACATCTTATAATTTTCTTCTGAGAAGGCCTTGGATCCATGCCGCTGGAGCTGTGCCTTCTACCCTCCACCAAATGGTAAAATTCGAATATGAGGATCAGGAAATCGTGGTCCATGGAGAAGATGAACAGTCGATCTATCGGGACCCATCTGTCCCATGCTTAGAAGCCAGGGAGGGTAGTGAGCACATAGTCTACCAAGCATTTGAAGTTGTGGTGGCGGATCAGCATGAAGAAGGAAACCCCTGCCCTCAACCTTTCTTATCCAATGCCTCGATCATGGTGGTAAAGGAGATGATCAGACATGGTTTCAAGCCGGGAAAAGGACTTGGAAAGTCTTTGCAAGGCATATCTGAGCTGGTGACTTTGCCTACGATCGAAAAGTTCTTCGGGATAGGTTTCCACCCTACCCCAGATGATGTAAAATGGGCAGATGAGAGAAGAAGGAAGGATGGGTCTTGCCCCAGCCATTGCCACATATGTATGAGATCTTTGTCAAACCTAAGTACAGTGAAGAGGAAGACGATGAGGTTTTCACGGCTGAAGAAATTGAAGAGATATGTGGGGCAATGAGAAAAGTACTCTACGAAACCCACATGGTTCAGCCAGGAGAGGGCACTAGCACCGCTGAGGTGTTATACATGGGACCAAGCGCCAAGCTTCAAAATTGGAAGGCTACGCCATTTCCGATCAGGCGGGAGTCCCGGTAGACTTGTCCTGCTACTTTTTCTGCATCCCGAGTTATTCCAAGGTGTAACTCGGATGTTTCTTTTAGTTTCTTGTCTTTAAATTCCCAATGTAAACCCTGTTATCTTCCCAAATTCCAAGAAATGAAATCAATATTTCATCGTTCATTTTTCTCTTTATTTTTTCTGATTTTCTTTATTTTCTTCTTTTATTTCTTCTTTTCAGTTATAATAATGCGGCCTTAAATAGCATGACATGCTTGCGGACTTCATGCCCAGATCCAAACACGCTGTCTGATTGTGAAATAATGAACCAAGAACCGGAATATGATGAAGAAGAGGCTTTTAGGGAAATAAATCGAGAACTGGAACAATTTGAGAACAAACCTAAGCCAAATTTGAATGACACTGAGCCGGTTAACTTGGGAACTTCTGAGGAAATTTGGGAAACCAAAATAAGCATTCACACAGATAAGAAAACCCGAGATGCAATAATCCAACTCCTATTTGAGTTTAAAGATGTGTTTGCTTGGTCGTATGACGACATGCCAGGGTTGAGTGTTGATTTAGTGGTGCATAAGTTGCCAACTTACCCCGATTGCCCTCCGATCCAGCAAAAACAAAGAAAGTTTAAAACTGACATCAGTGATAAGATCAAAGAAGAAATCACAAAACAGTTGAAAGCAGGGGTAATCCGAGTAGTTCGATACACTACATGGTTGGCTAATGTAGTCCCACTTCCGAAAAAAGATAGGAAGACCCGGGTGTGTGTGGACTACAGAGATTTGAACAAGGCAAGTCCCAAAGACAATTTCCCTTTGCCCAACATCCACATCCTTGTTCATAACTGCGCCAAACATGAGATACAGTCCTTTGTGGATTGCTACGCAGGATATCACCAGGTGTTGATGGATGAGGAAGACGCAGAGAAAACGACCTTCACCACACCCTGGGGTACATACTGTTACCGGGTTATGCCATTTGGGCTGAAGAATGCTGGAGCGACCTATATGAGGGCCATGATCGCCATCTTCCATGATATGATGCATCAGGAGATAGAGGTGTATGTGGACGACGTAATCATCAAGTCCCGAACTCAGGATGACCACGTACGAGATTTGAGAAAGTTCTTTGAACGATTGCGCAAGTATGATCTGAAGCTGAACCCGGCTAAATGTGCATTTGGAGTTCCATCGGGCAAACTTCTAGGCTTCATAGTCAGCAGGAGAGGTATCAAGTTAGACCCAACAAAGATAAAGTCTATCCGGGATTTGCCTCCTCCAAGAACTAAGAAGGATGTGATGAGCTTGTTGGGCAGATTAAACTATATCAGCCGGTTCATTGCGCAACTGACTTCCACGTGTGAGCCCATATTCAAGTTGTTGAAGAAAGATGCAGCAGTCAAGTGGACGGATGAATGTCAAGAAGCCTTCGACAAGATCAAAGAGTATCTGTCAAATCCTCCAGTCTTGGTCCCACCAGAGCCAGGGAGACCTCTTTTCTTGTATCTGACGGTATTGGAAAATTCTTTCGGCTGTGTCCTCGGGCAGCACGACGTAACTGGAAAGAAAGAGCAGGCAATCTATTACTTGAGCAAGAAGTTCACCAGTTACGAAGCCATATATACTATGTTGGAGAGAACATGTTGTGCTCTGACGTGGGTCGCTCAAAAGCTGAGACATTATCTCCAAGCTCACACTACCTACCTCAAAACCAGGTTGGATCTATTAAAGTACATATTCCAAAAACCAATGCCCACAGGGAGGTTAGCAAAATGGCAGATTCTACTCACTAAGTTTGACATAGTCTATGTCACTCGCGCGGCGATGAAGGCCCAGGCGTTGGCAGATCATTTGGCTGAAAACCCGGTTGACGAGGAATACCAACTGTTGACCACTTACTTCCCAGATGAAGAGGTAAATTCAATAGAAGCAATCTCTGAAGACACTCATGCTTGGAAAATGTTCTTTGATGGAGCAGTAAACGCAAGAGGTGTGGGAATTGGGGCAATCTTGATCTCACCCACTGGTCAGCATTACCCGGCTACGGCTAGGCTTCGGTTCTTCTGCACGAACAATACTGCTGAGTATGAAGCCTGCATCATGGACATGAACATGGCAATCGACCAAGACGTCGAAGAGTTATTAATCATGGGGGATTCTGATCTGATTATTCGGCAAGCCCAGGGAGAGTGGGAGACCCGAGATGTTAAGCTCATTCCCTATCGGCAACATGTGGAAGATCTCGGCAAGCGGTTCAAGTCGATAGAATTCAAGTACATCCCTCGGTGTCACAATGAATTAGCTGATGCACTTGCCCCTCTGGCTTCGATGCTGCCTTACCCAGGCAATGCCCATATTGATCCTCTGGAGATCCAAATCAAGGAAAAGCATGGTTATTGTAACACGGTTGAGGCGGAGCCAACCATCCAGCCATGGTACCACGACATTAAAAGGTTTTTGAAAACGCAAGAATACCTTGAGCAAGCTACTGGAGATCAAAAGAGAACCATCAGACGACATGCAAGTGGTTTCTTCTTGAGTGGTGATGTCTTATATAAGAGGACCCCGGACCTCAATTTGTTGAGATGTGTTGACGCCGAGGAAGCCAAAAGAATTATGCACGAAGTACACGCAGGAGTGTGCGCACCTCATATGAATGGGTATGTTTTGGCAAAGAAAATCCTTCGGGCAGGATATTATTGGATAACCATGGAGAAAGACTGTTTCAGCTTTGTCCGGAAATGCCATCAGTGTCAGGGCACGGTGATTTGATTCATGCACCACCAACTGAACTGCATCCTATGTCAGCACCCTAGCCATTCGTGGCTTGGGGCATGGACGTCATCAGACCAATCGAGCCAAAAGCCTCAAACGGACATAGATTCATACTGGTTGCTATTGACTACTTCACGAAGTGGGTTGAAGCCATCACTCTTAAGTCAGTCACCAAGAAAGCTGTGGTAGATTTTGTGCACTCCAATCCCATTTGCCTCTTTGGTATTCCGGCAACTATCATTACCGACAATGCTGCGAACTTGAACAGTCGTTTGATGGGAGAGGTATGCGAGCAATTCAAGATAACGCATAGAAACTCTACTCCCTATTGGCCCAAAGCCAACGGTGCTGTTGAAGCAGCCATTAAGAACATCAAGAAGATTTTGAGAAAGATGATTCAAAGCTCCAGGAAATGGCATGAAAAGCTGCCTTTTGCATTACTTGGATATCCCACCACGGTGCGCACATCGGTAGGAGCAACCCCATACCTGTTGGTTTACGGAATGAGGCTGTTATACCTGCAGAGGTAGAAATCCCTTCACTCCGGATAACCATTGAAGCAGAAATTGAGGACAGTGAGTGGGTCAAGACTCGGCTGGAACAGTTGTCTTTAATTGATGAAAAACGGATGGCCGCGGTTTGTCACGGGCAGTTGTACCAACAAAGAATGGCCCGCGCCTATAACAAGAAAGTGCATCCCAGGAATTTTGAAGTGGGACAACTCGTGTTAAGACGCATTCTCCCTCATCACCAGGAAGCAAAAGGGAAATTCGCTCCTAATTGGAAGGGTCCATACATCATCCGGAAAATATTGCCGAGAGGAGCATTGTATTTGGGAGATATCGAAGGAAATGATCCCGAAACAGCTGTGAATGCAGATGCAGTAAAAGGTACTATGTCTAGGTTCTCTGCGGTGTTGGTTTTTGTGCAATTGAGCTGACGAAGGCTTTCCTTCTCGCTATCCAAACACTATCAACCCTTCGTAAACCCATTTGAGCCGGTTACCCTTCTTCGGCTATCCTCTTTGGAACCCGGAAGTATTATCAAAAAAAAAAAGGAAAAGAAAATATGATGAAAAAAAAAGAAGGAAAAAAAAAGAAAGAAAAGAAAAAGAAAATATGATGAAAGGAAAAAGAAAAGAAAAGAAAAACAAAAAAAACAAACAAAACAAAAACAACAAAAACAAATGTTTTCCTGAACTACGTCTGACTTGATTCCGAAAGGATACGTAGGCAGCCTCTCTCTAGGGTTCAGTCACACCAAAACAAAAATCCCAATTCCCCCAAAAGTTGAAACTGGGGCAGATGATATAATGGTTCAGCCATGAGTCCACCAAAATGGTTCCAAAGTTGTACTTCCGTCCAAAATTCTTTTTACCCAAAACCTTGTCCAAGTCCTTCTGATCAATTGGAAAAGGCGTGGAAGGTGAAAAACAACATGGTTGGAGTCTGATATAGTCCAAATTGAGAGAAATAAAATGAGAGAGTCTTATCGGTGAAAACCTTCGGGCACCACAAGGCGATGGTGAGTAGAGAATTTGAAAATGAGAGAGTCCGTTTGGTGAAAACTCGTAAAGAGCACTATCAGGCAATGGTGAGAAGAGAAATGAGAGAGGTCGATTAGCGAAAACCTGCAAAGGGCGTTGTCATCCGAAAAGAAGACATCTCACCACTAAAAGAGTCCTGGCAAGGTTCCCTGGTTTTGAAATATGGATCAATTGGTTCACGAGAAGCTGGAAAGTTTGTGTGGGTCGGGCATCCAGTCCAAGAAGCATGTCATGTCCATTTGGAGCCAACATGCAACCACAGATAAGTCCTTCTTTTCCCCCGAAAGGGACGCTTCTCTTTAAACTCATATGCTTGCCTTTTGTATACTTCTTCTTTGAATCCCTTTCGGTTTAACTCTGATTCCGAGACTATTACAAAGAAAAGGTGGCAGGACTAGTTCTATAGGGCTTCGCCTGGCAAAAGCCAAAGAAAATACCCAGCCTCAGCGAGTGCGTCAGGACAATCCTGAATGACCATGAATATGGATGTTTTAAAGCAAAAGATATTGAAGAAGAAAGAAGATCAGGGACAAAGGTTCTAAAAGCAGAATGGAGTGAAAAGGCCAGAGCCCACACGAGCAAGTCATCATGAAATCCTAAAAGTTGAGTCTTTCGGTTTGAAAAGAGATTCCCTCTCAAAACCAGCAAGCAGCAGAGATCTTCAGCAAAGAAGTCGGGCCGGGATCAAGCAATTGAGATGATCAAGGCCACAAAATCAACCACCGTTTCAAACTAACAAATTGTTCTTTATTTGAAAGTTAAAATAGGTGTAATTCAAAGCAACCACGCAAGAAGCAGGTGCAACCCAAAAGAGAAAAGAAATGCGCAAGCGCTGAAACAGCTTTGCAGCAGGGAACCGACCAAAAAGGAAAGTTTCCCCCCAAA
Organism: Nicotiana attenuata; assembly: GCF_001879085.1. NCBI lineage: Eukaryota > Viridiplantae > Streptophyta > Magnoliopsida > Solanales > Solanaceae > Nicotiana > Nicotiana attenuata. Next base: position 25,853,463 of record NC_031993.1, read on the forward strand.
TTATGTCATGCGTTTTACTAAATAAAAAGAAAGGAAAATAAGAAGAAAAGAAAAAGAAGAAGAAAGAAAGAAGAAGAAGAAGTGAAAATGAAAAATCCCAAAGGAAAAAATCATAATAGCATTGGGCCCCATTCCCTAGATATCCCGGCATAACCTCCTTGGCATAACCCAAGGAGCCTTTTTCTTTCAATCCCGGCATAACCCGTGGACCTCCCTGGCATAACCCAAGGAGCCTTTTTTTTTCAATCCCGGCATAACCCGTGGACCTCCCTAGCATAACCCAAGGAGCCTTTTTCTTTCAATCCCGGCATAAACCGTGGACCTTCCTGGCATAACCCAAGGAGCCTTTTTTCTTTCAATCCTGGCATAACCCGCGGATCTCCCTGGCATAACCCAAGGAGCCTTTTTTCCTTCTTATCCCGGCATAACCCGTGGACCTCCCTGGCATAACCCAAGGAGTTTTTTTCTTTTAATCCCGGCATAACCCGTGGATCTCCCTGGCATAACCCAAGGACCTTTTCTTTTATCCCGGCATAACCCGTGGACCTCCCTGGCATAACCCAAGGACCTTTTCTTTTATCCCGGCATAACCCGTGGACCTCCCTGGCATAACCCAAGGAGCCTTTTTTCTTTCAATCCCGGCATAACCCGTGGACCTCCCTGGCATAACCTAAGGAGCCTTTTTCTTTTATCCCGGCATAACCCGCGGACCTCCCCAGCATAACCCGAGGACCTTTTTCTTTTCCGGCATAACCCGGTCATTTTCCAGCATAACCTGGTAATTCTCCCAATTTAAGGCTTCATTTCCAAGGATACACAATCCTGATTTTATCGCTTAGACATGTGTCACAACTAACTCACGAAATTTTCCCCAGTGAAAACTGGGGCAGAAAAATTTCGTTTGTTTGTTTTGGTGTCTTAAGCAGGTTTGACCTCGAGGCACAGGGTTTGAGACGACCGATGAAATGAGTCTCAATCCAGAATAAAGAAAAGAAGAAAAGAACATAAAAAAAGAAATGAACTCAAACGTTGAGGCGAACAAAGGTGCGGATTGCTCAAAATTTGATTGAAGGCATAAGCCCCGCCGATCTTGCTTTGACCCAATGCTGCGGAAAGAACCAACACCAACAACTTGCGAGCATCAAGATTCAGATCGGAGTCCACAGCAAAATCAGCTAAGGCTCAAGATCAAGCTTCAAGAGATTTATAGATAGGAATCTTGTAACTTATAGTTGATAGGCATAGCTAGCTTAGCTTTGATCTTCCTTTTGGTGTAATAAGGAGGTCAGCAAGCAGTAGTAGCAGCAACAGCAGTGAAATCACAGCTCCTGGTAGTCCCAGCTACCAAAACATCCCGAACTACACTGACCTGATTCCTTTATAGCCAAGGATATGTAGGCAACCTTTGAAACAGGGTTCGGTCAGACGGTTTTCAAAAATGCTTCTCATGGAGTGCCAAGCACGCAAAAATCTCTCATGATTGCTCATTTACCTTTGCCCGAAAATCCTTCGTGTCTCCGAGCAAAGAGGGGCAGCTGTGAGCATGTGATTTTTGCCTTGCTCGAATTATTCCTATAAAACTCATAAAAATTAGAATTTTTCTTTTTTTATTATTATTTGGATTTTAGGAAATTAATTTGGGTGTTTGTTTGCATTTTTGTATGCATAATTAATTGATATAAGTCATAAAAATACAAAGTAGCATACTTGCATTTAGGACCTCATTTAACAGTTCTATTAGTTAATTAGCATTACAAAAATAAAAGAAAAATAACAAAAATGGTTATTTTGCATTTCTACTTTTAATTTTTTAAATTTGTCTTAGTTTTCTTTTAAATTAGGAATTAGTTAATTTTGGAAATTAATTAGTATAATTTTAGGATCAAATTAGGTCTTTTGTTTTAATTTTTTGCATTTAACAAAAATCAAAATAAAATAAAAATGAAAGCAAAAGAAGAGAAATTAAAAGAAAACAATTGTCTTCACAAAATACCTAATTTTTGGGGCCCATTTCACCCCAGACCCGTCCAAACGAGACCCTGAATCAAAGCCCAATCCAAAAACCACCGGTCCAGCCCCCCCCCCCCCAAAACCGATGTCGTTTGGCTCGGATCAATCCTGGTCGTCTATGTTTCATGATCCAACGGCTCAGAAGCTAGGGTGTCTAAGTATAAAAGTGTCCTAACGTTACCCTACCCCCCTCAGACCCCCCTACCTCTCGTCTCTCTCACCTCTAACTCAGAGAATGTAACGCCACCACTCCTCCGCCGTCCGCCGCCGTCCGGAAATAGCCTACGGCGGCGGCCGGTCTCCAAACTCGTCCAAATTTACACCACTACCCCATCTCAACCTCCTCGTTACGAATCCAACCTTACTTTCCTTCAAATCATCGCCGAATTCCTCGAATCTTCAAAATCCTAAGCGCCCCCTCTGCCGCCCACGGCGGCGCGCCTCTAAATCTTACCAAATTAACACCAGTGNCGTGCAACTGTTGACTTTCCTGCTCTCATTAATTATTGTTATTGCCCTGTTGCTTACTAAATTGTTGACTTTATATCCGGACTGTATTTCCCCCCATAGTATGTTCCCCTCCCTCTTAACTGTCTAATTTCTTTGTTCTTTCCTTTTATTGCAGATATATATATATATATATATATATATATATATATATATATATATATATATGTTTTCAGATCACGGTACCGGGGCAACTTTTGGACCACAGCAGTAGGATATTGATCGGAAGCTGACTTCAGTCCAGGGACTTACGAGGTAGCCTAGCTGGCGTTCGCAGGCCGGAGTCCCTTTCTATGTTTTCAGTTTGTTTTCATTGTACCGAGACAGACACTTATGTATTTCTATTCAGACTTGTTTGTAGCACTCTTTAGTAGTTCATGAGAGTGCGACACCAGTTTTGGGTAGAGAAATGTCAAACTTCCGCATTTTGGGTTATCAATTATCTATGTTTTAAAGACTTCCGCTTTTATTTAAATGACTCGTATTATTATTATTGTTGGGATGTTATCAGAAAATATTTAAATGATTGCTTGCCTAGCTCCGATAGTAGGCGCCATCACGACCCCCGATGGTGGGAAATCCGGGTCGTGACATTAGTAGTGTTACTTGGCCAACAAGGCATAAAATGAGGGATTTAAGTAGTTAAAAACTAAAAATAAAAGAGGGACTAAAGGTGTAAATAGCACTCTGAAGGCAGCCCTAGGCTTTGCCTATAAAAAGGCATGCCTATTGCCTTGTTTCACAAGTCTAAAAATGTGAAAAATCCCCAAAAATTTCTAGAAGTTCTTAGATCTGAAATTTGAAATTCAAATTCAAATATGAAAAAGTTTTGAAATCCGAAAATCCCCATAAGTCCAAAACTACCAAAAATACTATTCTATTGAAGTTCTTCTTAAGATAATTTATGTGTTCCAGCTATTAGATCAATTTCCAGTTTGAATAGGTTGAAAAAAATGATTTGAATAGTCCTATTTCAGTAGTTGTGATTTTCAGAAGCTCCTGAGGTCATTTTTGGGTTTATTAGAGTTCATTTGAGCTGGTTTTGGGTGTTCACTTGTGTTGTTCATTGGAAATTAACTGCTGGTCTGTTGAGATGTCATTTCTGGGTTAAAATTAGTGCAAAGCTGCTGCTGTTTTGTGCTGAATTTACTGTTGTTGTGCTACTGCCTAGCTGACCTTCACTTTCTCTTATTTTGTTCCAATTTCCAGGTATTTATCTAACCTTCAATGGCAAAAGCTAAGGAGACTTGTAATTGAAGTTGCATTTGAATGAAAAGTTGTTACGAATCTGCCTACACTGTTTTGAACCCATGTTTATTCATTTGATATTGTAATGAGTAGTGTAGCTTTATACGTTCATGCAATCTCCTGATTTATGCCTTAAAAGTCTTATATTGTTCAAATAGCCAATAGTGTAACTGACCAGGGACTTGAATTTGATATTGTACAGCCCTTTGTTTGTAATTAAGTTGGGATTGTGATGAGAATAGCTTGAATATGACTTAGTTGGGCTAAGAATAGTTGGATTCAATGGTTTAAATTCCATATTAGCTTCTTAAAATTGCTGCAATTGGTTTTAGTTGTTGTAAAACACTTTAATTAGTTTGATTTGGGATCATGAACTGTATTAGTTGTTTATTTAGAATGCTTAGTTATGTCAAAATGCCACAATTGTTTTAAATTGGATCATGACTAGTGTGTGGCTGCTTAGTAGTCTAAAATTGTTAGTCATTTCTAAATTGTTTTAGGTACTTTAATCTGATCACGTTTGGTCACTGTAGTTATTGCAAATCATTTTAACTTTCGAAGCATATTGATGCTGGTTTGATTTCGAACCTAAAAGAAATTGGATAAAATCCAAAGGCATCTTTCACACAGTAGGCCACCCAGCCACTAAAAATGGGCCTATTAAGAAGCCCAAGTAATTTGAATTAGTTCATGGGTGCTGAGTGATGGGTTGGAATTAGATTGCTGAGTTCCAATTTATGGCCTGCCTTCTATTTGGGCTCGGGCAGAAGCCCACGACTGGCAATTCCTTATAAAAGACCCTGGCTGAATTTTTATTTTTGGGGCCTTTCAAGTTAGGTAGCGAATTTAAATTAAGAGGTTGTCCTCTTGTTTAAGTTCGGACTTGAACTTGGGGCCCGAATTATATAGTGATAATTAATTAGGTCTTTAGAGACATTACTTAATAGAAAATCCTAGCTCCTTTAGGTTGGCCTTAAAAATAAAACGAGGTGCGCTGCGCCAAACAAAAATTCATAAATTGCGTGGCCCTCTTTAAATACTCATATTAAATACTTAGAATTCGGGACGTGCCATTTAGCGAATTTTCATGGCCTCCCGCAAAGTTAATAACACGTTAGTCGCTTTAGGCGCGTTCTTAATAATTTTAACTTCCTAAATTCGGGTGTGCATTTCATGCGACCCAAATCCAAATCCCAAAACGTTGAATAAAATATGTCGAGGATCCGGGTGCATTTCATGTGACGTGATCCAAAAGCATGTTTTAAACGACGTTCAATTTCCTAAAAATTTTATTATTAATTAAAAGCGGTAAATAATTCTAAAATTGCACTATAGGATGGTATGTATAAAAATCAGATGTTCAGCCAATTATAATAGTTTAAGCGACCGTGCTAGAACCACGAGATCTGGGGGTGCCTAACACCTTCCCTCGGGTCAACAGAATTCCTTATTCAGAATTTCTGGTTCGCAGACTCCACTCGGGCAGTCGAAATTTCCTCGATTTGGGATTCAAGATAAACCGGTGACTTGGGACACCAAAAGTCAAACCTATCCCAAGTGGCGACTCTAAATTAATAAATAAGCCCATTTCGAACAATGTCACTTTAAATGGAAATACTCCCTTGTACACTATCCTTTGGGGTAGGTGTGTAAAAAAGGAGGTGTGACAGGGGCCTCGGGTGATTTTCGGGTGCTTAACGGATCATTTTTTGACTTTGGGAGTTGGCAGATTTTTCGGTGTTTTGTTGCAGACCATTTCTTCATTGTATTCGCGAGAGAGGTGTTGCGTTCGCGTAGGGCATCTGGGAGGCCAGCTGGGTTTGTTCTTCGCGTTCGCAAAGTTATTCCCGCGTTTGCGAAGATATGGAACATTAAGGCGACGCGTTCGCAATAAGGACCTCGCATTCGCATAGAGTCAACGGTCAGATGGGTTCCAGGAAAAATAGCCTACGCATTCGCGATATGTGTCCCACGTTCGCATAAGGTCAGGCAATGTGAGCTTCACGTTCGCGACCAGTGCATCGCATTCGCGATAAGTGTTTTTAGGACTGAAGCAGCTTGCGCTTCGCGAACGCGAGGCTTTTACCGCGTTCGTGAAGAAGGAATTAACTAGGTAGATATAAAGTTTCAAAAACGAGGGTTTGGCCGTTTTTATCAAAACTTGAGTTTGGGAGCTCGGATTTGGATGAGATTTTGAGGGATTTTCAGAGATAGCAATTGGGTAATGATTTTACACTTGATTTTAGTTAATCCCCCTAATCTATCATTAATTTTATCATTTAATTTCGGATTTGGAGTGAAAATTTGGGAAAAATAGAAAGAAGTTCTTCAACTAAGATTTTGGGTTTTGATTAGGATTTTGACATCGGATTTGGATAATTTTGGTACGAGTGAACTCGTGAGTAAATGGGTGTTCATATTTTGTGACTTTTACCCGATTTCGAGACGTGGGTCCGGGAAGGCTTTGTTAGGGCGATTTTTCGAATTCTTGTTGAAGCCTTGATTTTATTAATCGGATTAGTCTACTATAGTTGTATTTATGATATGTAATTGTTTTGGCTAGAATTGGGCCATTCGGAGCCGGATATTCGTGGCAAAGGCATTGTGACTAATTGATTGAGCTTGGTTCGAGGTAAGTGGCTTGCCTAACCTTGTGTGGAGGAACTCCCCTTAGGATTTCGTATTGTTTTTGATATGTGAGCGCCATGTACGTGAGGTGACGAGTACGTGCACAGGCTGATTATTGTAATACCCGATTTCTGCTAAGTAATAACGTGTTTCCTTCTTATTTGAGTTATCAGCATGTGTTGTACCGTTTTAGCTTAGGATATCATGTCTACTTGCCTTAATTGTTTAATTGAACTCTGTGCAGCATGTTTAGTGAATTTCTTGTTTCTCCTTGATTTGAACTTAGTCTAAGCTGTAGGCTTTCTTGCTGTAACTGTTATTTCCGTTGTTTGAGCTGCATATTTACTTTGGGACTACCGAACGGTATTCCGGGAGATTCCCCTGCATATTTACTTTGGGACTACGGAACAGTATTCCTGGAGATCCCCTCTGTCTTGCATATTTACTTTAGGACAACGGAACGGTATTCCGGGAGATCCCCCTACACACTTAAGTTTGGGACTACGAGACGGTATCTCGGGAGATCTCTATTGTTATCTTTGTGTACTGAGATGTTACCTTCTATGATTTTGATTCTTGTTAAACTTCAGCATTTATTTTACTGTGATTTTTCATTCTGACTTGTTTTTATTGTATAAATATACCAGTAGGGCCTGACCTGACCTCGTCATTACTCGATCGAGGTTAGGCTTGGCACTTACTAGGTATCGTTGTGGTGTACTCGTGCCCTTCCCTGCACATATGTTTCGTGTGCAGATCCAGGTACCTCCTACCAGCCACGTTCTTAGTTGTTTAGTTGCTGCCATTCCGGATACTTCAAGGTACATCTGCCGCATCTGCAAACCTCGGAGTCCCCTTCTATTCTTTCTGATCTTGTTTCCCCTTTTATTTATTCTAGTAGAGATGTATATAACAGTTAGAGATTCGTAGAAGCTTGTGACTTACGGTGTTCCGGGTCTTGGGTGTGTTATGTTTATTTTGAGAGTTGATTATTGTATATGCCAAGCGACATCTCTTTTGCTTATTTAAAAATACCTGCTAAATGTTAGTTGTTGATTTCATGTTCTTCACTTCATTTCCGCAAAGTGTTAGGCTTACCTAGTCGCAGAGACTAGGTATCGTCACGACAATTCAAGGAGGGAGAATTTGGGTTGTAACAAGTTGGTTTCAGAGCTCTAGGTTCATAGGTGTCGTGAGTCACAAGCCGGTTTATTAGAGTCTTGCGGATTGGTACGGAGACGTCTGTACTTATCTTCGAGAGGCTATGGAATTGTTGTGAAAAATTTCACTTCTTTGGATTCGTTGTCGTGCGAAATTTGTTGACTTCAAAATTCTAAACTTCTATCTTCTATTCTCTCACAGATGGTGAGGACACGTGCAGCCGGAGATGACCAAGCACCCGCGCCCCCTGCCAGAGCCGCTAGAGGCTGGGGCCGGGGTACAGATTGAGGCACCCACATGGTGCAGCCAGAGCACCCGAGCGAGCTACTACAGAGGAGCCACCAATAGCTCCAACCAGAGCGCAGGCACCTGAGACGCCTACTACTACTACACCAGCTCTTTAGGAGACCCTAGTACAGTTCCTGAGCATGCTCGGTACTCTAGCTCAGGCAAGGTTGATTCCCCTTACTCCAGCCACATCTCAGGCCGGGGGAAGAGCACAGACTATCGCTGCCCGCAGCCCAGAGCAGCGGGTTCAGGTTGATCAGATTCCAGAGGTTATACCGGTGCCACCTGTAGCCTCTGTTCAGCTCGAGGGTAGGGCAGCAGTTTCAAAGGAGGAGTAGCATAGGTTCGAGAGATACAAGAACTACGACCCTCCTACTTTTAGTGGCCTAGCGTCAGAGGATGCTCAGGGATTTTTGGAGGAGTGCCATCGTATCATCCGTACTATGGGCATATCAGAGTCGAGTCGGGTTTTTTTCACTACGTTTCATCTTAGAGGAGCAGCCTATCAATGGTGGCATGCTTATGGGTTGAACAATATGGCTGAGGCAGCTTTACTTATATGGACTCAATTCTCGGACATGTTCTTGAGAGAGTTTGTCCCTCAGGGACGCATGCCGCGCAGAGTTTGAGCAGTTGCGCCAAGGTGCTATAACTGTTTCAGAGTATGCAGTTTGTTTTAGTGACTTGGCTAAACATGCACCGGCCTTGGTTTCTACAGTTCGAGAGAGGGTCCATCGATTTATTGAGGGGCTCCATCCCAGCATCAGGACTAGCATGGCCCGGGAGCTAGAGATGGACATCTTGTATCAGCAGGTGGTGAGTATTGCTAGGAGAGTGGAGGGCATAATGCGCATGGTAAAGAGAAGAGGGAGGCCAAGAGGTCTCGAAAGTCTGGCCATTACTCTGGTGCTCATGCCCCAGCTGCAGTTCAACATGGTAGGAGCTATGTGAGTCGACCCGTTCATTCAGCTCTTCCAGCCCCTTCTAGGCCTCAGGAGCCTTATTATGCACCTCCAGTATCTAGTGTGCCTCCTGCACAGGGTGCTTTTAACGGTCAGTCTAGCAGACCTGGCCCGAGCCAACCATATCAACCACGCCCTCCCAGAGCTTGTTTTGAGTGTGGCGACACTCGCCATATGGTGAGGGATTGCCCCAGACTTAGGAGGGGTGCACCTCCATAGACTTCTCAGCCACAACGTGCTCCACTGGGTTCCCAGGCTATGATTACAACACCAACTGCCACTTCACCTGTTCAGCCAGCTCGAGGTGGAGGTTGGGAGGTAGAGGTCGCCCTAGAGGGTGAGGCCAGGCCAGATACTATGCCCTTCCTGCTCGTACAGAGGTAGCTGTTTTCGACTCTGTCATTGCAGGTATTGTTCTGGTCTATCATAGAGATGTATTGGTTCTATTCGATCTAGGCTCCACTTATTCCTATGTGTCATCTTATTTTGCTCCATATTTGGGCGTATCTCGGGATTCTTTGAGTTCCCCTATTTATGTGTCTACTACTATAGGAGATTTGTTGTTGTGGACCATGTGTATCAGTCGTGTTTGATTACTCTTAGTGGTTTTGAGACCAGAGCCGATTTATTATTCTCAGTATGGTAGACTTTGATGTTATTTTGGGCATGGACTGGTTGTCGCCCCATTATGCTATTTTTGATTGTCGCGCCAATACCATGACGCTGGCTATGCCAGGATAACCACGATCAGAGTGGAGGGGTACCTTAGATTACACTTCCAACAGAGTTATTTCATTCCTTAAAGCTCAACGAATGGTTGAGAAGGGGTGTGAAGCGTATCTAGCTTATGTGAGAGATGTCAGTATCGATACCCCTACTGTTGAGTCAATACCAGTAGTGAGGGATTTTCCTAATGTGTTTCCATCTGATCTTCCAGGCACACCGCCAAATAAAGATATTGATTTTGGCATTGATTTGTTGCAGGGCACTCAGCCAATCTCTATTCTTCCTTATCGTATAGCCCCTCCTAAGTTGAAGGAGTTGAAGGAACAGTTACACGAATGTCTTAATATGGGCTTCATTCGGCCCAGTGTGTCACCTTGGGGTGCTCATGTCTTGTTTGTGAAGAAAAAGGATGGTTCTATTCGTATATGCATCGATTATCGCTAGTTGAACGAAGTCACAGTGAAAAACAGGTATCCTTTGCCTCGTATTGATGACCTATTTGATCAGTTACAAGGTGCCAGAGTGTTTTCTAAGATTAACTTGTGTTCAGGTTATCATCAGTTAAAGATTTGGGATCCAAATATCCCGGAAAATGCTTTCAGGACTCGATATGGTCATTACGAGTTCCTTGTGATGTCATTTGGGCCTACCAACGCCCCAGCAGCATTTATGCATTTGATGCACAATGTATTTCAACCTTATCTTGACTCATTCGTCATTGTATTTATTGACGACATTCTGGTATACTCCCGGAGTAGGGAGGATCATGAGCAGCACCTGAGGACAGTGCTTCAGACCTTGAGAGAAAAAGAAGTTATATGCAAAGTTCTCAAAATGTGAGTTCTGGTTGGATTCAGTGGTATTTTTTGGTCACGTAGTGTCGGGTGAAGGGATCAAGGTGGATCTAAAGAAGGTGAAAGCAGTGCAGAGTTGGCCCAGACTGTCCTTAACTATGGAAATTCAGAGTTTCCTTGGTTTGGCGGGGTATTACCATCGGTTTGTTGAGGGATTCTCATCTATTGCAGTGCATGTGTCCAGGCTGACCCAGAATGGTGCTCTGTTCAGGTGGACAGAGGAGTGTGAGGGGAACTTTCAAAAGTTCAAGACAGCTTTGACTACAGCCCCAGTATTGGTATTGCCTATAGGTTTGGGGTCTTATACTATTTATCATGATGCGTCACGAATTGTTCTCGACGCGGTGTTTATGCAGGACGGTAGGGTAATTGCCTATGCGTCTAGACCGCTGAGGGTGCATGAAAAGAAATATCCTATCCATGACCTTGAGTTAGCAGCTATTGTTCATGCCTTAAAGATTTGGAGGCACTATTTGTACGGCGTCCCTTGTGAGATCTGTACTGATCAGCAAAGTTTATAACATCTTTTCAAGCAGAAGGAACTTAACTTGCGTCAGCGGAGGTGGTTAGATCTGCTTAAGAACTATGATATCACTATTCTATACCATCCCGAGAAGGCCAATATGGTGTCCAATGCCTTGAGTCGTAGGGCGGGGAGTTTGGGGAGCTTAGCATACTTGCTAGTAGCAGAGAGGCCATTAGCACTGGATGTTCAGGCCTTAGCCAACCAGTTTGTTAGATTGGATATTTCTGAGTCAGTCGAGTTTTGGCTTGTGTGGTCTCCTAGGCTTCTCTTTATGATCGTATCAGGGAGCATTAGTATGATGACCCCTATCTGCTTGTCCTTAAGGACATGGTTCAGCACGGCGATGCTAAGGAGGTCAGTATTGGGGATGATGGTGCATTGAGGATTCAGGGCAGTCTATGTGTGCCCAATGTAGACGAATTGCGTTAGTTGATTCTTCAGAAGGCTTACAGCTCGCGGTACTCCATTCATCCGGGTGCCACGATGATGTATCAGAACTTGAGGCAGCATTATTCGTAGCATAGAATGAAGAAGCACATAGTGGAATATATAGCCTGGTGTCTTAATTGCCAACGGGTGAAGTATGAGCATCAGCGACCGGGTGGATTGCTTCAGAAGCTAGAGATTCCGGAGTGGAAATGGGAGCGGATCACTATAGATTTCGTTGTTGGACTCCCACGGACTCAGCGAAAATTTGATGCAGTTTGAGTGATTGTGGATAGACTGACCGAGTCAGCTCATTTCATTCCTTTGATGACTACCTATTCTTCCGAGAAGCTGGCTCGATTTTATATCCGCGAGATTGTCAGGCTTCATGGCGTTCCGGTATCTATCATCTCTGATCGGGGTACGCAGTTTACATCATAGTTCTGGAGGGCCGTACAACAAGAGTTAGGTACTCGGGTGGAGTTGAAGATAATATTTTACCCTCAGACGGACGGGCAGTCCGAGCGCACTATTCAGATTCTTGAGGATATGCTCCGTGCGTGTGTGATGGAGTTTGGAGGTTCTTGGGATCAGTTCTTGCCCCTTGCGAAGTTTGCCTACAATAACAGTTAGTAGTCCAACATTTAGATGGCACCGTATGAGGCTCTGTATGGTAGGCGGAGTCGGTCTCCTGTGGGATGGTTTGAGCCGGGCGAAGCTAGATTATTGGGTACAGACTTGGTTCAAGATGCCTTGGAGAAGGTTAAGGTGATTTAGGATAGGCTTCGCACAACCCATTCCAGACAGAAGAGTTATGCGGACCAGAAGGTTTGCGATGTGGCATTCATGGGTGGAGAGCGGGTCTTGCTCCAGGTTTCACCTATGAAGGGCGTTATGAGGTTCGGAAGGGCAAGCTGAGCCCAAGGTTTATTGGCTCCTTTGAGGTGTTGCGGCGAGTTGCAGAGGTTTCTTAGGAGCTTACCTTACCTCCCAGCCTAGCAGGAGTTCATTCGGTATTTAATGTTTCGATGCTTCAGAAGTATCACGGCGATCCATCTCATGTGTTAGATTTCGGTTCATTCCAGTTGGACAAGGATCTATCCTATGTTGAGGAGCCAGTGGCTATATTAGATAGGCAGGTTCGGAAGCTGAGGTCAAAGAACATCGCTTCAGTGAAGGTTCAGTGGATGGGTCAGCCGGTCGAGGAGTCGACTTGGAAGACCAAGCAGGATATGCGCAGCCGTTATCCTCATCTTTTCACCGCTTCAGGTATGTGTCTATGCTCGTTTGAGGACGAACGATTGTTTTAAAAGGGGGAGGATGTAATGACCCGGCCGGTCGTTATGAGAGTTATAGCCCCGATCCCCTGTTAACTGCTTCCCCCATATCTATTTCTACTATTGTGACTTGCCGTGAGGTTCCGTTTTGGTTTTTGGAGTGTTTAGGGACACTTAGTCCCTAAACTGAGGCTTAAGTCTTAGAGCTTGGATCGTAGTCGGTACTGTGTGAAGACGACTCTAGAATGGAGTTTTGTCGTTTTCATTTGCTCCGTTGGGTGATTTTGGGCATAGGGGCGTGTCCGGATTGTGTTTTGAAGCTCCGTAGCTTATTTAGGCTTGAAATAGCGAAAGTCGAATTTTTGAAGATTGGACCAGTAGTGGAATTTTTAATATCAGGGTCGGAATCCGATTCCAGAAGTTGGACTAGGTGTTGAATATGACTTGTGTGCAAAATTTGGGGTCAATAGGGCGAGGTTTGCTAGGGTTAGGCATAGGTTATAGAAATTTGAAGTTTCAAGTTCTTTAAGTTTGAATTGGAGGGTGATTCGTGATTTTAGCGTTGTTTGATGTGATTTGAGGGCTCGACTAAGTTGGTATGGTGTTTTAGTATTGGTTGGTATGTTTAGTTGAGGTCCCGGGAGCCTCGGATGAGTTTCGGATGCTTAACGGATCATTTTTGGACTTTCGAAGTTGGCAGATTTTCTGGTGTTTTGTTGCAGACCATTTCTTCATCGCGTTCGCAAGAGAGGTCTCACGTTCGCGTGGGGCATATGGGAGGCCAGCTAGGTTTGTTCTTCACGTTCGCGATGTTATTCCCGCATTCGCAAAGATATGGACATTAAGGCTATGCGTTCGCCATAATGACCTCGCGTTCGTGTAGAGTCAACGGTTAGATGGGTTCCAGGCAAAATAGCCTACGCATTCACGATGTGCGTCCCGCGTTCGCGTAGGGTCAGGCAGTGTGAGCTTCGCGTTCGCGACCAGTGCATCGCTTTCGCGATGAGTGTTTTTAGGACTGAAGCAGCTTGTGCTTCGCGAACGCGAGGCTTTGACCGCGTTCGCGAAGAAGGAATTAACTGGGCAGATATAAAGTTTCAAAAACGAGGGGTTGGCCATTTTTATCAAAACTTGAGTTTGGGAGCTCGGATTTGGACAAGATTTTGAGGACTTTTCAGAGATAGTAATTGGGTAATGATTCGACACTTGATTTTGGTTATATCCCAATAATCTATCATTAATTTTATCGTTTAATTTCGGATTTGGGGTGAAAAGTTAGGAAAAATGGAAGAAGTTCTTCAACTAATATTTTGGGTTTGATTGGGATTTTGACATCGGATTTGGATAATTTTGGTACGAGTGAACTCGTGAGTGAATGTGTGTTCATAGTCTGTGACTTTTACCTGATTTTGAGAGGTGGGCCCGAGAAGTCCTTTTAGGGCGATTTTTGAATTCTTGTTTATGCCTTGATTTCATTAATTAGATTAGTCTATTATAGTTTTATTTATGATATGTAATTTCTTTTGGCTAGATTTGGACCATTCGGAGCCGGATGTTCGTGGGAAAGGCATTGTGACTGATTGATTGAGCTTGGTTCGAGGTAAGTGGCTTGCCTAACCTTGTGTGGGGGAACTCCCCTTTGGATTTGGTATTGTTTTTGATATGTGAGCGTCGTGTACGTGAGATGACGAGTATGTACACGGGCTAATTATTGTAAAATCCGGTTTCTGCTAAGTAATAACCTATTTCCTTCTTATTTGAGTTATATGAGCATGTGTTGTACCCTTTTAGCTTAGGATAGCATGTCTACTTGTCTTAATTGTTTAACTGAACTCTGTGCAGCATATTTAGTGAATTTCCGGTTTCTCCTTGATTTGAACTTAGTCTAAGTTGTAGGCTTTCTTGTTGTAACTGTTATTTCCGTTGTTTGAGCTGCATATTTACTTTGGAAATACGGAACGGTATTCCGGGAGATCCCGTTTTTGGGACTACGGAACAGTATTTCGGGAGATCCCCCCTGTCTTGGATATTTACTTTGGGACTATGGAACGGTATTCCGGGAGATCTCCCTGCACATTTACGTCTGGGACTACGAGACGGTATCTCGGGAGATCCCCTGTTGTTATCTATGTGTACTAAGTTGTTACCTTCTATGATTTTTATTCTTGTTATACTTCAGCATTTATTTTACTGTGATATTTCATTCTGACTTGTTTTTATTATATATATACCTGTAAGGCCTGACCTAACCTCGTCACTAGGTACCGTTGTCATGTACTCATGCCCTTCCCTGCACATGTTTTTCGTGTGCAGATCCAGGTACCTCCTACCAGCCGCATTCTTAGTTGTTCAGTTGCTGCCATTCCGGAGACTTCAAGGTACATCTACCGCGTCCGCAGACCTCGGAATCCCCTTCTATCCTTTCTGATATTGATTCCCCCTTTTATTTATTCTAGTACATATGTATAGAATAGTTAGAGATTATTGTATATGCCGAGCGGTATCTCTTTTGCTTATTTAAAAATACCTCCTAAATGTTAATTCTTGATTTCATGTTCTTCATTTCATTTCCGCATAGTGTTAGGCTTACCTAGCCGTAGAGACTAGGTGCCGTCACGATAATTCACGGAGGGAGAATTCGGGTCGTAACACTCGGTACTATGGATAACAAAGGAGTAGTAAGGCACAATATTGCCACTAGCTGACATTGACAAAAACTCTACCAGACTAGCCTCACAAATGTATGATGTAAGGAAGACTCAACTACCTCCTAACCTACAACCCTAAAAAAATACTTTTGTTCGCTATTATTTTTGGGGGCGGGCACTAAAAATCCATAAAGAATCACAATAAAAATTTACCCGGTTCTTCAGTGGTGCCAGCCATACTCTTCTTATGGTGGCTTACAGAGTTTTTGACCAAAGTTGTCCCTTATTTATGAGGGCAAGTCAAATTTTGTCCTTTAAAGCAACCGCCTCAGCGTTGTCTTCAACCGCGGCCGCGTAATATGTTCGCGGACCGCGCTCCTCGTTTGATCTCAAATTTCCAGGTCTCTGATTCTTTATTTCGCCCAGCGGAATTTGCACCGCGGACGCGTCAAGTATTCCGCTACCGCGTTATTTCACCGCGGTCAGCAGTATCTGTTGTACCCCAAAATGCCTCTCTGAATCTCAATTTCGCTGTTAGCGTAATTGTGGCCGCCCCAGCGGTGGACCTTCCGCTGCCGCTCTTTTCCTTCGCGATCGGCGCTTTTGTCTCAGCTTTGAACTTGTGCAATTTTAACTCCTTCATGAGTTGGTTATGGCTTTCTATCCTCATTTTGACCAAACCCTGCAAACAAGCACAATAAGTTAGTTTTCGGGAATACTTTTATACATTTTTGATCCAAAACCAAAGCAAAAGAGAGCATAAGATAGGCTAGAATCCGTAGTTATCAACTCCCCCAAACTTAAGCTTTTGCTTGTCCTCAAGCAAACTAAGTAATTCCCACCTCCACAAGGTAAAAGGAAAATTTCAGTTGTCCTAAGGCGACTTCATAAAGCATCAATTGGGACTAACAATTACCTTCAACTCAAATGCATTATTAACAGACACACAACCTTTTTAGTACGATAGCCCTAGTGCGACACAAAAGCATCAAGAGTTGGCTTAACTCATCAAGGAAACTCTTTCGACTACATAGGTCATTGTGGAACCCAAACTCATGCTCCTCCACTCTCCACAGGCAAACCTCACTTTAGATTGTAGCACTGAGAACAAGGATTGTGGAAAAGAACGCTCATCTCTCTCAAAGGAAGGTCACAAGTCCGGCTCTAAGTACCATAAGCTTGCCCCTTATGTGAATCACCACTAATGTAAGCTCACTCAACTCGACATCATCTAGGGCTTTTGTGGGAATGTAATGAAGCCTTTTGGTTCAAGGTAGGATATATCGGTCTATGAAGGTTTCATCTTTCCTTAAGCACTTCATTTTCTCATTTCGGCTCACACTTTCTTGACTCTTTGAGTCATTTTCTTCTTCCTTAGGGGACTAGAGAGACACACTGTCACTCTTTCTTGTTCATGTCAATCCTTTTTCTCCTTTCTTATCATTCCAAGCCTTCCATCATTGCTTTTTATTGAATCCCTTCATTTTTTCTATGTTATTCCCTTTGTTTTTGACTTTTTGGCTTTTCTTTCTTTTTCTTTTTGCCTTCCCTTTTCTTCATTTTGTACCTTTTATCACCTTTGCATTCCTTGTCCCTTCCCCCAAACTTATGCTTTTGCCAATTGTGCTAAGGAAAGATTGGGTGCCAAGAGAAGGTCATTTTAGAACGGATAAAGTCTTGTATCATGGCTATTGAAAGAACAAGGGCTTTGGCTCAACGAGGTTGACTAGGGATATCATATTTGGTGGGCTACGGATACTTTCAAGTTCCAATTTGGATCAAGGAGAGCCTATTATCATATCTCAAGTCGAGCTACACTTAGAATTTTGCCTAGACACACATTCAGGGCAAGTTCTAGACTTATTGGCACGGGACCTGGACTTTGCAAATCAATACCTCACCTCACAAGCTGTTGGATTGCTAAAGAGACAGAGTCGAGGCCCACAACAACACTAGTTAAGATTTAGCAACAAAAATGGCTCCATGAAGCCACTCTATAATTGTTTAGTCAACACAAGAGTCTAAAGGTTGCAACTAGCACCATTCCTTGCAGATTTGTTTCTAACCATAAGGTCAAAGGTAAATGTGCTAGGCCCAAGTGAAGCTTTGCCCGAGTCACTTTTATTCACTACTTCTATTTACACAAAAACATAAAGAGAGAAAAAACAGACTCAAACCTTTAAGAAGGTTGTCACGCCATCCATCATCGGGAAGAGCCACCCGGTTCACACAAACTCCACCTTTGAAAAGAACCGTGGCATTAAGAAAATCAAAGGCTTATTGATCACGAAAACTTGTAAAAGTAAGAAGCTACAAACTGAAAAAGAAGCTACTAAATGAAATAAGAGTTATGCTATTAATGAAAATTGCAAAAGAAGTTATAAAGTAAAATAGGAAAAGTAAACTGAATATGTACAATAGGGGATTTAGACGAATATACATAAAAGGGGAATGAATATATATACATGGAAAGGTAACTTTATATACATACCGAATTGACAAATAAAAAAAAGTGAAAAATAAATGGTAAAGTTATATTCATACCAAAAGTGAAAAATAACAATAACGAAAAATAAGTATCATAATTATATTCAGTCATCAAACTAAAATAGGACCCCCCCCCCCCCCAAAAAAAAAAAACTAACATTGTCCTCAATGTTAAAGCAAAAATAAGATCAAAGAGGGGTTAGAGAGTAAAGAAAACTCCCTAGGTGGTCTGCATCGGATCCTGTACATCAGTGGGGTTCAACTCCCTCTAGGTCCTGTGGATGGCCCGAGTCACCTCCCTCGGGGTCCTCCAGCTCAATCTCCAAGTCATCAGTCTGGGGAATCACCCCTCTCCTCACTGGCTCTCTATCATCCTCCTGCTCTGGTGCCTTTGTTGCCTGAGCTGCTGGAGTTGGCTCCTCCATTAGTAGGTCCAATGGGATGTCGCCAGCTGATCTAATATTTTCCACCTCCTTCCTCAGCAGCTTTATCGACTCCTTTGAAGCCCTAGTCTTTTTCATCTTCTTCGTTCGTTTACCCAGTTCTGTGATTGCTTTTCCCTGAGCATCCAAAGTGGCCAAGATAATCTTCTGGTTGTCTAGGAGCTTCTTCTGATTGTCCAGAAGCTCCTTTTGTGATTCTTCTACTGAAGCAGGCACCTGAGGCTATGCCGTAGTTGCCTGCATCCAGATGTTGATGTTTGACAGAGTCTGGTTAACCCTTAGTGCATTTAGAGGGTATGCTGATGAAGAAGGCATGGAAGTAGATGGTCCGAAGGGAGGATGTGGTATGGTAGTGGGAGGCTCGGAACCAGTGGCCACCACCCCTGGCTCTTCAGACTGGTCACTGGAAGTGGAGGCTTTGCCCTTGGACTTGGGGTTGTCGGAACCCTGAATGCTGTACCAGGAAAATGGTCTCTTTGGTTTCACCTTGGTGTCAAAATCCCTTCCTTGGACTTCCTGATACTCTAGGTACATGGTGAGGAAGTTCGAAAAAGGGTAGGAGCTCTTATTCTTGTTAACCACTCTGGTGATCTCCCTGGACATAATGTTCCCGACGTTGATTGGGTACTTCGCCATGATGGCCCCCACAATAATAGCCCAGGAGACCGGCATATCACTATCATGAGTAGTAGGGTCTAACCGGCTACACACAAAAGTCTCCCAACCCTTAGCCTCGAAGCTCAAAGTGTTCCTGTAAATTGGGACGCCAAGTGTCATCCAATCTGGAGTAGTCCCCGGGAGAGAAATTACTGATGCCAGCCACATGCGGGCTAACTCATCCATAGCCACCTTCTCCAGATAAGGACTCATCCTCGTCATTGAACCCAGCATAATCGTTCAAGGTTTTGCCATCAAACTTGATTTTCTTGCTCTGGACTTTGGTAAAAAATGTGCCCTTTTTGATGTGGGCGACATTGGCGTAAAACTCCTTGACCAAGTGTTCATTGGCATCAGGTAGGTTGCTGGTGAAGAATTTCCACCCCACTCTCTCATTGAATTTCCTCTTGATATTAGGGTTGTGCGGTAGCGATCCCGCTCAATGAAGACCCGCTCATGTGTGAGTGACCTCCGAGGCCACTATTCCCGAAACTTGTGGTAGGCTTTTTCACTCACAAATCTTTGTTTCCATACCCCTGGGTTCCTTGTTCTCTCCAACCCTCCTGTCTGGGTGTCACCACCCTTCCCGTCGTCAGGGATCTTAGCATCTACATCAATAGGTTCCTGTCTAGGTGGAGAGGCTGGAGGAGAAGCTGATGCTGACGACTCACTGCTTTCCTCTAAGCCATCAGACGACTCAGAAGAAATAGGGAAAGCTGGGGGTGTAGGCTCGTCTCTCAACTGAAATCTCCCTTGGAAGTCTGCTGGGATATGGTTTGGCACTGAATCTCCCTCCAAAACTTCTTGGGTGGGGACATACTCGCTACCCTCAGAATGGGATGCGGCTCTGTCCGCACCTTTGATTGTTTTCCTCAACTTCCCTATCGATTTCTGGACCGCTATTGGTAGCTTGTTCCTTCCTCGACCTCTTCTTCCCCTGCCTCGGGAAGATTCAGCCCTCCCTTTTTGTGTATTACCTGCACCTCTAGATCGGACCATTTTCTGCAGACAAAATCAGTGAAAGATCATTAGTATTGTTGTCAAAAGAATCATCAAAGAAAAACAGATGAAAAGTTGACAGTGTTTCACAAGCACAAGTTCGTTGACAGCAGAAAAAGTTTCGCGGCCGCAAGCTGGCAACCGCGTACAGCGGAAAAAGAACCGCGTCCGTAGAATGTTGGGAATCAAAATACCCATTCTCTGAATCTGAGGTACAGCTGAGAGTGGATTTTTGGGCGCGGCCGTGAAAGTTGAACCGCTGTCCGCGGAAAAACAAATGCGGTAGCGGACCCAGTTTGACAAGTCTCTGAACCTAGAATCCGCTGTCTGCGAAATTTGAAATGGGGTCGCGTAAAGCAGGCCGATGTCAGCGGAATTTCCACCGCTGAACACAGAAAACAAATCATTTTCAACTCAGGAATTCACATGAACGCTGATCGCGGAATTACAACCGCGACCGCGAGATTCAAAAATTAAACGGGCAACTTAGGGTTTCACTTTTTCTTGTCATTAACGGGTTTCATAAACACCACTAACCCCTACTAGGCATCAACTAATTAACCCTAAGTAATTTAGCATCATCCAATTAACAACTAATTAACCCTAGTTAAAACTAGAAGAAAAGAGGAAGAAGTTAAAACTAAAAGAAAAGAAAAGTACAAATTGAAAAACAATGCAATAAATTGAGCATACCAGTTGTGTGATAGAGTGTTGGAAATTGACTTCTAAATGGTGTTATGCAGATTAGGGTTTAGAGTAGGACATTGAACAGTAGTGACTTTCTTTTGAGAATGAAAATTGCGAAAAGGGTAAAAGGCTCCCTGACCTTCTATATATACTAAAAAGACTGGACCCACAGATCTTACCTAGCGCGGCCGCGGAAATCCACCACATTGCTACCAAGAGGGAACCGCTGAGAGCGGAAAAGCGAACGAGCTAGCGGAACAGGGTCCGCTGATCGCAAAAAGCCACCACGGACGCAGTTCAAACTTTAGAGAGTTCACATTTTGGACTTTTCAAGTCAGCGTCCGCTACCAAATAACGCCCCCGCGAAAAAGCTTCCGCTGACGGCAAAATTTTGAGCGTGGTCAGAGGTTCAAATGTACACTTAGCCATATTTTCCAGTATTAGTCCTACACTGCATCAAAAATTCCTACACAAATCTCACAACCAATTAGTGTAAAACAAATCCTACACGAAGAAGATAATCAAAAGAAAAAAAAACACATGGGTTACCTCCCAAGAAGCGCCTGATTTAACATCGCGGCACGATGCATGTTACCATCAATCACTTGAGATGGATCATTGCCACCACATGGCTGTCATCAAACATGCCAAGATAGTGCTTCACTCGGTGCCCATTAACTCGTAAGATTTCTCCAGTTTTGTTTTTCAAATCAAGAGCACCAAATGGAGTTACATGAACCACTTCAAAAGGGCCACTCCCTTTTGACTTGAGCTTTCCCGAAAACAATCGTAACCGATAATTGAATAGAAGAACCAAATCACCTTCCTTGAATTCCTTGCTCCGGGCATACTTGTCATGTAAGTACTTCATCTTGTCCTTATACAAGGACGAGCTGGAATAGGCATGGAACCTAAACTCATCAAGTTCATTGAGTTGCTCTACCCAGAGATTTGCTGCAACACCCACTCAAGATTTAACTTCTTCAGCGCCTACATGGCCTTACGTTCTAACTCAACCGGAAGATGGCACGCTTTCCCAAATACCAATCGATATGGAGACATACCAATTGGAGTCTTGTAAGCAGTCCTGTATGCCCACAAAGTAGCATCCAGCTTCTTTGACCAGTCAGTCCTATTTGAATTGACAGTTTTTGACAATATGCTCTTTATCTCCCTGTTAGAAACCTCAACTTGTCCACTAGCCTGGGGATGATATGATTGACACCATACTAGGAAAGTAAAGTGTCGAAGGCCTTGTTGCAAAAATGAGAACCCCCATCACTAATGATTGCCCTAGAAGTGCCAAACTTTATAAAAATATTTTTCTTCAAGAAGCCACTACACTCTTGCCTCATTGTTGGGCAAAGCCACAGCTTCATCCCACTTGGAAACATAACCAACAACAATCAGAATGTACGTGTTACCACATGAACTCACAAAAGGTCCCATGAAGTCAATGCCACACACGTCAAATATGTCAACCTCAAGAATAGTGGTGAGAGGCATTTCATCCTTCTTGGAAATTCCACTAGCTCTCTGACACTCATCACATCTCTTTACCAGCTCACTAGCATCTCTATACAATGTAGGCCAATAAATATCACAGCTTAGCACCTTTGAAACAGTTCTCGCCCCACCATGATGACCACCGTAGGGCGAGGAATGGCAAGCCATACTCATTTTCTCCTATTCCGGAACACATCTCCGGATCACACCATCATTACAAATCTTGAACAGGTAAGGCTCGTCCCAGTAGTAATCCAAGCTATCCCGTATAAACTTCTTCCTTTGGTTAGAAGAGAGCTCACATGGAACAATGCCAGTCACAAGAAAATTAGCAACATCAGCGAACCAAGGCATACTATTCAAAGATAAGGAGAGGAGTTGCTCATCCAGGAATGCATCATTAATTTCGAGCCCATCATGGGGCCTCCCCTCCTCCTCCAAGCGGGACAAGTGGTCCGCCACTTGGTTTTCACACCCTTTTCGATCAACAATTTCAAGGTCAGACTTTTGAAGCAATAGAACCCATCTCATCAACCGAGCCTTAGAATCCTTCTTTGTCATCAAGTAGCAGAGTGCTGCGTGGTCAGTATGAACTATCACCTTGGCACCCATGAGATAAGGCCTAGACTTGTCCATGGCGAACACTATGGCTAGCAACTCTTTTTCCATCACCGTGTAATTAACCTGGGCATCATTCATAGCTTTGCTTGCATAATACACCGGGTGAAACATCTTGTTCACTCATTGACGCAAGACCGTTCCTACCGCAACATTACTTGCATCGCACATGAGCTCAAAAGGTAAGCTCCAATTGGGTGCGGTAATAATGGGAGTGGTTGTAAGTTTGTACTTGAGAAGTTCCAAAGTTTTCATGCATTCATCATTAAACACGAACTTTGCATCCTTTTCTAATAGTTTGCTCAAGGGATTCACTATCTTTGAAAAGTCCTTGATGAACCTTCGGTGGAAACCCCCATGCCCAAGAAAGCTCCAAACCCCCTTCACGGAGGTAGGAGGAGGAAGCTTTGAAATCACTTCAATCTTCGCCTTGTAAACCTCTATACCTTTCTTTGAGATCTTATGGCCGAAGACAATGCCGTCCTAAACCATAAAGTGGCATTTTTCCCAGTTGAGCACTAGATTTGTCTCTTCATATCGGGCCAAAACCTTGTGAAGATTCTTCAAGCATTCTTCAAAGGAGTCACCCATAACACTAAAATCATCCATGAACACTTCCAAGAAGTCATCCACCATGTCCGTAAAGATAGCCATCATACACCGCTGGAATGTAGTCGGTGCATCACACAAACCAAATGGCATCCGTGAAAATGCAAAGGTTCCGTACGGGCATGTGAAGGTGGTTTTCTCTTGATCCTCCTGTGCAATCAAAATCTGGTTGTAACCTACCCATCCAAAAAGCAGTAGTAGGCACGCCCGGCAAGTGTATCCAACATTTGATCCAGAAGGGCAATGGAAAATGATCTTTGCAGGTCACTTTATTCAGCTTCCGGTAGTCCATGCATACCCTCTATCTAGTGACAGTCCTAGTGGGGATCAACTCATTTTGCTCATTGGTGACCACAGTCATACCCCCCTTTTTCGGCACACGTTGTACCGGTGAAGTCCAAGAACTATCCGAGATGGGGTACACAACCCCTGCATCTAGCCATTTGATCACTTCCTTCTTGACAACCTCTTACATAGCCTCGTTCAACCTCCTTTGATGTTCCACAGAGGGTTTGGAATCATCTTCAAGTATAATCTTGTGCATGCAAAAGGCGGGAATTATTCCTCGAATATCAGCTAGAGTCCATCCAATTGCCTTCTTCCTTCTTTGAAGCACCTCAAGGGTGGCATCTACCTGCATGTTAGTTAAGCAAGAAGAAAGAATAACATGTAAAGTTGAACTAGGGCCCAAGAATTCATACCTGAGGTATGAAGGCAAAGGCTTCAACTCCAATACGGGAGGTTCCTCGATTGAGGGCTTTGTTGGTGGAGTCTTTCTGTTCTCAAGATCCAAGGAGAGTTTACGGGGCTCAAAGGAGTAAGAACCCATTCCGTGCAAAGCATTGACATACTATACCAAACCTTCATCCTCGGTTGCATCTTGGTTCAAAAATACAGCTTCCAAAGGATCCTCCACATTGATCATAGCACTAGTGTCATCAACTATTACCTCCGTTACAAGATCCACAAAAGAGTAGACTTCAGTACTATTCGGTTGCCTCATTGATTTGCAAACGTAGAAGACAAATTTTTTCATCACCCACCTGAAAGGTGAGCTCCCCTGCTTCCACATCAACCAATGCCTTCCCTGTTTCTAGGAAAGGCCTTCCCAATATTATAGGCACCTCATAGTCGACTTCGCATTCTAGAATCGCAAAATCTACAGGCAAAGTAAACTTGTACCCGAACAAGAACATCATCAATAATACCAAGCGGCCTCTTCATAGTTCGATCCGCCATTTGCAATCTCATTGAAGTAGCTCTCGGTTGACCAATACCCAAAGTTTTGAATACAGAGTAAGGCACCAAATTTATACTTGCACCCAAATCACACAATGCCTTCGCAAAATCCGCACTCCCAATGGTACATGGAATGGTGAATGCTCCGGGATCTTCAAGCTTTGGAGCCATTGAGTGCACAATTGCACACACTTGATGAGTCATTTTGATGGTGTCACAATCCATAGATCTCTTTTTAGTCACAAAGCCTTTCATAAACTTGGCGTATCTCGGCATTTGCTCAAGAGCTTCCACCAAAGGAACATTGATCGACAAGCTTTTCATCATCTCAATAAACTTCTTGAATTGGTTTTCATTCTTTTGTTTCGCAAGTCTTTGAGGTTAAGGTGGAGGAGGCCTTGGAAAAGGAGCCTTAGCCTTGGGTACTGTCGTTTCCGGTATGTCTATCACATGTTCCCTAGACGGGTTCACATCATTTTGTGTCTCTACCTCATTGTCATGAATATCAATTGTCACTTCAGCATTCAAATTCTCTTCACTCACTTGCTCATGAACTATTTGAACATCATCATTTAGCACTTCAACCTCATCGCTCACAACTTCCTTTTGCTTGGAGGTATTTACTTCACCACCTCTAGCGCTCCTAGTGATCACCGCCATTGCATTCCCGGTATTGTTCCCACCCTTCGGGTTTACTACCGTATCACTAGGTAGAGCCCCCTTAGGGCGAGTGTTCAAAGATTGCAAAATCTGGCAAAGTTGAACCTCCAAGTTTCGAATAGAAGTATTATAAGATGCCAACTGGGCATCAGAGTCGGCGTTCTTATTCATCATTTGCTCAAACATCATCTCAATCCTTCCCATCTCATTGTTTGACGAGCTAGGACCTTGAGATGGAAATGGAGGTGGGTTGTTTGGTTGTTGATACATCGGAGGCCTTTGAAAGCCCGGCCCTCGATTCCCTTGATTACCGTTATTCCAACCCCCTTGCTTGTTGTTTCCTCCCCAGTTGCCCCGGTTGCCCCAATTCTGATTGTTGTTCCCCAAGTTATTTTGGTTGTTGTTGTTACCACTGTTCCAATTTCCTTGTTAGTTTTGATTCCCCTAATTTCCTTGGGATCTCCACTGTTGTTGTTGATTCGGAGCATTGCCCCGCTGTCCGTGGTAGTTGTTCACATTCTGAACTTCTTCACTTTGATCATCATACCCATTATCTTGGTTGAAACCACTACTACCCTACTCATATTGATCCGGATTTCCTTGACTTTGCTGACCTCTTTGTCGCCTCTTATTAACCAACATATTTACCCCTTCCATGGCGTTCACTTGTCTTGGCGCTTGAACTTGCTGCATATTGAGCTTTAGCCAACTGGTTCATTGTTGTAGTCAACTCTGCTATTGCTTGGCCGTAGTCATGGAGCTCTTTGTGCAGGTGAATGACTATGGGATCACCTTGTAGCACATTAGCTCGACTCTGCCACACTGAGGAAGTATCTACCATCTCATCTAATATCCCACATGCCTCAGCATAAGGTGTGTTCAGAACGTTTCCCCCTGCTATTTGGTTCACTACACACTGATTGGTGGTGTTGATGCCACGGTAGAATGTTTGTTGGGTCATTGCTTCAGTCATGTCGTTGTTCGGACATTCTTTCACCATCGTCCGATACCTTTCCCAGATCTCATGAAGTGATTCATTAGGTTCCTGTTTGAAGGCCAGTATCTCATCTCTCAATGTTGCCATATGCCCCGACGAGAAAAACTAAGCTACAAACTTGTCATCCAACTTATCCCATGTAGTGATAGAATGGTTGGGAAGTCTTTCGAGCCTGTCCAAAGCTTTCCCTCTAAGTGAAAAAGGGAACAATCTCAATCTTAATGCATCCTCCGACATATTAGTCTCTATTTGCTTCCCCAACAGGTATCCACAAAGCCCTTTGGATGTTTATATGCATTCTGATGGGGAGCGCCTGTGAAGTACCCCCGTTCCTCCAATAAAGTCAACATAACATTTGTAATCTGGAAATTGCCCGCCCGGATCCGGGATGGGACAATTGCACTTGCGTAGCCTTTATTTGGAAGCACCCGATGAGCTACTCGCGGAGGAACTGGGGGAGGGTCCGGAATGTTATCATTGGTCTGGCGGCCTCTTCTTTGAGCTTGAGGTACTAGAGGCACCTCATCTTCAGCATTATCATCTACCTCCTCCCCTGGAACATTTCCAATAGGATCATTGTTTTCCATGTTGTACCTGAATCAATTAACTCACACAAGTTAGTAAAATAGAAGGAAAGAAAAATAAGACACACAACTAGTCAGATAGATAGCCAAAACCATTTAGCTCCCCGGCAACGGTGCCAAAAGTGATCGGCTCCAATCCTATACCACTATAAAATGGCAAAGAGTGGTCGATGCAGCTTTTACCCGAAAGGTCAGGATCGATATCAACAAGGAGCTAATATTGGTTGGGAGTTGGGTTTCTATCCAATCTAGCTATGCGTGTTGCTCTTAATTGCACTTCTAAACATGTTTGGATTTGTTCTATTCTACTATTAATGCTACTAATTGCTAGAAATAATCTAAGTACAATATTTTTGAAGGGTTTTTTTCAATTGATAAAAAGCACTAGGAAAGCAACTTACACCTAGGCGAGTATCTAATGGGCTAGAATTTAGGACAGACTTGTTATATTTGGGACCATGATATACCCTTTGCACATAGCTACTCACTCTATACCTCTCGGTAGTTTGAGTGACTGTGCCCTAATTGGCTTTCTCAAGCCCAATTGGGTGTTCAAACAATGCAAGCAAAATTGGCTCAAGTCGGGTGTTATTATCTCTAGGTTTAACCCTTTAATTGGGGCTATCAATCTCTTGAATGCACCCCTATTCCTTGTTAGCCTGAATTTCCTAGACTTAGTCTCTCTTTCTCAAGAAGAGTCTAAGTCATAAAGGCACGAATCAGTGTTTGCAACTACCAATTCAACAATTAAAGCATGAATCAAGCTAAATATCATTAACCCATAAACAATTATGTCCTAAAATAGAAGACCCATTAAATACCCATACTAGGGCTGGGTCATAACCCTAGCTAATGGTTTAGCTACTCATAATCAAGGTAGAAATAAAAGATGGAGATGAAATATAAGCCATGAAAGTTGATTACAAGAATAAAATCTAAGATTAATAGTTAAAGCTACTCTAAAATTACTCAAAATAGCTATGTACGGCGGTTCACAAGATCCTGAATACAAAAGATGATCTAAAATATGAAAAAGATCTATTTATACACAGCAGAAATTACTAGATAAAATCACCCCTACGGAGGTTCCGCTGTCAGCGCAATACTGAGCGCCTCAGCGCTTGAACCTTCGCGGCCACGCAAAAGCAAGAGCGGGCCGCGTTTCTTCCATTTTGGACTGGGACTGTGCTTGATTTCATTGGGAGCGTAAAAGCAACCGCCTTAGTGTTGTCTTCAACTACGGCCGCGTAATATGTTCGCGGACCGCACTCCTCATTTGAGCTCAAATTTCCAGGTCTCTAATTCTTTATTTCTCCCTCAGCGGAATTTTCACCGCGGCCGCGTCAAGTATTCTGTTGCCGCGATATTTCACCTCGGTCAGCGGTATCTGTTGTACCCCAAAATGCCTCTCTGAATCTCAATTCCGCTGTTAGCGTAATTGTGGCTGCCCCAGCAGTGGACCTTCCGCTGTCTCTCTTTTCCTTTGCGGTTAGTGCTTTTGTCTCAGCTTTGAACTTGTGCAATTTTAACTCCTTCATGAGTTGGTTATGGCTTTCTTGCCTCATTTTGAGCAAATCCTGCAAATAAGCACCATAAGTTAGTTTTCGGGAATACTTTTACACATTTTTTATCCAAAACCTAAGCAAAAGAGAGCATAAGATATGCTAGAATCCGTAGTTATCAGTTGCCATCATTCATGCATTGAAGATTTGGAGGTATTATCTCTACAGTGTCTCTTGTGAGGTATCTACGGATCATCGGAGCCTTCAGCACTTGTTCAAAGAAAAGGATCTAAATTTGAGGCAGCGGAGATGGTTGGAGTTTCTAAAGGACTATGATATCACTATTCTGTATCATCCCAGGAAAGCCAATATGGTGACTGATGCCTTTAGTAGGAAGGCGGTGAGTATGGGTAGCCTTGCGTTCATTCCTGGTTGTAATAGACCTTTTGCAATTGATGTTCAGGCTTTGGACAACCAGTTCGTGAGATTAGATATTTTGAAGCCTAGTCGGGTTCTAGCTTGTGTGGTTTCTTAGTCTTCCTTACATGATTGCATTAGAGAGTGCCCGTATGATGATCCTCATTTGCTTGTCCTTAAGGACACGGTCCAGAACGGTGATGCCAGAATGTTACTATTGGAGATGATGGGGTGTTGAGGATGCATGGTCGACTTTTGGGGCCTAATGTGGATGGGCTGCGCGAGTTGATTCTTGAGGAGGCCCACAGTTCGCGCTATTCTATTCATCCAGGTGCCGCGAAGATGTACCAGGACTTGAGGCAGCATTATTGGTGGAGCAGGATGAAGAAGGATATAGTGGGGTTTGTAGCTTGGTGCCTAAGCTGTCACCAAGTGAAGTATAAGCATCAGAGACTGGGCGGATTGCTTTAGAGGCTTGAGATTCCAGAGTGGAAATGGGAGTGTATCACCATGGATTTTGTAGTTGGGCTCCCACGGGCTTCGAGGAAGTTCAATGCTATTTGGGTGATTGTTAATCGGCTGACCAAGTCCGCGCACTTCATTCCAGTTGGGATTACTTATTCTTAAGAGCGGTTGACTAAGATTTACATCCGCGAGATTGTTTGCCTTCACGGTGTGCCAATTTCCATTATTTTTGATCGGGGCACGCAGTTTACATTGCAATTTTAGAGAGCCGTGCAACGAGAGTTGGGCACCCAGGTTGAGTTGAGTACATTTCACCCTCAGATGGACGGGCGGTCCGAGCACATTATTCAGATATTGGAGGACATGCTATGCGCTTGTGTCACTGGTTTAGGGGTTCTTAGTATTAGTTTCTGTCGCCCGAGGAGTTTGCCTACAACAACAGCTACCGGTCGAGCATTGAGATGGCTCCGTATAAGGCTTTGTATGGGAGATGGTGTCGATCTCCGATGGGTTGGTTTGAGCCTGGGGAGGCTAGGCTATTGGGTACTGACTTGTTTCATGATGCTTTGGACGGGGTTAAATTTATTTAGGATCGGCTTCGCATGGCGCAGTCCTGATAGAAGAGTTACGCTAATAGGAAGGTTCGTGATGTTTCTTTCATGGTTGGGGAGAAGGTACTGCTCAAGGTTTCACCCATGAAGGGTGTTATGAGGTTCGGGAAGAAGGACAAGTTGAGCCCTCAATATATTAGGCCGTTTGAGGTACTTTCGAAGATCGGAGAGGTGGCTTACAAGCTTGCCTTGCCACCTAGTATGTTGAGTGTGCATCCAGTATTTCATGTTTCTATGATCCGGAAGTATGTCGGCAATCCCTCTCATGTTTTGGATTTCAACATGGTCCAGTTGGATGGTGATTTGACTTATGATGTGGAGGCGGTGGCCATTTTGGATTGGCACGATCGAAAATTAAGGTCAAAGAACATAGATTAAGTGAAGGTGTAGTGGAGAGGTTAATCAATTGAGGAGGCTACTTGGGAGACCGATCGGGACATGCGGAGCAGATATCCACACCTATTTAAGACTCCAGGTACGTTTCTAGACCCGTTCGAGGACGAACGATTGTTTAATAGAGGGAGGATATAACGACCCGATCGATCGTTTTGAGATTTGTAGCCCTGTTACCCCCATTTACTTCTCATTTTATGATTTACAATTGTTATGTGACTTGTTGGGGTAGTTGGTTTGGGTCCGGAGAGGTTTCGGAATGAATTGAGACACTTTGTCTCAAAGTTGGAAGCTTAAGTAGAAAAAATTAACCAGATGTGGACTTATAAGTAAACGACTCTGGAATGGAGTTTTTATGGTTCTATTAGTGATTTGGGTGATTTTGGACTTAGGAGTGTGTCCGGATTGTGATTCGGAGGTCCGTAGAGGAATTAGGTGTGACATGGGGAAAGTTGGAAATTTAGAAGTTTGACAGGGAGTGGACTTTGCAGATACTGGGCTCGAATTGGGGTTCCGAGAGTTGGAGTAGGTCCGTGGTGTCATTTTTGACTTGTGTGCAAAATTTGAGGTCAATCAGATGTGATTTTATAGATTTCGGCATCGGTTGTGGAAGTTGGAATTCCTTAGTTTTCATTAGGCTTGAATTGGGGTGCGAATCCTGTTTTTGATGTTGTTTGATGTGATTTGAGGGCTCAACTAAGTTCCTATCGTGTTTTAGGACATGATGGTATGTTTGGTTGAGGTCCTCGGGGGCCTCGGGGGTGATTCAGATCAAAATCGAATTGGATTTTGGAGTTTTGGAAGAGTTGGTTTGGTCAGGTGTGGTACAACCTGACCTGCGACTGTATGTCGTAGGTGCAAAGGTGCAGAAGTGGCCATGGGGTAACAAATGTGGTTCTTCGTGAGTAGAGGGAGTTGCGCCGTGCGAGGGAAAATACCGCACCTGCAATTACACAGATGCGGGTGGCTTGTCACAGAAACGGAAAAGAGACAAGGGAAGGCTGTTCCGCAGAAGCGAATGGACTTGCACAGAAGCGCTTCTGCATGAGCGGGACTTGGACCGCAGAAACAGAATGTCTGGACCTTGAGTGTCCTCCGCATCTACGGAGTTATAACCGCAAAAGTGGTGCCGCAGATGCGACTAAATGAACAGCAGAAGTAGTAACAAGGGGCCCGCCTTGAGCCGACTTTTGACTCTTGATTAATAACTTAGTATTTCATTATGGAATTGATTCCTTTAGCCCGTATTGATTGATCGCATTGTTTCTGGCTAGATTCGAGGCATTTGGAGGCCCTTTCGCAAGGCAAAGGTATGTTGGAGTAGAGATTTAAGCAGATTGAGGTAAGTAAGACTTCTAAACTTGGCTCTGAGGGTTCGAAACCCTGAATTATATGTTGTATGATTGGTGTTGAGGTGACGCACATTCCAAGTGACGGGTATATGGGCGTGCACCATAAGAACAGTGACCTGGTCGTAGGGCTGCTTATCGGGCAGATTGGGCGGTTATTTACTCTTAACGGTTTGGCTTATCGGTTATCGGCTTTTAAATGTATTAATTCGCTAGCCACCCGATAAGATATCGGGCGAATTGGTATCGGTTTAGCTCTTATCGGACGGTTATCGGGCGGTTTATCAGCCTAATTCAATCAAAATAAAATAAAATTTAGTCTCTATATGTTTAAATAGGCGGTCGACGTACTAAGGAAGCGAAAGAGACACCATGATGGGTAAATCATCTGTCTAGAATCTTATTTATGTTTATGCACATTGGCCTTAGTCCATGTGAAAGATTTCCAATTGGCCGTTGTTAAAACAAATGTTCATCATGCTTTGAATTCTAGGATGCCTTAAAACCAAGGCAAAGTTGATGAAGCAGTGGTGTAGCTAGTGTTGTTATCTTGTTTCAGACAGCAAATTCTGTCTTTTGTCATAGTTAGATGACTCCTTTTATTTGGCTTTCTTTATCACTTTGATAGAGTACTGGAGGAAGAAGGGTTTTTGATTATTTAATATATACATGGATAAAATAAATCTTATATGTGTGTGTGTGTGTGTATATATATATACATATTCTTAACGGGTTAACGGATTATCCGTTAAGAAAATTGAATAATCCGTCCCCAAACCGATAAGCCCTTAATAAAAAAATTCAATCTGTTCCCCGTCCGTTAAACCGTTAACCCAATACCAATAAGCCATTAAGCTTCGGTTTCGGTTTGGTTTTCGGTTTCGGTTCGGTTTTGAACACCCCTACCTGGTCGATTCCATTAAACTGTATAGTGGATTTATCTTGTTGATATCCGTATTTTCATCATGTGATAAAGTAATTGAGCTGCGAATCATGCTAGAAATCATGTTAGACTATTGCTGGCATTGTTGGGATCCATAGTGGTCGTACGTTTGCTGTTGACTTATTGATTACATTGAAATTTCGTACTCAGTCATATTTATTCATTGCATATATATCTCAATCTCTCTTGCTATTTATTGCTATATCATATCATCACTTTTGGGCTAGTGTCACGAAATTGTGAGCCCGAGAGAGAGAGAGAGAGAGAGAGAGAGAGAGAGAGAGAGAGAGAGAGAGAGAGAGAGAGAGAGTGGAGAGATTGATGATTGAGTGAGGCCGAGGGCCTAATTGAGAGTGACAGCTATGTGATCAGGTTGCACGCCGCATCATGTTTATTGATTTATGCTTGGATCTAGCTTATTATAGCACTTGGGCTGAAGGAACCCTCCCCCCCCCCCTCCCGGAGTCTGTACACACCCCAGTGAGCGCAATTGATTATATTTAGGGATGGATCTTCCCTCGACATGGATCTTGACCGAATTATTTATATTTAGGGATGGATCTTCTCCTGGGCTGGATTGGCCTCATGCAGTACTGAGTGACTAACTGTTAGTTGATGTATATATATATGTGGAATGGATCTCCCCTGGGCTGGATTGCCATATACAATACTGAGTGACTGAGTATTCTAAGAGTGTGACTATACGAGACTTTCAGTATGGTGCATCACATAAAACATGTGCATTGGCATATAGATGTAGAGAGGTCATAGTTCTCCTCATATCATTCAGAATTTGTTCTATTCTACTTGAATTAAGTTTAAGTGTTGAACTTGAAAGCATGCCTACATTTCTGTACTGTTAATTCTATATTGAGCTGTACCTGCTGAATTTGTCACTACCATTCAGTCCAAAGACTAGATTTGTTGCTTATTAAGTAGGTTCTACTCACGCTACACCCTGCACCTCGTGTGCAGATCTAGGTGCTTCCGGTCACGGCGGTTGCTGAGTTGTGGAGTTCGGATTTTCAGAGACTATCGAGGTAGCTGCTTGGCATTCGCAGACTCTCCCTCCTTATCTTTCATTTTATGTTTCAGTTTTTATTACCTAGATGGTGTATTAGACTATGTCTTTATTTAGATGCTCATGTACTCGGTGACCCCCAGTTCTTGGGAGAGATTTTGTATTGAATTGTGATTTCTTACTCTGTTTTTAAATAGTTTTCCTTAATTTTAACTGCTTTCGTATCTATCAAAGCTTTAGAGTGTTAGAAATGTCTGCGTAGTCGGCTTTTTTAGTATCATGATAGGCGCCATCACGATAGGTTGGTTTTGGGTCGTGACATTGAGCCCCAACTTGGTTAATATCTTTCCACTCGTATGATGTATATTTCTCTCGACTTTTCTTAATTTGTTTCCCGCTACCATATAATGGTGGGATGAATCTCTATTCTAGACATCTTTCATGTGTCTTTTAATCACTTTTAAAATAGTAAAAAAGGTCTGTAGAGTTTTACCAAAGTCCTATGCAAGTACACATTTTTCGCATTCTAACTTCGACTAGCGACTTTGCATGATATTTTTAAAAAAATACCAAAAATTAACCGAACCGTACCGATACCGAAGAGAAACCGAGATGATTGGGACGGTTTCAAAAAGTGTAATTTTGGTTATATAAAATAGAATAATCGAAAAATTGGTATGGTACAAATTTTACTAAATAACTAGCCGAATCGAACCATTGACATCCCTATTTATAAGCTAGTTTGACCAGCTTATACGCTTAGCCAAACACCATCTTAATATTTGTACATAGTTAATGAATTCTCGCCACAAAATATATTGTTTGAACAAAAGTTATGGAGTTAGGCCGAACTCATCGCTTGGCTTCTGCCTCCGCCCATGTGCTTTAAGTTATCAGTTATGGTTCGCCAGATTTGGGGTAATTGAATGCGGGTCGCTTAATCTTAGAATTAGGTTGTGACAATCTTGAATTTCGGAAACTAAGGAAATACTAAGAAACCGCAACGGAAAAGAGCTGGACTATAAACCCTAAACCCTACTAAAGGCGATTTTCGGCGCAATTACAAATACAAGAAAAATTAGATCAAAACATCATTTTCTCATTCAATCTTGGGTGTTGTCATCTAATTGTAGTCTTTTTTTTCTTCTTGATTTTTCTTTTTGGGTAGTTACCAAAACAAAAAGTAAATAAATTCTAATGAATCTTTGATCAAGAACAAGGGTTGTTATTATCGTAGTAGCACACACAAGTATTCTGTCCTAGGCCTTGATCTTCACACTCTGAATTAACATAAAAACATCCATAAAGTCTGTGGCAAAATTTTTGGCAGCTTGGTAATTCTATCTAGCCAACAAGGAGTATAACCTTCAATACGTGCTGTACATACGTTCTGAGCATTTGCTGAGAAAACCCGTGCCATCACAAATATGCCTGCAAAATCAAGCAGTATATATATATATATATATATATATATATATATATATATATATATATATATATGTGTGTGTGTGTGTGTGTGTGTGTGTGTGTAAGATTTTGAAGATCAGAATATAAAAATTTTTCTGTGTATATTATCATCTGTTTGTACATGCTTTTATACAATTGCTAAAGAATCAAAAATAACAGAAAAGAAAATATATTTACACTTGTCATAACCTTATTTGCCTACTAATAACTAAATACTCTCTTCAGCAACAAACTTATATTCCCTCACATGCTATTAACGTGAGGGAAGCTTCTAGAGCTTAAAAAATCTGAAGGCTATTATTTAATCCATCAAGAATTAGAGTTGCATGATCCAAAGGTTCTTGTTGCTCCACGTGTGCAATCCAGCCAACCAAAGATATAACCTAAATCACTTAGGTTATATTGAAAACCTTGTTTGAACAAAATATCCCTGTTAGACCTTCTTCTTCCTCTGCTTTATCTCATCTTCTTTAGCTTCATGATATGTAGAAGAAGATCCATGAATGTCAGAAATAGAATAGGGTTTTTTCTTCTCAACATCCCCCCTCAAGTTGGAGGGGAGCGTAGTGACCCCTAACTTGCCCAAAATGTCGCGATGAGAAACCTTAGAAAGGGGCTTTGTGAAGATATCTGCTAGTTGAGCCTTGGAGGGAACAAAAGAAAGAGTAATCAATCCCGAAAGGAACTGCTGACGAACAAAATGACAATCAATTTCCACATGTTTTGTGCGTTCGTGAAAGACGGGATTCCGGGCTATGTGTATTGCTGCTTTGCTATCAGAATGGAGGGGAATCGGAAGAGTGACTGGTGCAGAGAGGTCGTCAAGAATTCGAACCAACCAGGTGTGCTCTGCTGTAACCCTTCTCATAGATCTATATTCTGCCTCTGCAGAAGATAAGGAAATTGAGGCTTGCTTCTTTGATTTCCATGATATAGGTGCACCTCCTAGGGTGATGAAAAACCCACTAACAGACCTGCGTGAATCTTTGCAGGAAGCCCAGTCAGCATCACAAAAGTCAAGCAAAGAAAAGGATGGCTCACCGGAAAGTAGGATCCCTTGTCCCGGATCAGAACTGAGATACTTGGTACTCGCAAAACAGCAGAAAAGTGGAAAATACATGGTTTCTGCATGTATTGACTGAGGGTAAGAACAACAAAACATAGATCGGGACGTGTATTAGTTAAATAATTTAACTTTCCAATTAAATGACGATAGACAGTTGGGTTCTCCAGGTATTGGCCATCATCAGCTTGAAATGTGAAAGAAGGATCCAAAGGAGAGCTGACTTTAGTCAAATGTGATATATCAAACTCCGGCAACATATCCAAGGTAAATTTCCTCTGACTCACCATAAATCCTGCCTTTTCTCTTAAAATTTCCATGCCTAGGAAATAATGAATGTTTCCCAAATTTTTGACCTTGAATTCAGTGTTCAGAAATGCTTTGATCCCTTGAATCTCATCTAAATCATCTCCTGTAATCAGTATGTCATCGACATAGACTGCTAGGATAGAAATAAGGTTCCCTGTACGCTTAAAGAACAAAGAGTAGTCATTTAAGGAAGAAGAATATCCCTTAAAACTTAGAGCTCCAGCAAGTCTGGCATACCATTGCCTAGATGCTTGCTTTAGACCATATAATGACTTCCTTAAAAGGCAGACATGTTTGGAACTAGGGGGATCCAAACCTGCTGGGAACTTCATGCAGACCTCTTCTTGTAGGTCTCCATGCAAGAATGCATTGTTTACATCCAACTGAGAAACATTCCAATCTTTCTTGGCTGCAACTGTAAGAAGACACCTTATGGTTGTCATCTTAACCACTGGTGAGAAGGTCTCACCATAATCTATGCCTTCTCTTTGAATATCCCCCCTCACTAACAATCTTGCTTTCAACCTTTCAACCTTCCCATCTGATAGATGTTTCACCTTGTATACCCATTTACAAGGTAAAGCTCTTTTTCCTTTAGGTAATTCAACCACATCCCAAGTGTGGTTATCCTCTAAAGCCCTAATTTCTGTATTCATAGCTTCCACCCATCCTGGATGTTGACAAGCTTGTGTAAAGGTACAAGGTTCTATGAGGGTAGAGATGGATTGAATGAGATGCTGGTTATAAAGGTGAGAGAGATGAAAAACTGCACTCTTTGGGCTGACAGGGGTAAGTGAAACAAGCTGTAGCTACATCTGTAAACATGATGCTACAAACAAAATCTTTCAAGTAGATTGGTTGGGTAGATACCCTTCCTGATCTCCTTAAAGGAATAGACCCTTGAGACATAGGTATGCTAGTGTGTGATGTCCTCAGCCCAGTAGAGATTTCAGTTGTACTTGGTGAGACTGAGTGATGAGAAGGTGAATAAGGTGGGGTTGATGGTTGTGGTGAAAAATCATCTGTTATCTCATGGTCTGAGTAAGCAGGCTGTGTTTGGTCTGATGATGGGGTTGAAAAAGTAGGTTCTGTATTGAAAATTGAAGTAGGGAAGATAGAATGGTGTGAAGGGTTGATTTCTGCAAAAGGGAAATGTGACTCATGAAACCTTACATCTCTGGACACAAAAACTTTCCTTGTGGACAACTCCAATAGTTTGTATCCCTTTTGTTAGAGAGGATAGCCAAGTAAAGCACAAGCCGTTGCCCTCTCATCAAATTTCCCTCTTCCTTGTGCCAATGTAGAAGAATAACATAGGCATCCAAAATTCCTTAAGTAGTCATACTTGGGTTTCTGTTGAAACAGAATCTCATATGGTGTTTTGCCTGCAAGAACTCTGGAGGGCAACCTATTCAAAATATGTGTAGCAGTCAGAATGGATTCTCCCCAATAGCACATAGGCAACCTAGATTGAAACATTAGACCTTTAGCAATTTCTAAGAGATGTCTATGTTTCCTTTCCACAATTCCATTCTGTTGAGGTATTGCTACACAAGATAACTGATGCAAAATTCCTTCTGAAGCCAAAAGGCTGCTTCCTGTGTCCCTTTCCCCAATTCTAGAGCATTATCAGACCTTATCATCCTTACCTTCACATTGAACTGTCTTTCAACCATAGACAAGAAAGATTTGAGCATGGGAAATGCATTGCTCTTGGAAGATAGCAAAAATGTCCAAGTTCCTCTACTATAATCATCCACTATAGTAAGGAAATATCTAAATCCATTATAGGTGTTGGACTTGTAAGGGCCCCATGTATCTATATGTATGAGATCAAAAATATGTGTGGACTTAATAGTACTGACAGGAAAAGGATTCCTTGTCTGCCTAGCCTTAGGACAAACATCACAGATAATGTTAGGATTAGAGTCACAATGAAGGAAGTCTAAATGTTTCATTGCTGAAAATGGGAGATGTCCCAACCTTACATGCCAAAGCTTAACATCAGAAACAGCATTAACAAGAACAGGACTAGAAGAAGGTATAAGTTCTGAAATGGAATTCCTTCCTTTTTGAATTGAAAATACATTACTACTAAATAGACCTTTAGACTTAAGATTACTAGGATCTAAAATGTAGAGACCCTCTCTAACTTCACCAAAAGCTTGTGGACTCTTCATTGAATGGCCCTGCAACACACACCCAATAGATGTGAGTAAGACATCATATTTGAACTGAATGCAAAACCTGGGAACTGACAGTAAGTTGTATTTGAAATCTGGAACATGTAACACATTAGTTAGAACATGACCTGGGAGGATAGGCACACTTCCTATATGAGTAACAATCACCTTGAAAGAGTTAGGTAAATTGATATTCAAAGGAACAGGGAGTTGAGTAAGAAACATGAAGGAATTGGGATCAAAACACATATGTTCTGAAGCACCTGAATCTATGATCCAAGTGTCTGAATTTAGACTTGTAAATACTGAACCTGAGTATTTTAAAATAGTACCAGCAATTGCATTGGCATTAATTCCTGATTTTGCTGCTTGTGTGAGTTTGCCTGCTTGTACATGCTCATCATTTCTGCAACTTGTTCCTTGGTGAGTTGGTTCCCAAAATTGTTGTTATTTTCAGCATTTTGTTCCCCCTGATTCTCATGGTCTTCATGTACCCGTACTGCATTTCCTTTGATATGATTTTGATAGTTCTTTTGATTGGTAAACTCAAAGTCATCTGGAAATCCAATAATTCTATAGATCCTCTTGTGTGTGCCCTATCTTACCACAATAGGTACATGATACATTTGGATTGTACCTCTTCTTTGCCTTGAACTTCTGTTGTGGTTTACTAAATTTCTGTCCTGAATTATTGTATTTTTGTCCCAATGTTGCCCCTCTTTGTGCTTGGTTTCTGTTTTTCTGAAAACTTCTCCCCTGTCCTGCTACCATGAAAGCTGCAAAATCAGCTAGCAATTGGGCATTAGGTTGTTTGGCATCTCCAGCTGCCATGAATGAAAGTGAATCTGAGTTGAAGCTTGTATTAGCATACACTTCTCTCTGATTCTCATCTTGCAAAAGAAGAGAATAAGCAACATCTATGCTAGGCAAAGGATTCATCATAAGTATGTTTCCTCTTGCTTGTGCATAGATGTCATTTAGACCCATTAGAAATTGGATCAACCTCTGATCCTCAAGAGACTTAGTTAATTTTGCTTTTCCTTCACAATTACAAGGACATGAACAACATATGATGATATTCAAAGCATCCAATTCATCCCATAGTCTCTTTAATTTAGTGAAATACCCTGCAACATCACTATTTCCTTGCACTAATCCTGACAACTCCTTTTGCAGATGGTATAGCTTGGCCCCATTCGATTTTCCAAATCTCTGCTCCAAGCTATCCCAAAGCTCCTTGGCTGTCTTGGAGTATATCACACTATCTGCGATATCCTTAGAGAGGGCATTGAGAATCCAGGAAATCACCATGTCATTGACACGACTCCATTGTTCATGATCTGGGGAAGTGAGAACTGGAGGTTTGCATGCTCCATTGATAAACCCAATCTTCTTTTTAGCTGATAAAGACAACAAAATTGACCTCCTCCAACCTGGATATCCTCTTCCATCAAACAAGCTGTTGACTAGAGTCATCTCTGGAGAATCAGAATTGTTGAGATGATAGGGGTGATTGATATCATATGCCAGAGTTTTTCCATCGCACTAGTTTCTGTAGTTCTGGAAGTATCTCCCATTTTAGAATAAAGATGAATTTGAAGTAGAAGATTATATGATGTAAAACTCTAGATAATTAAATCGTTGAATGAGCTAGGTGCTCTGATACCATGTAAGATTTGAAGAAAAAGATTGTGAAAATTTTGCTGTGTATTATTATTTGCTCTGTGCATGTCTTTATACAATTGCTAAAGAATAAAAAATAACAGAAAAGGAATATCTGTACACTTGTCACTACCTTATTTGCTTACTATTAACAAAATAATCTCTTCAGCAACAACTTATATTCCCTCACATGCTAGTCACGTGAGGGAAGCTTCTAGAGCTTAAAAGATCTGAAGGCCAGTATTTAATCCATCAAGTATTAGAGTTGCCTGATCCAAAAGTCCTTGTTGCTCCACGTGTGCACTCCAGCCAGCCAAAATGATATAACCTAAATAACCTAAGTGATTTAGGTTATATCGAAGACTTTGTCTGAATAAAATGTCCCTGTTAGACCTTCTTCTTCCTCTGCTTTATCTCATCTTCTTTAGCTTCATGATATGTAGAGGAAGATCCATAAATGTCATAAATAGAATAGGGTTTCTTCTTCTCAACATACTTGGCTAAGCTTGCATAAGAAGATGCAGCTGAGCATGAGTTTCTGAGATCTTAGTCCAACTGCCAAGTAATACTCCTTCTTGGGTAGCTGTTGGAATAAGGATCTATCATAGCATACTGAGTTTCGAAGCAAAAGGGTAGAAAATATTTGTATGTAGCATACTTGACCCGTATTTGAACGAGAATCATTTTCTATTTGAAAGAAAAATCCTTGTGGCTTCCATAATGGTTGGTTATCCAATCAATATGGATGCCCTGATGTCGGCTAACTTATTGTTGGTAGTGTATGGGTCAAAACCTGATCAAAGGAATTCTACTTAAGGAGGAGCAACCAAGACGCAGCCAAGCCAAAGTCGCATGTAGGAAGCTATATGCCGGCAAGTGATTTAGCTACGGTCGAGGTCGAGCACTCAATTCGGTCCGAACGGCCAGTTCAATACTTAGATATTCCAGAGGAATATTCTATGGGATATTCCAAGAACTTAAGTACTCCGGTTAAGGACCGCTGGGTAAGAAAAGTATTTGGTATACATATCATGAGAAAGTGTGGCAAAAGGGAGAGAGAGCACATACACATACAAGAACAAATACATCCCTAAAAAGATAAAGACGCGTCCAAACCTCAGGCTCCTGATGGAGAAAAAGAGACGAGAGCTTAGAATATCGATATGCATCTTTAATTCTATCTCAAACGGACAGAGGTCGGTCTTGTTTGAGCATGGTGATTCTTTTCCTTTATGTATTCTTCATTATCATTTGATATTATTGGAGCAATTATCTATTTCTTACATTGTGAGAGTCAATCGTTGTTGTAATCAAAATTTATGTTTAGTTTTATTTGTTCATTCCTATCATTTATCTCATATCTAGAGTTGATTATCTCTGGCTAAAATTTGCCCCAAATCTTTTCATTAAGTTGGTTTAACTAAAAGGGCCTAATACTTTTTAGTCAAATAATTTGGTGCCGTCTGTGGGGATTTTTCTAGACAAAATTTTAGTTTCCTCTATATCTAATGTTAGTCAGAGTTCCACTTCCCGGCTGTCGTAGCCTCGCCCTCTCATTACAAACACCAATTTGAGAAATTTGTAGGAAAGCTTTTGAAATAGCCGAGCCAACCAAGGTCAGGTCTTTGCATGAAATCGAAATTATGTTTGATATTTATACGAAAGCCACGTCTTGCTGTAGTGATGGGTTTGGTACGTCGTGGGTATGAGTTGTCAAAGTAGGATTATGGACACTACGCACTGAGCACGTCCACAATCCTACTGGCTATATTTACAATAGATACTAATCTATACTTCATGCACACTGCCCCCCTCTCTCGGGAAGGGACGATAGCCTATTGTGTATTTCTTTGAAATAACGAGTTTGTCGTGCCCGTATATACAGAGTATAACTTATGTTTCCCTTATTCTTGTGCACATGGGACTGGATCGGACCGGGGCTCGAACTCGAGATTCCAACGGGCAAAGAAAGTTCTCAGCCCATAAGATGCCCGGACTCGACTAACGGTGAACCTAAGCACGAGGCTGAGATCAAATCTAAAGCCAGCATTCGAGTACGGAGCGAAACGAGTTGTTCCACGGCGCCCCTCTCCCCGCGCCAACCAATCAGGTCAAGGTAACAAACGATTTTGTTTGGGTTTAACTTGTTATTTTTCTTTTGGATGGGGATAGGAACAGGAACATTCTCCCAGATGCGCGAACAAGGAACAAACACCATCAAAACAACGCACCAGGAAAACATTCCGTACCATACCATCCAGTTGGCAACGACCGAGTAAAATCCCCCCCCCCCAAACGAGTTGATGCTTAACGCCATAAAGGAGAAAACCCGTATAGACTGGGAATGGGTCGCCGGCCCGGAAAATATACGAATCTCCGCAACAAGTTGGTGCTTAATGCCATAAAGGGAAAGACACGTGTAGACTGGGACCGGGTCATCGGCTCGAAAAACATACGAATCTCTCCAGCATGCAGATAAAACACAAGTGCATAAAACTCACCTACGCGCTCGCCAAAGCAACTATGCAATGATACAATTAGCTAAAATTCGATCTCGTTCGTACATTAAAGACGTCCTGAAGCTCGAGCAAGATATTCATCGCCCCGCCTATCGACTACTTCTCTGGGCCGAGCGATGAAGGGACGAGACAAACTGGGACTCCTCGAATATACGCACGAATCGAACAGAAACATGTAATATTCACCAATGAATAAACAAAGCACTATGACATTCCTACATGACGCTGAATGTACACAACCACGCCAACGCAAAGGAAATATACATTCAGTCTCACTTGAAATATTTTCCAAGACAAAATTCGACCTCGCTCGAATTAGCAAGTCTAAATTTGACCTCGCTCGAATTAACAAGACAAAATTCGACCTCGCTCGAATTAGCAAAGTCTAGATTCGACCTCGCTCGAATTAACTAGACAAAATTCGACCTCGCTCGAATTAGCAAGTCTGAATTCGACCTCGCTCGAATTAACAAGACAAAATTCAACCTCGCTCGAATTAGCAGGTCTAAATTCGACCTCGCTCGAATTAACAAGACAAAATTCGACCTCACTCGAATTAGAAAGTCTAAATTCGACCTCGCTCGAATTAACAAGACAAAATTAGACCTCGCTCGAAATTAGCAAAGTCTAAATTCGGCCTCGCTCGAATTAGCAAGTCTAAATTCGGCCTCGCTCGAATTAACAAGAAAAAATTTGACCTCGCTCGAAATTAGCAAAGTCTAAATTCGACCTCGCTCGAATTAACAGGTCAAATCTGACCTCGCTCGAATTAACTACCAAAAGTCAGGGACTTATTACGAGAAAATCCAAGAAATTCGAAAAGAAAAAAGAAGGAAAGGCCGAAGGCATACAATCAAGGCAAACCAACTATTTTACTCAAAGAAAAAAATAGCATCTTACAAAGGACCAAAAAAGGGG
This sequence comes from Nicotiana attenuata, assembly GCF_001879085.1. Taxonomy (NCBI): domain Eukaryota; kingdom Viridiplantae; phylum Streptophyta; class Magnoliopsida; order Solanales; family Solanaceae; genus Nicotiana; species Nicotiana attenuata. The sequence goes on from NC_031993.1 coordinate 25,897,032, forward strand.
CCCCACCCAACCATCTAAGTATAAAAAAAAACTAAGTACAGGAGGGAAAATTAAACACAAGAGCTTCATTCAGCATTATCCCCGTCCACGCCATCATCTCCCTCTCCGCTTGGATCAGTAGCCTCACCTCCACCATCACCCTCTCCATCAGAATGTTCCTCATCAAAGGCAAGCCCGTCCTTGGCCTCATCAAACTCCACCGGCCTCCGGCGTCGCGGGATCATAACCATAGGCAAGCCGGGCCTTACACACTTTAGCTCGAGCCTCTTCGAAAGCGATCTCCGAGACATTCCCCGCTGCCAACAATATATATATGTATATATATATATATATATATATATATATATATATATAAAATATTAATTGCTAGCCTTGCATTCTATCTACATTGCTTCTTTGTATTACAATTGTTCTCTTTTGAAAACAAAATTCTAATTACTCTAATATGTACAATTAAGTAATGACATTAATTTTTGCAATTCAATTGAAGCCGCATTGTAATTACATGAAAGTTCCAACTATAAATTTGTAGATCGG
>NC_031993.1:25898000-25925422 GCF_001879085.1 Nicotiana attenuata
CTCTCCTACGCAAGCGGATACTCTCCAAAATAAAGGTCTGAAAAAAGAAAAGAGAACAGAAAGAGAAAATTAGCAAGAGTAGGAGACGTAAAACGAAGAAAGTAATAGACTTACCCTCAAAGCCATTCCGGCTACGCCCCGTGATAGGCCGACATCACTGATCTCCTGGAGGGACCTGTTTTCAGTAGTGGAACAAAGAAGCACAAATTGAGGAACCAGTCTCACCGTGTCCTCCAACAAGTCACACTCGGGGGCAATCTTGATCACGCGAGAGGAATCATCCGTCCCCGCCTCCACCCGAGTGAATCCCGCCCCAAACATGCGTATGTCCTCGGGATCAATATCCGAATTGGAGTCGTAGTCGTCTACGACTACGCCCTTTGCCCTCTCGTTGGCCGAAGAGGGAGCACGGGCCTATTGTGAAGTCGACGAACCACATGGAATAATCACAGCGGCCTCCGAGTTCTGCCCCTCTGCTATGGTAGATTCTTCCACGCCAGAAACGGGCATCACCTCCGCGCCCGAGGGGGATACGGTCTCCTCCGCTAAATTGGCATCACCAGCAGACTCAAGCATGGCCAACACGGGTTCGCTTCTCGAAGGCTCCTCGGTCCTGGGTACCCCGTCGGTCCTTATTCTTCGCCTCTTTAGCGGAGCCTCTTCGCCGTCTCCAGAGACAACTCGTCCACCAAATAAACCACGGGAAGCGGAGCCTCAGCCTGATGAGCATCCTCACGACGGCCAAGCATGGGAGGGGCCATAGTCTATAAAGTAGGGGCGGTATGAGCGCTCTCACGTGCAGCCGCAATCGGTGCAGATCTGCTCGAGAGACTCGACTGACAGAAAGCAGGCACGGGAGCCCTCACCCTCCTCGTGCCCCGTTGACCTACCAAAGAAGGAAGCTTAAACCAAAGAAGAAAAACACAGAGCAAAGGGCAAAGCAACTAAAAGCAAGACGAGATGACTTACCAACTAAAGGTCTACGCCTGAATCTCTCGTGGAATGGTGACCATTCACGAATCCCCACCGTATAGGGCAAAACCCAGCTCACCCACTCACGGATATTAGCAACTAGCGGGAGAGGTGCCTTCTCGGATGTGAAATAGAAGGAAAAAGAAAAATCGTTCACTGGAAGGGGACGACGAGAAGCCCTTTCTAAAAACTATATATCTACAAAAAGACACTTACGGGCAAAATTCCACTCCTCAAGAATTCCATTAGGATTCGGCACCATATGTTCCGTCCTCACAAAGAAGAAGCTCTCCCAAAAGCGGCGATTAGTCTTATTGTCCATCTTCACCACCAATCCCTTGGTCCCGCGATGGCGAAGATGTATCATAGTACCCCTATAAAAACTGGGTACGAAGAGGTGAAGCAAGTGGCTAAGAGAAAGCCTTCGGCCAGCCAGTTCCGCGTACTTGGTGAGCATGAGGAACTGTTTGAATATATATGGGGAGAGCTGAGCCGGGCACACCCCATAATAACGACAAAAGTCTTTCGCCAGGTAAGGAAGGGGAAGTGTGTAACCGATGACAAATGGGTATGCATAAAACGTGTAGTACCCCGAGCGATATACTTGCACAACATCCCTACCTGCGGGAACGAGTTCAACATGATCAGGAATCCTCCACTTGGCCTTGAGCACAGCAAGTGCCGCAGCGTCTGTTACGGAAACAACGGGCTCAGGATCAGCGTCAAGTAAATGCTTGAAATCAATCATGGCTTTCCCCGAGCATGGAATTATCTCATCCACGATGGGAAAATTCTCATCTTCCATAATGGCCATCCCTTCTTCATGGGAAGTCACATCCGTTTCTGATGCAACGGTACCGGAGACTCTTTCGAAAGTAGAAGGTGCACTAGCCACGTTTATTCGGTTGTGTAGGTAATAGGAGCTAGGATAAAGGGAGTAACAATGGCAAGGAACTTCGAAAGAAGAAATATGGAAATGTAAGAATCTGAGGAAGGAGGAAAGAGAAGCCTGGAGTCTTTTGAATAATATGTGGAAAACACAACAACTCCAAATGAAGGGTTCTCTCCTCTATTTATAAGAATACAAACATCCTGAGCGGGAAAACCAAACGCCGCCACGTTAATTCCAAAGTAGAGGAGGCACGGGAAACGACGTAAAGTATAGGGAACATGTGCCATAATGACGTATGACGGATTGACATCATTTCGAACTGACAGAACGTTCAGGTACGGCTCCCGAAGCATCACATCGCCATCTCGCTATGAAGGGTCACTCTTTGGCCAATGTGCTCAGATTTCTCAAAAGATGCAACTGGCGAAGTCCACCCACTGAGCTCGCCCAAAGGCAACCCCAATGGGCGGAGGGACTAGCTGCATGGGTCAAAATCTGATCAAAGGAATTCTACTTAAGGAGGAGCAACCAAGACGCATCCAAGCCGAAGTCGCATGTAGGAAGTGATATGCCGGCAAGTGATTTAGCTACGGTCGAGGTCGAGCACTCCATTCGGTCCGGACGGCCAGTTCAATACTTAGATATTCCAGAGGAATATTCTATGGGATATTCCAATAACTTAAGTACTTTGGTTAAGGACCGCTGGGTAAGAAAAGCGTTTGGTATAAATATCATGAGAAAGTGTGGCAAAAGGGAGAGAGAGCACATACACATACAAGAACATATATATCCCTAAAAAGATAAAGAGGCGTTCAAATCTCAGGCTCCTGATGGAGAAAAAGAGACGAGAGCATAGAATCTCGACATGCATCTTTAATTCTATTTTGTCAAACGGACGGAGGGCGATCTTGTTTGAGCATGGTGATTCTTTTCCGTTATGTATTCTTCATTATCATTTGATATTATTGGAGCAATTATCTATTTCTTACATTGTGAGAGTCAATCGCTGTTGTAATCAAAATTTATGTTTAGTTGTACTTGTTCATTCCTATCATTTATCTCAGATCTAGAGTTGATTATCTCTGGCTAAAATTTGCCCCAAATCTTTTTATTAAGTTGGTTTAACTAAAAGGGCCTAATACTTTTTAGTCAAACAGGTAGCATATAAGAGAAAACACTTCTTATCTACATCTGAGCACTATTGACATTGAATATCTGTTAGATGCAAAGGTGGAACCAAGGTCATATGATATCAAAACAAAGCCTATTGGGCCATTTGACTTGTATTCCTTGAAAAATACCAACAACCCAAAAAACACGAAGAAAACCCCACCGATTGTGGTGACTGGCCAATATGAAGAGCCATGTGTGTCTACTTTGGGTGGACTAGATTTCCCATCTTCTTCAGTCACACCGTCTTTTGAGCCTATGGTTGTAAATGCAAAGAGTACTATGCCTCTAGCTCCAGCAGCTTTGGCTTCTATTCCCTCCCTAGTACCTATGCTTATAGGTTATTGTCTGCTTTGCAAATTATCGGAACATTGGTGAGCCTTAACAATTGGATGCAAAGTGCAAACACGAAGCGAAATGAGTTGACGACTACAGTGACTAGGCATTCTACCTCTCAGCCTTATTCCCTCAATGATAATATCCAGACATTTCTTGAAAACCAAAAAGTTATTATGGATACATTGGTACGACATGGATAAGTGATAGAGGAGTTGGTGAAGGAAGTGAAGGACCTGAAGCAGAATTACGCAATAACAACTTCGGTCGATGCACTAAGGGAGGATGTGAAGAAAATTGCAGGTTGTGACCTCCTATTTGATATGCTCATTGGTGACTCTCAACCGCCTCCTCTAGCTTAGACCTTTCAGCCTTCTTCCCCAGTCACTTAGACAGAACCACATGATGTTACTCATGTTGAAGAGAGAGAGGGAGAGTATCTCAGGAGGATAAGGAGATGGCTTCTAGCATGGTGGCAGCACTTAAAGAGATGTTTATTGCACCTGCTACCGGAATTGATGATGACACTATCCATTTAATAGAGAAGAAGAACGGAGATGACCAACACATGTTGGAGATGCATAAGGAGTCTTTTCACCCCTCATTTACTCTTTCTTTTCATTTACGCATCAGGGACTATGCTTAGTTTTTGTTTGAGGGGTGAAAATTTTGGATTGATGTTTTGTAATAACTTGATGATGAAAATTGATACTTTTGAGTAGTTGGGTACTTTTAGTAATTATGTTTTATTTTTGTATGATGAATATAACTTTGATTTTCTTAATATACCACGGTTCTTTTCAAAGATAGTTCGCTTATTAAACTGAGTGACTTTTCACGATAATGAATAGCTTGACAGTTTTCTTAAGGAAATTAGTCTTTTACTGCTTTAGTAGCGTAATAGTATCTTTAATGAATAAAAGCTTTGATGGTAGTCCTTCTGTGCTAAGTTATTTGTGTCTCATGTAGTACCAACACATTTAACTATATGCATATGATTTGAAATAAGTGCTTGAATTGTTTTGAGAACGTAATTCTAGTGGTAACTTTGAGGTTCTTTGGTCGACTTCTTAAGTCTTTGGTTGGATTGTAGAGGCCATAGAGATCTTGTGAATAGATATTGGTCATTGTGGATTTTAAACTCTATCTTCTTTTATGACTTATTTGCATCTGAGGTGAGGAACACTCTTGTCTAAAAAGCTCACTTGTATGAGTTGATAGTCTCGAACTTACCTCGAATGTGCTTTCAAAGAAAATTATAGACTATTCTTGGTTTAAAACATGACGTTAGGATATTTTTTGGACTATTTGAGCCTTCAATTTCCCACCCTTTAGTACATTCTTCCTAGTCAATTACTTTGAGCCTTTGGTCTAGTTCATTGACAGCCATGACACAAGCCTTTTCCCTTTATGATCATATTCTCTTTCTAACGCCCGACCTTCTTAAGCACTTCCAGTCACAATCTCGGTCAAAGATCTAAGATTGGGGGACAAATGGAAAACTTGTGATGAGGAAGCTACATTGAAGAAGAAACAACAAGGCTACAATTAAGAAGAAAAAGCAATGAAAATAATGGCGATGAAAAAAAGAAAATGAATGGTTTGAAAAGGACAAAAAATAAGGCATTGCCAAAAAGAACTCTCAAAGAGATGAAGAGTTTCAATGATATAAGTCTTGAAGCAATGAGTTTGCATGAAATCGATATCAGAGGAGTATTTAAATCCAAACAATATGAATTCCGAAGCTCCCTTTATCAGTGTAATATGCCTTGTGAAAGAGAAAAATAATGGAAGAATTTGAAAAGAAAAAAAAAAAGAAAAGAATGGGAATTATGTTATTGAATTGATTGTGCGAAATGCTTCGGGAAGGTGATAGTCACCTTTATCCATAATTGTGTACTACCCCTAACCAAAAGCCTTCATTATAACTCGAGCAAGTCCTAATCGATTTTTAACTAAGCATATGCTTAAATTAGTGGAGTCGTACATAAGGGCAAAACCTATGGTACTTGAAACCTAACTTGTGAATATTTCTTGTGAGAGAAGAGAGATATCTTTCTATGCCAGAAAAATAATTGTGAGTGCCAATAAATTGATACGAGAGTTTGATTCTTTGAATGAGCAATGCAAATGGAATGTAGAGGGAGAATAGTTTAGACTATTGACATATATGAATGAGCAAGAGGTCATGATGAATGAAGCTAACCCTTGAGGCTCAAAGTGTCATACTTGGATTGCATGGGTTGAGAATGAATATTTTTAAACTTGCAAGACTCGTTAGGAGTGCATGTGTGTGGTAGGTAATTGTTGGTAACAACTGCATCATTAATGATTTATGCTTAGGGTTATTTTTTGGGCTAAGGAAGATATGAGAGTGGATGTTAATTTAGTTGCTTGCGGATAAGTAATGACTTACGTTTGGAACAGTTGATAAGTGAGGATTTTAACCACTTATTATTGCCTTTTGCAATAGTTTTACGTCCTAAAGTAAGTTTTTAATGCCCAATTCTAATAAAAATTATGAATTTAAGGCTTTGTATGATGGATTTCGAGACCTAGAGGAAGAGCGACTAAATAGATACAAATCTAGGCAATTCAGTTGAAGTTAAAAGGACATGAAGAAGTGACATCCGTAAAAGTATAAGTGTGATCCGCACTTAAGCTCTTGCGACCACAAATTGAACAAAGCGAAGCCTTTGCATCTCAGCCATGAAAGTGTGTAATCGTACTTTGATCTGCAAAGCAGCCTGCACTGACAAAGCCAAAAGATTGAAGAATAAACAGACAGCTGATTTCAAATCTCTCCAAAGTGCAGCCACAAGTGCGACCACAAATTAATCTCTACTCAAAACCTCCATAGTGCGGATCACATTCTCTTTGTGCTACCGCAAAGCATACCAAAGATCAGTTTCGACAAAAAAATTTGGGACATTATAATAGGATTTTTAGGCCGTTTTAGAATATGTTTAGCCATGGGAGTTGAAGTATAAAAACTTTTACTATATATTTTGGGTGTTTCAAGAAAGGAGATCATTATTAACAATAAAATTTGATTTAATTTTGCAAATAGTAGTCTAGTTATGCTTATTTCTTCTAGTATCTGTGTTTTTCCTTCCTTAGCTAGGCTCTATTCTAGGGTTGTATTCTAACCCTAGTGAATTAGACTTTATGGTATTTAATATTAAGCTTGTTTATGATTGGGTTAATTATTATTTAGCTAATTTTATATTTTGTATGTGAATTAGTGGTTACTAACATTGATTCAAGCCCTTTTATCTTGATTCTTGCTTGAGAAAAAGGAATTAGGATAGGGTATCTTAGCTAATAAGGAATTATGCTAGTTGAATTTAACTAAATTTAATTAAAGGGAGTGAACTAGAGATATCGATCTCTTGACTTAGGATTTTAACACTTAATCCTAATGCAACCCTATTAACTTGAGAAAGTAATTGGGGTTAGACCTCTTTATTGTTGAGAAACATTGAGTGGTTATATTAGAGTGCGTGCCATAACAATTCTCAATCGCCTAGCCAAGCTTGATAGATTATACTCTATTTGGTTAAACGCCCAGGTGAAGAATACATCCCTAGAATTTTTATTCATATAAGTACATCTCTTAGTCATTTCTTTCTTTCATAGTGTTTGATAAATTGCCTTAGTGTTAAAATTCTCGTATAATCATTAGTGTTAATTATTCCAGCCTATATTTTAAAGATATTTTAAGACATTTCGCAACATTAACACGCCTACAGTACTCACAAACCCGACGGCTCTCTGAGTGGTCTAAATCACCCAACATAATATTTGTGTCCTTCTCCTCATTCGAGATTTTATAAAAGTATGTCTGCCATCTACGTCTAATGTATGCCTCTTCCAACAACACTTTTCTATCCTTGTCTTTGATGTACTTTCCTTGATCTAGATCTCGGGCCCTCATTTCCCTCGCCTTGACTAGTCTGTACAGCTTTGTATTCCCGCCTTTGTCTCTAAGTTCTTTATATAAGCATTCAAACGCTGCTGTTTTCGCCGACATGACTGCTAACTTCTCCTCCTTGTTCATCGCCTTATACCTCTCCATATGTGTCCGCTTATCCTCCTCGTCTTTGCTCTCCACTAACTTCGTGTAAGCCAACTTCTTGGCTTCCACTTTTCATTGGACATCATCGTTCCACCATCAATTCCCTCGATGATCACCTATTGCTATTACACAGAATAATATTTTCATGGAACTCCATCAAATACTTCATTTAAGAAAATATGTAAAAAAAAATTAAAAAAATATGAGAACTTTATTGAAATTTTTAAAAAGGACCTCATTCGAACTCGATAAATTGAAAAAGGACCCACTTATAACAAATAATTGGATAACTGTCAAACTTCAAAGAATAGAGGACCAACTCATATGAAGCAAAAGATGTTGCATTTGTTAACTTAGGCAGCATAATGGGGCTAGGTCTAGGACCAACTCTTTTAACATATTTTGGCCAAACAGGAAGCACGTACACAAAAAGGACCTTTTATGGCAGAATATTTGCAGGTTATATCAGGACCATCTCATAGATTGGACCTGAAAGCTACATTAGTCTAAGATTTGTGAATGCATTTAATGAGAAGAATAACAAAGAATAACGAGATACTCTAAAGACCCTTTCAATGTTATAAGTAAGATTTTTGAAATTTTTATTACTAAATACTCGTACATAATTAAACTTTAGGTCAAAGTACGTACTCAATTGTCTAGGAAACAAATTACTTTACTATTTTGGCTCAAGCTTCTTGCAAGCAGGGGTGCCTGTGAAGTCCATCTTTATAGTGTAGGAAGAGAGAAAAAAATATTATACTAGGTGTACAAGGTTGTGGGCACTTTACTAAATATTTGGGTTAAGCTTATGGAAATGTAAGCTAATTATTTATATACTAAGGTTTTATATAATCCACTTAATTGATTTGGAGTTTAGTTTTTGGGTAAGAAAAATCCACATCTGATAAGTTAGGTTTTAGATTTTGATTAAATGAGAAGAATACCTAATTGGATGATTTAGGACAAAATCCAAGAAATATCCAAACTTAACGAGTAGACTCGTTCGTCAGAGTAAAAATTGTGTGGGGTAGCCACTTTTTAAAGTGGTATTTACTTTTTATCTAACATTTTTAATGCTGAGCAAAAGTAGCCACTAGTCTATTAAAATTAATATGAAAAGGCAGTATTACCCTTTCCTTCCCAAACGGAAATACGCCATTTTCAGATCCATTCCTTATAGCTCAACTTCTCCTTCTGCAATGGCGTTCTGAGGTCCGTATGAGTGTTTCCATTATTTTCATATATGAAACCCAATTTTGAACAGAATAAACGAAATACATTAATCATATAAATTTTATAAGCCTCTTATTTTCTTTTGTGTCGGCTTTCAGGAGTTGAATTGCTTGGTTTCACTCATAATAATCACAACGTGGGAGGACGTGACTTTTGGTTTTCTAAAAGAAGTGACTTTTAGATTTTCTTAAACAACAGATAATTAGGAAAAATATGGTAAAAAGCCAAAAAGTTAGGACAAAGATAATTGTGTTAAGGACATGTAGTCATGAAGTTCTAAAGTTAAATTCAAAAGTTAAGGACATGGTCCTAAACTTAGAGTTTCAAGTTCAAAAGTTAAGGAAATGTAGTCCTGAATTCCTAAAGTTAAGTTCAATAGTTAAGGACACAAGTTCAAAAGTTAAAGACAGGCAGTCCTTAACTTACAGTTACAAGTTCAAAAGTTAAGGACAGGCAGTCCTTAACTTACAGTTACAAGTTCAAAAGTTAAGGACAATAGGTCCTTAACTTTGATTTCCAAGTTCAAAAGTTAAGGACAGACAGGTCCTTAACTTTGATTTCCAAGTTCAAAAGTTAAGGACAGGCAGTCCTTAACTTACAGTTACACGTTCAAAAGTTAAGGACAAGCAGTCCTTAAATTACAGTTACAAGTTCAAAAGTTAAGGACGTTTGGTCCTGAAGTTTGAGTTCCAAGTTCAAAAGTTAAGGACATGTAGTCTTGAAGTCCTGAACTTAGAGTTACAAGTTCAAAAGTTAAGGACATGTAGTCCTGAAGTCCTGAAGTTAAGTACAAAAGTTAAGGACATGAGCAGAAGGGTATTTTCGTCCGGGCAGTTAAAGTTTATTAAAGCAGTGGCTAAAGACTAAAGACATTTTAAACGGTGGCTTAAAAGTAAATACATGTGTTATTAGTGGTCAACCGTGCACTTCCCCCTTCGTAAGATACCCACTTATTCAGAGTTATCAATATATATATATATATATATATATATATATATATATGTGTGTGTGTGTGTGTGTGTGTGTGTGTCAAAAAACATATTTGTTGGATAAAAATCTTCTGCAAAACTTAATAATTTTTATATTTTTCCAATAGATTATAATAAAACACAAAAAAGGAGGACAAAATTTCATTCATTAAAAGTCAATACTCAAAATAAAATATTCAAAAATATTTTCAAGGTGTTCATGGAATATCCATCACCAACTGATCATCTTCATCAAGCACATTTGAATCCTCTTATGAAACAAAGATGTCTTAACACTTTTATTTTCATCTAAATAGACAACTATATGCAATGTTAATTATTTAAACATTAAGAAATAACTAAAATTATAAAAACAAAAAATATTATCAATTTGAAATTAGACTACTCTTGTCATTTTTGTTTCTATATTTTTTTTAAATATTTTCAATTAAGTATGTTATTAAGTCCACAGGCCGGCCCAACCCAACATCTGTCAAACCTCATGGAGGACGAACTTATTTGGGCCGGGCTTAAAAGCTCATTTTTTAATGAGCTACATAAATATTAGCATAACCTTATTAAATCACGGGCTGGGTTGGGCCAGCCCAACAAGCCAAACCCATATTGACTGCTCTACACTTATTAGTTTGAGGAGAGGGGATACAAGTTGAAATCAATCCCGCTAAAGTACGAAGTTATAGAGGCAGAATCGGAATTTGAGGTTTATAGGTTCCTATAGCGATTTCAACTTAATATATTAATAATAACCGAACCAACGGGCTGTGTTCCAAGTTAATATTTTTATGCATTTAGTAAATGTGTTAATATAAACACAAAATTTAGGTAAAAATAATTGAGTTCACATGAAATCGGAACTGACCATAAATCTGGCCCTGCAAATTTATAGCATCAAGGACTACGTAATTGAGCATGAGTTACTAGAGTATAAGAGTAAGGCTTTTGCCTTAAGCATCAACGTAACTATCTTAAACGAATCGAGGGCTTTAATCCAACATATATAAAGTATTACTGCACATATTACTTGTTTGTAATAATGCTGCAAAATTAATACAAATGTAGATAATATGAAATTTCTATCTACCTATAACTTGAAAAAGAAATAGTGGTTGGTTGGGACACATATCCGATGGCACAAACGTGTACCCGCCTCGACTTTAAGAACCCGACAGCGGTGAGCCCAAGAATGAAATCAAACAGAAGCCCAAATTGGATTTAGAGATTTATTTAGTAAAACATGACGGGATTCAAAGTGATCGAACAACACCCAAGAATTTATATAATTTCAAAGTGTGTACGCATACCTTATCCCAAATTTGTGAAGGTAGAGACGTTTTTTCCATAGACCATGGGCCCAAGAAAAGCACAATTACAGCATTATTGAAAAGAAATAAACCCAATCGGTTATGGATTAGTTACCTCCTATAGCAAAGGTTGATACTTATTTATTTTAAATAAATACCCTTTTAAAAAATTATATTCCATAGCTACCTTTTGATTTTTTATAGCCAAATATCTATTTATGGTCACCTCCTACCCTTAAGCCATAAAATAAGCTTTGTATTATTTTTCTCTCTCATATCCCCTCAAATTTCTCCTATCCCCTACCCCATATCTATTCTCCCTCTCTTTCTCTCTCTACTTCCCGATGTCTTCTCCTCCGCCGGACGCTAGAGCAATTGCCACCGTCACCGTTTCGACCGTGGCCGTTATTCATTGATACCGCCACCCTCAGCCTCCCAATCTCATTCTCTGACTCAACACATCGGATCAATAAAAACCTCTGTTATTTTGCCGGTAATTACGTGCTAATCGTCCGCAACCCGTATGTTTACCTTACGGAACTCAAAATATATGACCTTGAGTTTTCTGGTTTTCATCTTTATAAGATGTCTCAGGAAATTACACATAATCGAAGGACAAAATGCAATAAAGCGCAACTTGAAGTAGGTCAAGGAGCTGTAGTGTTAGAGATTCAGAATATTCATCTTCGTTCTCGAAAGCTTTTAATTGTTAAACGATTTCATTGTGATATCTGATGGTAGTTAGATTCCTTTTTTTCTTCTTCTTCTGGTGGTCTTCTCTTGAGGCAACGGTGACGGCGAGTGTAACGACCCGACTAGTCGTTTCGCTTTTTAGAACCCCGCTCCCCTAAATAAGACTTCCCGCCCTTGCTTTAACTAATTAACGACCTGCGGGGATGGTTGGTTCGGGATCTGGAAGAGTTTGGATTGAAATAGGCACACTTGATTCCTTAAGATTTTCTTAAAAGGCTAAGTTTGACTTTGGTCAATATTTTTCGTAAAAGGACTCGGACTCGTGTTTTGACGGTTCCGGAGGGTCCGTAGGAAAATATGGGACCTGGGCGTATGTCCTGAATCGAATTCTGAGGTCCCTAGCCCGAGTAATGAATTTTTGTTAGAAATTGTTAAACTGGAAAATCTAAGGATTTAATGAAATTGAATAATGCTTGATCATGTTGGTATCGGGCCCGTATGTTAGTTCCGGAGCCCGGTACATGTCCAATATAACAATTAAGACTTGCCCGCAAAATTTGGTGTCAATCCGGGTAGTTTAAGAACGTTTCGGCGCGTTAGAAGTGAATTGAAGAACTTGAAGTTCAAAAGTTTGATTCAATTGGTTTTAGATGGGTGATCCTTAGATTTAGCGTTGTTTCGAGCTTTCTGAGGGTTCGAGCGAGTCCGTTTTATGATTTCAAACTTGTCGGTATGTTCGGGCAGAGCCGGGGGCACCGAGCGTCAATCGGGCGAGGCTCGAGGGAAGTTGGAAATCTTGGGAAGGAGCTGAAGCTCCCAGCTATCTGTCATAACCGCACCTGTGGTTGGTCAGCCGCAGGTGCGAGACCGCAGAAGCGGCCTTCCTCTCGCAGATGCGCCAAGCCAGGCCAGGCCCAAAGCCGCAGAAGCGGCTATTTTTCTGCAGAAGCGGAGCCGCAAAAGCGGCTTGTATCTCGCGATGCGGCCCAGTTGAGATTCCGCAGAAGCGGACGCCTTTCCGCAGATGCGGTGGGCGCAGGTGCGGCCCAGCACCGCAGATGCGGAAACCACTGAAGCAGTGGGCTTCATTTATTACGGGCTCTAGGCCATTTTGCTCACTTTCTCTCATTCTTTGGGCGATTTTGGAGCTCTTGGGAGAGGACCTTCACCTAGCATCTTGAGGTAAGTTCATCCTATTTATTTCTAAGTTTAATACTTCAATCTTGGGTAGATTAACACACAAAAATTAGGGAAAATCATGGGATTAGAGCAAAACCTAGGGTTTTGATAAAACTTAGATTTCACCACGAAATTTGTTATAGAATGGAGTAGAAATCATATATTATTGATCCTTAGGCTATAGAGAACAACTTTCTTCGAAAATTTCGGAATCCGGGCACGTGGGCCCGGGGTCGGATTTTTGGATATTTGTGTTTAAGGCCGGAAAATTACTTTAGTAATTAAAATGCGAACTCTTGAGCTTGTATTGACTAGTTCCTACCTCGTTTAATTAGTTTTGGATCGTTCGGCTCTGAATTGAGGGTGTGAGCACGTTTTTGGTATTGAGCACGTTTTGGAGCGAGGTGAGTCCCCTTTCTAACCTTGTAAGAGGGAATTGTCCCCATAAGTGAGTTAATTAATTATGTGTTGCTAATTTTGGGGGCTACGTACGCACGAGGTGACGAGAGTCCGTGCGTAGCTACTATTATGGTAATTGTCCGGGTAGTTTAGGACCCGTATCATGCTATGTTTGTAATTGTCTATATCCTTTCATGTTAATGATATCACTTAGGACTTGTTAGAAGTTGGAAACAATGTATAAGAATGCATGTACTCACTTGGTAACTCGTATGGTTTTGTTTGATTATGATTGTGCCTTATGTGCCCTCTTGATGATGATTGCTATTTGTGGATCGGGCCGATCGCCTCGGTAGAAATAGATGCATCTATGGTTCGCGCCATTCGACCCTCTGGCAGTGCACATTTCTTTTTATATTGGACTGGGCCATACGACCTCGGCATAATGTGTGCATGTTATCTATATGAATTCATATTCATGACTTGTCTTGCTAAATGCCCTGAAATGTTAATGGCTAATTACGAAGTTATCTAGGGAATGACTTATTATTTCATGCTATAAATTGCTATACATATATATTGTGACATTTATGCGTAGTAAAACATTTCTTATATTAATTGACCCTAGTAACTGTCCAGTCGGCTTCTCGTCTCTACTTATTCGAGATTAGACGAGATACTTACTGGGTACATATTGCTTATGTACTCATACTACGCTTCTGTACTTAATTGTACAGGTTCTGAGGCAGTTGCATCTGGTTATCAATCTGGTGCGCACGTATGATCGTAGTCCGAGATTCCACGGTGAGCTGCTCCTTTCCTATGCCGACCAGCAGCGTAATGGAGTCTTTCTGTATTTTTGCTGTCTATTCTAGTTCAGGCAGTAGGGTAGATTATTCTTTTATGTATTCTACTAGATGCCTAAATACTTGTGACACCAGGTCTTGGCACACACATTAGTAGACTATTCTTTTGGGATTGTATTACTATTTCGGTTCGATGCAAATTATTTCTTGTTTTAAATTCAAAATTTAGAGTTTGTGTTAACTGTTTGGGAAAGTAAAACTAGAACCTATTAAAATTTCTGCGTTGTCTTGCCTGACAACGGTGTTGGGCGCCATCACGACCTGGTGTGAAATTGGGTCGTGACAACATTGTATCAGAGCACTAGGTTCACGTAGGTCTCACAAGTCATGGGCAAACCTAGTAGAGTCTTGTGGATCGGTACGGAAACGTCTGTATTTATCTTCGAGAGGCTATAGGGTGTTAGGAAATTACTCTTTCTTCATTCTTATCGTGCAGTGGTTAGTGTACTAAATTTCTCCTCTTCTATTCTCTCACAGATGGTGAGGACACGCACGACCGACGTTCCAGACCCGGGAGGAACTGCTCCCCCCGTTGCTAGAGGCCGAGGCAGAGGCCGGGGGAGGGCACTGGCCCGAGGTAGGGGGCGAGGGCATCGCAGAGCTGTTCCAGTAGCACCACCAGCGGATCCTACAAGAGATCCTATCATTGAGGAACAGGGTGAGGTACCCGCAGCTGAGCCTACCCTGGCATACTTCATGACAACACCGGGTTTCCAGGAGGTCATGGGCCGTATGTTGCGGTTCATGGACACCATAACTCAGGCTGGTTTATTTCCAATGGATCCGGCTACATTATAGGCAAGAGGGGGAGCACAGACCCCTACTGCTCAGGCTCCTGGTCATGCAGCTGCAGTGTATCAGACTCCGGGTGCACTACCCGCAGATGGGGCTCAGCCAGTTATTGCAGTGGTGCCCGAGCCCCGACAAGTTGCGGATGGTGACCCGCCAAAGTTGCTAGATAGATGGACTAGACTTCACCCTCCTGTCTTCGGGGGTGAGCGCCATGAGGATGCCCATGACTTCATTGATAGGTGCGGGGACATACTGCACAACATGAGGATATTGGAGTCGCATGGGGTTGACTTCACTACTTTCCAGCTGGAGGGTAGGGCCCGCAGATGGTGGCAGTCATATGTTCTTGGCAGGTCAGCAGGTTCTCCTCCTATCACTTGGAGTGAGTTCACACAGTTATTTCTGGACAGGTATATCCCACCCTCTGAGAGGGAAGAGCTACGGTATCAGTTTGAGCAGGGTCAGATGTCTGTGACCGACTATGAGGCAAGGTTTTCTGAATTATCCCGCCATGCATTGATGATACCTCCAACTGATGCGGAGAGGGTGCGGAGGTTTGTTGCAGGATTGCATTCTGGCATTAGGGCTAACATGGCCAGAGAGGTGGAGATGGGGACTCCTTATCAGCTAGTGGTGGAGATTGCTCGGAGGATCGAGGGCTACCGTCTGAGAGGTAGGGAGCAGATGCAGCAGGACAAGCGGTCTAGATTCTCCGGAGAGTTCAGAGGTACCCCGGCTAGGGGTAGAGGTCAGTTTGGAAGGGGTCAGCCCAGCAGGCCCCCATATTCAGCACCACCACCTGCTCGGGGCACTCCAGCGCGCCCTTATTTCAGCGTCATGCCAGAGAGTTCTTATCGCCCACCAGCTATTCAGGGTTCCTCCGGTGGGTATTCAGGTCCCCAGGGTTCTTCTGGTTCTTATTTCAGTGCTATGCCGGAGGGTTCACATTGTCCACCAGCTATCCAGGCTTCTTCTAGTGGGTCTACAGGCCATCAGGGTCAGCCATCGGGATAGCAGGCCGCTGCACCGCGAGGTTGTTTTGAGTGCGGAGACCTTGGTCATATGAGGAGATACTGCCCCAGGCTTCAGGGCAAGGCAGTATAGTAGGGTCAGTAGCCTATGATTTCAGCACCGGTTGCCCAGCCGCCTAGAGGCAGGGGACAGAGTGGTAGAGGCCGTCCTAGAGGTGGAGGCTAGACGGGGAGAGGTCAGCCAGCTACTACTCATTCAAGTGGAGGCCAGCCAGCCGGCGCTCCAGCCAGATTCTATGCTCTTCCGGCCAGACCAGATGCATTGGCCTCAGAAGCCACTATCACAGGTATCATTTTCGTGTGTGGCAGAGATGCTTCGGTATTATTTGATCCAGGGTCCACCTATTCATATGTATCATCTCTGTTTGCTCGTTTTCTGGTTATTGCTCCTGAGCCTTTGGGCGCTCATGTTCATGTGTCCACTCCTGTGGGTGATTCTGTGATTGTGGATCGGATCTACCGGTCCTATGTGGTCACATTCTGTGGTTTCGAGACTAGAGCAGATCTCTTGTTGCTTGATATGATCGACTTTGAGGTCATCCTGGGCATGGATTGGTTATCCTCATACCACGCCATCCTCGATTGCCATGCCAAGACTGTTACATTGGGAGTGGAAGGGTTCCAGAGTTGATATGTCCAGTCGGGTTATCTCTTTCCTGAAGGCTCGGCGTATTGTCGAGAAGGGGTGTTTGGCTTATCTGGCTTATGTTCGGGACACCACCGCAGAGTCTCCAACGATTGATTCAGTTCCAGTAGTTCGGGAGTTTGCCGATGTGTTTTCTTTTGATCTTCTTGGCATGCCACCGGATCGCAATATTGATTTCTGTATTGAGTTGGCCCCAGGTACCCAGCCATCTATTCCACCGTACCGTATGGTTCCGAAGGAATTGAAAGAGTTGAAGGAGCAGCTTGAGGAGTTGTTGGCAAAAGGGTTTATTAGACCTAGTGTGTCGCCTTGGGGTGCACCAGTGTTGTTTGTGAAGAAGAAGGATGGCACCATGCGGATGTGCATTGACTACCGCCAGTTGAACAAGGCTACCATCAAGAATAAGTACCCGTTGCCGTGCATTAATGATTTGTTCGACCAGTTGCAGGGTGCTAGGGTGTTCTCTAAGATTGACTTGAGATCAGGGTACCATCAGTTGAGGATTCGGGACTCAGATGTTCCGAAGACTGCTTTCCGTACTAGATATGGTCATTACGAGTTTCTGGTGATGTCCTTTAGCTTGAAAAATGCCCCAGCGACGTTTATGGACCTGATGAACAGGGTGTTCGGACCTTATATTGATTCCTTTGTTATTGTCTTCATTGACGACATCTTGATATACTCGTAGCCTGGGGGAGCACGAGCAGCATCTGAGAGTAGTGCTTCAGACCTTGCGAGAGCAGAAGCTATATGCTAAGTTCTCCAAGTGTGAGTTTTGGCTGGAGTCAGTAGCATTCTTGGGGCATATTGTGTCTGGAGAGGGTATTAAGGTGGATCCCAAGAAGGTTGAGGCAGTTCAAAGTTGGCCACGTCCTACTTCAATGATCGAGATCAGGAGCTTCCTAGGGTTAGTAGGTTACTACCGGCGATTTGTGCAGAGCTTTTCATCTATTGCATCACCTCTGACCAGATTGACCCAGAAGGGTGCTCCTTTCCGTTGGTCCGATGATTGTGAGGCGACCTTTCAGAAGCTCAAGACAGCTTTGACTAAAGCACCAGTCCTTGTGTTGCCTTCCGGTTCAGGGATGTATACGATATATTGCGATGCCTCACACCTTGGCTTGGGTTGTGTATTGATGCAGGAGGGGCGAGTTATTGCATATGCCTCCCGTCAGTTGAAGATTCATGAGAAGAATTATCCTGTGCACGATCTAGAGTTGGCGGCGATTGTTCATGCTCTTAATATATGGAGGCATTATCTGTATGGGGCGTCGTGTGAGGTTTACACTGATCATTGTAGCTTACAGCATCTGTTCAAGCAGAGGGATCTCAATTTGAGGCAGCGTAGATGGCTTGAGTTATTGAAGGATTATGACATCACCATTCTTTATCATCCGGGCAAGGCAAATGTGGTCGTGGATACCTTAAGCAGGAAAGTAGAGAGTATGGGTAGCTTGGCATTCATTCCAGCAAAGGAGAGGCCAATAGCCTTGGACATTCAGTCCTTGGCTAATAGACTTGTGAGGTTGGATATTTCGGAGCCCAGCCGAGTCCTTGCATGTGTTGTTGCCCAGTCTTCATCATTGGGGGAGATCAAGGCCCGGCAGTTCGATGATCCGCATTTGGCAGTCCTCATAGAGACGGTGCTACAAGGTAGAGCCAAGGAGGTTTCTATTGGCGAGGATGGTGTCCTCGACTCCAGGGTCGCCTATGTGTTCCTAATGTTGATGGCTTGAGGGAGAGGATCCTAGCGGAAGCACATAGTTTGCGGTATTCTATTCACCCAGGTGCTACGAAGATGTATCGTGACCTAAGGCAGCATTATTGGTGGCGACGAATGAAGAAGGACATAGTTGGTGTGTGGCTAAGTGTTTGAATTGCCAGCAGGTTAAGTATGAGCACTAGAGGCCAGGTGGCCTACTTCAGCAGATGCCCATTCCTGAGTGGAAGTGGGAGCGCATCACTATGGACTTCGTAGTGGGGTTTCCCCAGACCTTGCGGAAGTTTGATGCAGTGTGGGTCATTGTTGACAGGTTGACCAAGTCGGCACACTTTTCCGATTGTGACTACTTACACTTCAGAGAGGTTGCTCGGATTTACATTCGGGAGATAGTCCGGTTGCACGGTGTGCCTGTTTCCATCATATCAGATAGAGGCCCTCAGTTCACTTCCCATTTCTGGAGAGCCGTTCAAAGTGAGTTGGGGACCCGCGTGGAGCTCAGTACAACATTTCACCCTCAGACCGACGGGCAGTCGGAGCGGACAGTTCAAATTCTGGAGGACATGCTTAGGGCATGTGTGATTGACTTTGGAGGACAGTGGGATCGGTTGTTGCCTTTGGCCGAATTTTCTTACAACAATAGTTATCAGTCCAACATTGAGATAGCCCCATTTGAGGCTTATACGGTCGGCGATGTCGTTCTCCTATCGGGTGGTTTGAGCCCGGAGAGGCTAAATTGTATGGTACAGATCTGGTGAAGGATGCCTTGGAGAAGGTAAAGCTAATTCAGGAAAGACTTTGCACTGCACAGTCTAGACAGAAGAGTTACGCGGATCAGAAGATGCGTGATCTATCATTCATGGTCGGCGAGAAGGTTCTCCTGAAAGTCTCGCCGATGAAGGGTGTCATGAGATTCGGGAAGAAGGGCAAGTTGAGCCCAAGGTTTATTGGTCCATTTGAGGTGTTGAAGCGAGTTGGAGAGGTGGCATATGAGCTTGCTTTACCTCCTAGCTTATCGGGAGTCCATCCGGTTTTTCATGTGTCTATGCTTCAGAGGTATCACGCCGACTGGTCCCATGTGTTAGATTTTTAGCACTATACATCTAGACGAGAGATTGAGCTACGAGGAGGAGCCAGTTGCCATTATTGATATGCAAGAGCGCCAGTTGAGATCCAAGAGAGTTACTCCAGTAAAGGTCCAGTGGAGGGGCCAACCAGTCGAGGAGGCGACCTGGGAGTCCGAGGAGGACATGCGGAGCACATATCCACACTTATTCGGCACTTCAGGTATGAATCTAAACCCGTTCGAGGACGAACATTTGTTTAAGGGGTGGAGGATGTAACGACCCGACTGGTCGTTTCGCTTTTTAGAACCCTGTTCCCCTAAATAAGACTTCCCGGGCTTGCTTTAACTAATTTACGACCTGCGGGGATGGTTGGTTCGGGATCTGGAAGAGTTTAGGTTGAAATAGGCACACTTGATTCCTTAAGATTTTCTTAAAAGGCTAAGTTTGACTTTGGTCAGCATTTTTCGTAAACGGACCCGGACTCGTGTTTTGACGGTCCCGGAGAGTCCGTAGGAAAATATGAGACCTGGGCGTATGCCCGAAATCGAATTCCGAGGTCCCTAGCCCGAGTAATGAATTTTTGTTAGAAATTGTTAAACTGGAAATTCTAAGGATTTAATGAAATTGAATAATGCTTGATCATGTTGGTATCGGGCCGTATGTTGGTTCCGGAGCCCGGTACAGGTCAAATATAACATTTAAGACTTGCCCGCAAAATTTGGTGTCAATCCGGGTAGTTTAAGTACGTTTCAGCGCGTTAGAAGTGAATTGAAGAACTTGAAGTTCAATATTTTGATTCAATTGGTTTTAGGGGGTGATCCTTAGATTTAGCGTTGTTTCGGGCGTTCCGAGGGTTCGAGCGAGTCCGT
Source organism: Nicotiana attenuata (assembly GCF_001879085.1). Taxonomy (NCBI): domain Eukaryota; kingdom Viridiplantae; phylum Streptophyta; class Magnoliopsida; order Solanales; family Solanaceae; genus Nicotiana; species Nicotiana attenuata. Next base: position 25,918,237 of record NC_031993.1, read on the forward strand.
TTTATGATTTCAAACTTGTCGGTATGTTCGGGAGGGGCCCAGGGGCCCTGAGCGTCAAACGGGCGAGGCTCGAGGGAAGTTGGAAATTTTGGGAAGGAGCTGAAGCTCTCAGCTATCTGTCATAACCGCACCTACGGTTGGTCAGCCGCAGGTGCGAGACCGCAGAAGCGGCCTTCCTCTCGCAGATGCGGCCAAGCTAGGTCAGGCCCAAAGCCGCAGAAGCGACTGTTTTTCCGCAGAAGAGAAGCCGCAAAAGCGGCTTGTATCTCGCAAATACGGCCCAGCGGCCCAGTTAAGATTCCGCAGAAGCGGAAGCCTTTCCGCAGATGCGGTGGGCGCAGGTGCGGCCCAGGACCGCAAATGCGGAAACCACTGAAGCAGTGAGCTTCATTTATTACGGGCTCTAGGCCATTTTGCTCACTTCCACTCATTCTTTGGGCGATTTTGCAGCTCTTGGGAGAGGACCTTCACCTAGCTTCTTGAGGTAAGTTCATCCTATTTATTTCTAAGTTTAATTCTTGAGTCTTGGGTAGATTAACACACAAAAATTTGGGAAAATCATGGGATTAGAGCGAATTCCCCCTTTTTGATGATGACAAACTCTGTGCTTTTACTGATTATAGAACCTGTGGAACTCAACTAAAATATCATCACTCGAAATTTTTTACTTATCATTAAGGGCCAGATTTAATTAGGTCATAAACATCACTGTTCAGAAAATAGACACAATTTCTTTTAAAGCATAATATCTTCCCCCTTTTGGCATCATCGAAAAGTTGCATAATTATGTGAATCCCAGAATATTAATCATTACTCATGGCCACTGGGGCAACTGCAAGTGAAAGCATGCTTTAGATAATCAAAAATCAACTTGACAAAAATAACTATTAAGAGCAGAATCATCACAAAACAAGAGAAATGTCATTGATAAGGCATTGCTTCTACAGTACAGTCCACAAAAAGAAAGAACAAAACTACCAACCATGAGCAAAAACAAGAAAAATCCCTAATCTGGGTCACTGGGGGTAACTGAAATGGTTCGGAACTAGGACAAAGATGGCTAAGGCTTAGAAGAACTGGAGGGTTGGGATTGTAGTAGGTTGAGCATTGTTTGTAGCATCCCTTCACTCTTTTCCTTTTCTTTTGCAAGTTCTGCCTTCAGCCCATTCCTTTCTTCTTCCAATTCAGCTACTCGAGCCTGAAGCCTAGCAATCTCAGCATCTTTGGTCCCACATTCTTGCATCAACGCTCTAACTTTGCTATTCACTGGAGTTTTTACGGATGAACCAGGTTCAACAGGGGCAACACTTAGCAGATAATCACAGGCCTGGAGAGTCTTGATTCCAAAGTGCTCCTTACTGGAGGCATTTTCGCACTTCTTCAAAGGGACGTTCATCCTGTCCAGTACAGTTGTCAAAATGAATCCATAAGGAGTAGCATGAGCCTTTGAACCATTTATGACTCTGTCCAGCAATTTGACTATGAAAGCAGGCCAATTGATTTGTTTACCCCTTACAAGACACTCCATGAGAACCAGGTCCATATAATTTGCAGTGTTCCTCCTCTCTTGTCTAGGCAACAGACATTTGTTCACAAACTCAAAGAGCACTTTATGCTCTGGCTTCATTTCACTCTTTTGAACAAATCGTGCTTCAGGCACCTCTTCAGCATCCTTTGTGTAACAGAAGTTCCTGGTAATTTGGAGTGCTGTGGGCAGATCATCTAGACAAGGCCACCTTTGCCTAGTGTAATCATCATAGCCCTCACTTGGGATGTCTAGAATCCTGCCCAGCTCTGGTGCATCAAACTCCACCTTTACACCTTTCACTATACTGGTTACTCGCCCATTTTCCACAGAGCCATTCGCCATAAATTCAATCAACTCTCTTATGGCTGGTCTCCCATCCATCTGAAGGACCATGTCCTTCCAGCCCTGTGCAGCTAAAGCATTTACCAGCCTAACCATGCCTGGCTCCTCCAGGTCTTTCAGCAGCCTTCCCTTCAATATCTTCCTCCTGCTAAAAATAACAAAGCGATCTTGCTCTTGTTCAGAGTCCTCTTTTTCTTCTTCTCCACTCCACTCCTCATCTTCTTCCTCAGTAATTTTCACTTGTTTTCCCTTTACAGCAGACCTTGTTCTTTCAGCCAAAGAAGGTTCAACAGGCACAGACTTTGAAGACTTCTTTGCAGGAGTCTTGGTTCTTTTTGGTTTGACAGTGGGAACCACTTCTTCAGTTGTGCCTCTCTCTTGATGGACCAGGTCCATCTCCTCCTCCTCTTCTACAGCAGCCTCAGAACTTTCTACTACCTTTTCCTTTCCTTTTTCCTTCTTCTTTTTCTTACTCTTCTCTAATGCTTCCTGTAGTTCTGCTTCACTTTGCCTTACTTTACTCCTTGTAGTTCTTCCCCTAGGTACAAAAGTAGCAGCAGTCTTGGGAGATGTTACTTTGCTTTTCTTTGATGGTTTGTCAGCAACTGGGGTCTTTTGTGAAGACGCCTTGCGCTTCTTTGGGTCATAACTGGCCCCTACTTTCTTTAGAATATCTGCTAAAGTCTCCTCCATAGAAGAACCAAGTTCTTCTTGTTGCTCACTCATCTTAACAAGTCCCTCAGCAGCTTCTCCTGATCCGCTTCCCCCTGACTTCAAGCCACCTTCTTCTCCACCACCACATATAGCAAGAACCTCCCCTTTCTCTTTCTTTCTCCTCCTACTAGTCTCAGCCCCTTCAACATTTTTCACAGCACCCACAAGCACAAACCTATTATCTACCTTCTCAGCTATATCAGAAAATACATAACAGGTGTTTACCTCTCTTGGGTTTTCTTGACTCTTGTCATTGTCAGATGACCCAGGTTCTTCTCCTTCACTAGCAGAGATGAACTTTTCAGATTCAGAGCTTGAGTGGGATTCTTCAGATGAAGCCTCTTTTCTTTGACTAGCCTTTAATTTCTCGTTCAAGGCTTTTCTGAGAGGGCCGGATGCTACAGTTTTTCTGGCTAACATCTTTTGCCTGCGAAATCTGGGTTTTGGACTTTCAACTAGAGGTGTTGATGATGAGGTATTAGAGGAAATAGGTGGGGGAGTTCCAGGATTGTCTTGAGAATTAGTCATGGCGGATAATTACTGGAAATATTTTGGGGATTTTTGGAGAAGAAAAGGGTTTATCAGAAGGATTAGAGAAGTGAAATGACGGTTATGAGTGATGAGAGAGGGTTTGGAGTGTATTTAAAGAGGGATCATGATTAAGCCTGTAACGGTAGCTTTTTCAGAGGTCAATAAGAAGTCTAATCAAATTAGAATTCCGGTCTCTTTAGAGATAAATGAGTGACGCTAGTTTTTAGGAAAAAAAATCCCATTTTAGTTAGACTCCTAGGATAATGAAACTGGTTCAATGCTCAACGGATAGAATTTATGAAAGTTTGGTGTAATTAGGACTTCTGCTCATGGTTGATAATTTTATCTTTATAATTGTGCAAAGTATAGAAGCATACCTGAAATTTCTTATGAGCATATACTGATGAACCAGGTTCTTCAAGTAAAACTTCCCTTGATCATGCCTCAAATGTCAGAATAGAAAAATTTTGTAAGAGATTAAGGATTCATATAAACACATGTCACAGGAGTATACTAATCAAGTATGAGACTGAGTAAGAATTAGTCTAGATATTTACATTGAATTAAGAACTCCTAACCAAAAAAATTTTTTTTTTCATCTTTTTCATCATTTTTTTTTCATTGTGCATTCTGAACTGGACCTTTTAGGTGATCTTAATCATCCCTAATTCCAACATGTTCCTTTCAAAGTTTTCTCTACTCAGTGCTTTAGTGAAGATGTCAGCTATTTGTTTATCAGTAGCACAAAATTCTATGGAGATTAACCCTTTCTCATAGTTATCTCTTAAGAAGTGGTGTCTAACATCTATGTGCTTGGTCCTTTTATGATGAACAGGGTTCTTTGTCATACTTATAGCACTAGTGTTATCACAGAATATTGGTATGCATCCCACTTCTATACCAAAGTCTACTAATTGTTCTTTGTCATACTTATAGCACTAGATCGAAATTACTACCTTTAGGGTACCATAGGCACAACAGTAGTCCCCTTCAGATATCTCAATGTCCTCTTGACTGCAGTCAAGTGAGACTCTTTAGGATTAGCTTGAAAACGAGCACAAAGTCCTACACTGAAAACAATGTCAGGTCTGCTGGCAGTAAGATACAAGAGTGAACCAATCATACCCCTATACAACTTTTGATCAACTGATGAACCAGGTTCATCAACATCTAATTTAGTGGCAGTTGCAATAGGTGTATCTATTTCTTTAGAGTCTTCCATTTTAAACTTCTTGATTAGTTCTTTTGTATACTTTTGCTGATGAATCATGGTTCCATTTGGACTTTGTTTGATCTGCAAGCCTAGGAAGAAATTTAGTTCGCCCATCATACTCATTTCAAACTCACTTCCCATTAATTTTGCAAAGTCCTTACTCAACCTATCAGAAGTGGCCCCAAATATTATGTCATCAACATATATTTGTACAACAAAAAGATCTTTACCTTTTTCCCTTAGGAACAAAGTGCTGTCAATTTTACCTCTTTTGTACCCATGCTCCAGAAGGAATTTTGACAATCTTTCATACCAAGCTCTTGGGGCCTGCTTGAGACCATAGAGAGTTTTGTCTATTGTATACATGATTCAAGACATTCTTTACTTTCGAATCCTGGAGGTTGTCTCACAAACACTTCTTCTTTGAGATAGCCATTTAGGAAGGCACTTTTGACATCCATTTGATGAAGAGTGAATTCCATATGTGCTGCAAAGGCTATGAGGAGTCTAATTGCTTCAAGTCTAGCCACTGGAGCAAAAGTCTCATCATAATCAATGCCTTCCTCTTGACTATAGCCTTGAACCACCAACCTTGCCTTATTTCTTGTAACTGTTCCATCTTCATCTAGTTTGTTCCTGAACCCATTTTGTCCCAATGACTGACCTGTCTTTTGGTTTTGGAACTAAGTGCCAGACTTGGCTTCTTTCAAAGTGATTGAGCTCATCTTGCATAGCATTGACCCAATCTACATCTTGTAGAGCTTCACTCACATTTTTAGGTTCAATGAGGGACAGAAAAGCATCAAATGCACACAGGTTCTTCAGTTGTGATCTTATCTTGATCCCAGATGTTGGATCATTGATGATGTTCTCAATGGGGTGAGAACTCAGGTACTTGAACGATTTCCCCACCATCTGGTTCCTGCTAGTTTCTCCTTCATAGTTATGCTGCAGAGGAACAGGTTCAGGTACAGGATCCTTCAGATTGGTTCCCCCTATCAGGTTGCCCTGGGTGAGAGGACCTGTTCCATCACCTACTCCTTCCTTTGATGCCACTTTGACTTGTGTTGTGGCTTCAGTCAATTGTCTCACAAGTCCAATGGCTTCATCTTCATGTTCCTGTCTCTCAGAAAGAGTGTTAGATTCATCAAACACAACATGTACACTCTCTTCAACACATAGAGTTCTTTTATTAAACACTTTATATGCTTTGCTATGTGAAGAATATCCCAAGAATACTCCCTCATCACTTCTGGGATCAAACTTACCTAGGGAGTCTTTGCCATTATTGTGCGCATAGCACTTACACCCAAAAGCCCTAAGATGGGATATGTTTGGTTTTCTCCCTTTAAGTAACTCATAGGGAGTTTTCTCTACAAGAGGTCTAGTCATGCATCTATTTATTATATAACAAGCAGTGTTTATAGCCTCTGCCCAGAAGCTATGAGGTAGTTTACTGGAAAGTAGCATGGTCCTTGCCATATCCTCAAGGGTCCTGTTCTTCCTTTCAACTACCCCATTTTGCTGAGGAGTCCTAGGGGCAGAAAAATTATGATCTATTCCATTTTCATCACAAAATTTAGCAAACTTTGCATTTTCAAATTCAGTTCCATGATCAGACCTAATGGATGCAAGTTGATTTCCTAATTGTTTCTGGGTTTTTCTAATAAAAGCAGTGAACATTTCAAATGCTTCATCTTTAGAAGTTAGAAACAATACCCAGGTAAATCTAGAATAATCATCAACAAGCACCATTACATATCTTTTACCACCTTTGCTCATGGTTCTCATTGGATCACAAAGATCCATATGAACCAGTTCCAACGTCTTGGACGTACTCACCATTTTCTTGATTTTAAAGGATGTCCTTACCTGCTTCCCCCTTGCACATGCCTCACAGGTTTTGTCTTCCTTGAACTTGATGTTAGGTAAACCTACAACCAAGTCCTTGGAGACTAATTTGTTTAGCTGATTCAGACTAGCATGACTAAGTCTTTTGTGCCATAGGAGGGGATCATTTACCAACACGCTTAAGCATGTAAGTTCATTTTCTGAAAGAGTTGACAAATCTACAATGTAAATATTGTTAACTCTTTTTCCCTGCAAAATAATTTTGTCAGTGATGAGATTAATCACAAAGCACTTGGTGGAGGTAAAAGCTACAAGGTTACCTCTGTCACACAGTTGTGACACACTTATTAGGCTATATTTTAAACCATCTATCAGGTAGACATTCTCTATGGAATGAGAATCAGTCTTGCCTACCTTACCAACCCCAATGATCTCACCTTTCTTTCCATTACCAAAGGAGACATTACCTCCTTTTAAGTCCTCAAGTGAAAGGAACTGGTCCTTGTCCCCAGTCATGTGTTTTGAGCAGCCACTATCCATATACCATATTTGGCTCCTCCCTTTCATTTGAACCTACAAAATGAAATCAGGGGTTAGTCTTAGGAACCCAAACTAGTTTGGGTCCCTTTCTATGGGCAAAAGGATGAATTAAATTTTTCTTTGCCCAACCAGGCAGTTTGTGCTTTTCTTGAACAAAGGCTTTGTTCTTTTGACTGGCCTTTTCTCTTGCGTTACATTCATTTTTGTAATGGCCAGTATTACCACAGTGTGTGCAGATCTTATTCTCAGGAAGTGTGAGATACTTGTTTTTGGGATCCCATTTTGGAGCTTGTGTCCCAAATCCAAGTCCTCTCTTGTTGCTACTATGATGTTCTTGCAGCCGGGAGAGTGCATCAGAAGCCTTGTTCCATTTGCATGTTCTGTCTAGTTCATGCTTTACCTTTCCTAAATCTTCTTTTAGGACTTTAATCAATTCATCTTTCTTGTACAGTTCATCTTTCATTTTT
>NC_031993.1:25927043-25963135 GCF_001879085.1 Nicotiana attenuata
TATATATATATATATATATATATATATATATATATATATATATATATTATTGTTTAAATGAGAGAAAACTAACAGTATTAATTATTCAGTATTCAAGTCTTACTATAATATCTTTAATATTCAGATGTGAATTCAGATTCAGACGTTTTAATCTTAATACATATAACTATTCAGATGCATATTCAGATTCAGACATCTTAATCTTAATTAAAAGGAAGAGAGGCGTTAATATAGTTCGTGGAAAGGTCGTGATCTCTCCCTTCTTAATTAGAGATTTTAAATTTAAATTCAAGAAACAAAGAACTTCTTGATAGAGAGGTGTTATCTTCTTTAAGCACGATTCCTATTTTGCATCGCTCTTCAATGAGCCTCTTCAACGGGTGTTTCATATTACTCTTCAATGAACCAATTCAGCATAATCCGAATTATTTGGTCAGTAAGTTTCAAGAAAAAGTGCTATGATGACTGAATCAATAAATTAGTAAGTTCGTTGAATCTAAAAAATCAGACGTCAATAGCGCAAAAGAAGATATGAGCCCGTAAGTACGTATACGGTTAAAATCGGGCTTGTTCTTTTGTATGACTAATCGAGACTAGAACATGATATGTCAAGGTTAAACCTCGTGTTATATCGAACCATGATGCAAAATTAGATCTCCGAGCTCGTGACCTAGAAACCTCAAGATCGAGATCGGCCAAGATCGAGACCGAGCAAGATAAGAGATCGAACAAGATCGAGGGAAGCTTACCATGCCAAATAACGGAAAGCCGAAATATCCGAAATCGGGCGAGGATCACGGCAGAAATCCCTGCACGTATCAAAAAGAGGCCGATTAATTAGCTAATCATGAGATTTCTTACCTCATATAGAATTGTATCAAGAGTAGGACTCCCCTACTATATAAAGGGGGTCATGTCATTTGTAAAACACATCATATTTACGCAATACAAAGCAATAGACTATCATTTTCTAGCTTTCATTATCTTATTACTCTGTTCATAAGTCAGATGAAAGAATCTTTTGGTTCAAGGGTAACTGAACTCGAGGGCCAAGGCTATTCAATTTGTGTGGTTTGCATTTATTCTTTTATCGCCAATTTCAATATTAATTTATTCTTCTTAATTTGTACCAGCTATATCACGAATCCTTAAAACCGCGTATAAATTCAATTGTTATCCGATTTTAGGATAAACAGTTTGGTGCCCATCGTGGGGCTAAGGATAATAGTGGTTACCTGGTACAAACTTTCGTGACACACACTATTTTACACTTGTTCTTTAAAGTATCTTTGACTATAGGACTAAAAAATATCAAAATCTCAGTCAGCACCTCTACACATTGACAATGATCTCGGCCACCACGGCGAAAATGATAACATAGCACCAGAGAACGATGTATCCCCGGTTGGCCTCGATAACGTCCGTCGGGATGCTCGATCGGTCGCTCAAAGCGCACATGGTGGTGAAGATGGCGGGATCAGCCTGCGGGTAATCTTCGAAATGTTGTAGGCTCAGCAGGCAGCAATAGCCCAACTCCAAAATCAGAATCACCCACTAAGAAGGGTCGAATTCGGGTCGTCACAAGAAGTTGTACACAGGTTCGAATCGGTCTCAAAAAAATCAAACGAGAAAGAATCGAAGACCAATCCTACAATCATGAAGATGCTTGAAGAACTGACAAAGCGCATTGAGTCGGGGGAAAAGAAAATCGAGGCAAACGACAAAAAGGTGGAAACTTATAACTCCAGGGTCGATCAAATCCCCGGGGCACCGCTAATATTGAAGGGACTGGATTCCAAAAAGTTCGAACAAAAACCTTTCCCCTCGAGTGCGGCTCCAATGCTAATCCCCAATAAGTTACGCATGCCCGAGATTCCTAAGTATCATGGAACGACTGATTCGAACGAGCACGTCACCTCCTACACGTGTGCTATCAAAGGGAATGATCTAGAAGATGAGGAGATCGAATCCGTCTTACTGAAGAAATTCGGGGAGACCTTGTCAAAGGGAGATATGATATGGTACCATAATTTGCCACCTAATTCTATTGACTCATTTGTTATGCTTGCAAATTCTTTTGTAAAGGCATACACCGGGGCCATCAAGGTCGAATCCAGAAAGTCGGACCTTTTCAAGGTAAGGCATAAGGACAACAATGCTCAAAGAAATCGTGTCTCGATTCCAAATGGAACGGATGGACTTGCCACTAGTCGTTGATGATTGGGCCGTTCAAGCTTTCACTCAAGGACTCAACGTTTGAAGCTCAGTGGCTTCATAGCAATTGAAGCAGAATTTGATAGAATATCCGGTTGTTACTTGGGCTGATGTGCATAATCGATATCAATCAAAGATGAGTTGATGATGATCAACTTGGGGCTCCTTCAGGGTCTGTCTATCCTATTAGACTCGTCGATAGAATTAAGAGGGATATTGATCGAGAACCAAGGTCGAACAGAGATCAATGTCAGCCGAATAATGGAGATCGTAGGAGTAGCGGATCTGGGCAAAATTCCGCACGAAATGAAAGGAGAAATGATCGAGGTCAAAGCTCTCGAGGACTCATGAGCAAGAACGTCTTTGAAAGACCTATTGGACCCAAAGAGGTACCACGATTATCATAGTACAACTTTAATGTGGATGCAGCTCCCATCGTATCGGCTATCGGGCGCATCAAAGAAACCAAGGGGCCTCGACCTTGACAAATTGATCCAACACAAAGGGATCCCAACCAAATATGCAAATATCATGGTACACATGGCCACATGACGGAGGATTGTTGATAATTGAGGGAAGAAGTAGCCCGGTTGTTCAACAATGATCACCTTCGAGAATTTCTGAGTGACCGAGCTAAGAATCATTTCAGAAATAGTGATTCCAATAAACAAAATGAACAAGACGAGCCCCAGCACGTCATCCATATTATCATCAGAGGGTTCGATGTTCCTCAAGGTCCGATGATAAAACACACCAAAGTATCAATCACAAGAGAAAAACGGACTCGAGATTACCTACCAGAAGGGACTCTATCTTTCAACGACGAGGATGTAGAAGTAATCATGCAACCCCATAATGATGCACTGGTAATTTCTGTATTCATGAATAAGACTCGAGTTAAATGTGTGCTAATTGATCCAAGTAGCTCGGCCAACATCATTCGATTGAGGGTCGTAGAACAACTCGACCTACAGGACCAGATCGTACCTGTGGCCCAAGTTCTAAACGGGTTCAATATGGCTTGTGAAACTACAAAGGGAGAAATAACGTTGCCGGTAAACATAGCCGATACCACCCAGGAGACTAAGTTTTATGTAATCGAGGTGGACATGAGATACAACGCCCTGTTCGGAAGACCATGGATCCATAACATGAGGGTCTTGCCCTTGACCCTTCACCGGGTATTAAAATTTCCAACACTAGAAGGGATAAAGACAGTTTATGGGGAACAACCCGTCGCAAAGGAGATGTTTGCCATCGATGAAGTAATTCCAATATCAAAACTTTCATCGACAAAGGATTCAGGTTCGAAAGCGAAAAAGGAAGCCAAATAGCAATCATCGATGCCAGCCTCGACCCAATCAGACAAGCAAGGGATTGACGAAGACGACAATTATGGGGTTCGTCGAAACTTTATAGCTCCCGGTGATTCCGATACTACCAAATCAACGATAGAAGAGCTGGAGCAGGTCATGCTGATCGGACATCTGCCCAATCGAAAGGTATACCTGGGCACAGGGTTAACTCTTGAGCTCAGGAAAAACCTCATTCAATTTCTTATAGCTAATATGGATTGTTTTGCTTGGTCCCATCTCGATATGACAGGGATCCCACCGGAGATCACTACTCACAGCTGAGCTTGGACCCGAAGTTCTATCCGGTAAAGCAGAAAAGGAGACCCCAGTCTGAGATCAAGCATGCCTTCATCAAGGACGAGGTAACTAAACTCCTTAAGATATGGTCCATCCGGGAGGTCAAATACCCGGAATGGTTAGAAAACGAGTCGTATTTCCTAAAAAAGGGAACAAACTAAGAATGTGTGTGGATTATAAATATTTAAATAAGGCATGCCTCAAAGATTCCTTCCCTTTGCCTAACATCGATCGCATGATTGATGCCAAGGCCGGCCACGAGATCCTCAGTTTTCTCGATGCCTACTCCGAGTACAACCAAATACGGATGAACCCGGATGATCAAGAAAAGACCTCTTTCATCACTAAGAATGGCACATACTGCTATAATGTAATGCCATTTGGATTGAAAAATGCCGGTGCCACTTACGAACGACTAGTAAATTGAATGTTCGAAGAACAAATAGGAAAATCCATGGAAGTTTACATTGATGATATGTTAGTTAAGTCCCTGTGAGTAGAGGGCCATTTAAAGCATTTGCAGGAAACCTTCAGTATATTGAAGAAGAACAACATCAAGCTGAACCCAGAAAAGTGCGCGTTCGGAGTCGGATCAGGTAAATTCCTCGGGTTCATGGTGTCCAACCGAGGAATCGAGATCAACCCCGACAAGATCAAATCTATCGAGGATACCATGGTAGTGGATAATGTCAAGGTCGTACAAAGGCTAACCGGGCGCATTGCAGCACTGGGGCGATTCATATCAAGGTCTTCCAATAAAAGTCATCGATTTTTCTCATTGCTAAAGAAGAAAAATAACTTCACGTGGACCTTGGAATGCCAACGGGCTTTAGAAGAACTTAAGCAATATTTATCGAGCCCTCCATTGCTTCACACACTGAGGGAAAACGAACGACTATACTGGTATCTAGCAGTATCGAAAATAGCGGTAAGTGGAGTCCTAGTCCGGGATGAACAAGGTATGCTAGTTCCAGTTTATTATGTTAGTAGGACCTTATGTGAGGCCGAAACTAGATATCCTCACCTAGAAAAATTGGCTCTCGCCTTGCTAAGTGCCTCTAGAAAACGAAAACCATATTTTCAGTGACATCCTATATGTGTTGTGACAACCTACCCTTTACGAAATGTAATGCATAAACCCGAACTCTCGGGACTATTGGACAAATGGGCCGTAGAAATCAGTGGGTACGATATCGAATATCAACCCCGAACAGCCATCAGATCTCAAATTTTGGCAGATTTCATGGCCGACTTCACGCCGGCCCTAATACCCGAAGTTGAAAGAGAGTTGTTAGTAAACTCGGGAACATCTTCGAAAATCTGGACCCTCTTTACGAATGGTGCCTCGAACGTAAAAGGGTCCGGACTTGGCATCGTACTGAAGCCACCCACAGGGAATATAGTTAGACAATCTATTAGAACTGTAAAATTGACTAACAACGAGGCCGAATATGAGGCCATGATTGCAGGTCTTGAACTAGCCAAAGGCTTGGGGGCGGAGGTGATCGAAGCCAAGTATGACTCCCTCCTTGTAGTAAACTAAGTAAAGGTAACGTTCGAAGTCAGAGAAGAACAAATGCAAAGGTACCTAGACAAGTTACAGGTAACGTTACCTTAGTTCAAAGAGTAGACTTTGCAGCATGTACCCCGAGATCAAAATAGTGAGGCTGATGCCCTTGCATACTTATGGTCGTCGGTCGAAGATGACGAGCTCAACTCGGGGGCGGTTGTACAAATCATAAGGTCGGTAGTGAAGGAAGGTCACGCCGAAATAAACTCCATAAGATTAACCTGGGATTGGAGAAATAAATACGTAAAGTATTTGAGGACCGGGAAACTTCCCTCATATCCTAAGGAATCGAGGACCCTGCACACAAAGGCATCCCGATTCAGCTTGTCCGAAGATAGAACCTTGTTCAGGAGAATGTTCGAAGGCCCACTAGCAATATGTCTGGGATCGGGAGATACCAAATACGTTCTGAAGGAAGTTCACGAGGGTACTGGGATAATGATTCAGGTGTCGAATCATTGGTTAAAAGGTGATCAGAGCCGGCTATTACTGGATCGACATGGAAAAAGATGCGAAGGAGTTCGTGCGAAAATGTGACAAGTGCCAAAGGTATGCTCTGATGATCCACCAAGCTGGGGAGCTGTTGCATTCGGTCTTATCGCCATGGCCATTCATGAAATGGGGGATGGACAACGTCAACCCACTTCCATCTGCACCAGTAAAGCTCAATTTGTCTTATTTATGACTGACTATTTTTCTAAGTGGGTTGAACCACAGGCATACGAGAAGGTCAGGGAGAAGGAAGTCATCGACTTCATTTGGGACCACATCATATGTCAGTTCGGGATACCATCCGAAATTATATATGACAATGGAAAACAGTTTATCGGCAGTAAAGTTACCAAATTTCTCGAAGACCATAAGATCAAAAGGATCTTATCGACACCTTATCACCCTAGTTGGAATGGACAAGCTGAATCTACCAACAAAACCATAATCAAAAACCTTAAGAAAAGGTTGACTAACGCTAAGGGAAAATGTAATGAGATCCTGCCCGAAGTTCTTTGGGCATATCGCACAACTTCGAAGTCCAGTACCGGGGCTGCTGCGTTCTCATTGGTTTATGACGCCGAAGCTCTAATACCGGTCGAAGTCGGGGAGCCGAGTATCAGATTTCGATATGCAACAAAGGAATCAAATGATGAGGCCATGAATACGAGACTGGAGCTATTGCATAAAAGGCATGAAGCTGCCCTTGTTCGATTGGCCGCCCAAAAGCAACGGATTAAGAGTATTACAATTGAAGGGTCAACATTCGATACTTTAATGTCGGGGAGTTAGTACTAAGGAAGGTCACACTAAGCACCTAGAATCCGAATGAAGGGAAATTGAGTTCGAACTGGGAAGGATCATACCAGATTTTCGAGGTCACAGGGAAAGGATCCTATAAGCTCAGAATGACAAACAGAGAGAACCTATCGATTAATTGGAACGTAACTCACCTTAAATGATATTAATGTTAAGGTACGATCCAATTTAATTTCTTTCTATTTTCAGACTAACAATTGCAGGTGGTCGACAAGGAGCAGCATGAAGTATTTATGTATGAAAGCACGTTTTGCACTCTTTTTCCCGTGAACCGTTTTTGTCCCAATTGGGTTTTTCGACAAGGTTTTTAACGAGGCAATAGTGGATCATGCTAACATAGAATCAAAGGCCGATCACGAATCGGTGTCGAAGATAGCACTAACAGTATCCGAGGTTCCTCTACAATCAACCTCGAATACTGGGGGGCATTGCCCTTGGATATCAATTTTTTGCGAGGAAATTACTTCGTAATAAAAGGGTCTCGATAGGTAAAATTTGTTGTAAGGGCCAAACAGTCAAACGAACCGTGCCCACATAAGTTACTCGAGCCCTGGCACAAAACATGTACGCATGTACAACTATTTTTCACAAGAATAAAGAGAAGTACTTTCCTTGCAATCATCTTATGTCTTAGAAAAATTTCCACTTTACAATTTGTTACTTTCGATCTCTTAAGGAAACGAGCTCAAGGGCCGATTATAACCAGAGTTCGGATGATCACTCCCACACTCGGGGACTGCCGTCCGAAAAACAAACTTGAATAGATCGAACTATTAATCATCGGGGGCATAAGACCTTATAGGCAACCCCTAAATTTTAAAGGTTACGCCCATACCCACTCGGGGACTATTATCTTAGGCAAGCTTGGATAATTCGGGAAAGCAAGCTCACTGGAATACGCCCGAATTAAAAGGCTACGGCCGTGTCAACACGACTTAGAGACGTCCGAGAACCGTAACAAAAAATAGGCCTTCGAAATTTTCATAACCAGCTTTAAAGGCTACCCTCGGCAAACTATTGTCTAAATTACTTACTTTGAAGGTTCCCGGTAACACCGAACCTCCAAGATGACATAAAAATAAAAATAATTTAAAGGCAAGGTTGTTCGAACTTACACAATCTAAGATATTTTATGCTAAGGCATTCCGACCTTTGTGAATACAAGTAATAAAGCAAAGGAAAAATTTGAAAGCAAAAAGGGAAAAGAAAGCCTTGTATATATTTACCCAATAGTCTTTTTGGCTTAATTCAAAAATTTATAATGGCCGGAACGGCCTCAAAAAGATGCAAAAGAAAGCAAAAAAAATAAAAATAAAGGCCTAAGTGGCCTGGTCTTCATCGGAGGCAGCATCTCCGCCCTCGGGATCTTCCCCGCCTTCAGACTCACTTAAACTCTCTGAGTCTTCCTCGGGAAAGGACAACTTTCGAGTCCTGGCTTCTTTTGCTTTGGCGTTCTTGAGTTCAGCCAGTATATCGAAGCCCTGAGCATGGACTCCCTCGAGGGCTTCCCTTCGAGCTTGCCATTTCATGATCCACCATGCTTTTGGCATGCGCTTGGATGGCCTCAACGTCGACCTTAAAATGGGCCACTTTAGCATCAGCTTTGGTGTTGGCCACGACTACCTCAGATTTGTCCACCTCGAGTTCATTGGCTAACTCTGCCTTATCAGAAATAGCCAAGTCCAATTGGGGCTGAAGCTCCTCGATTTCCTTGACTTGCACCGAAGCCTTCTCTCTTGCAGATCGGAGCTGGATCTCGGCCAACTACAGTTGTGCTTGGACAGCTTCCTTTTTCGAGGCTAAGATGTCCATGTTTTTCTTGAACTCTTTAGCCTCGGCTTGTATCGTATCTACCTCTGCCTTGAGCTACCCGATCTGTTCGAGCCTCTGTCGGACCTGCAGGATCGGATCGTTAGTCACTATCTCCTGTGAGCACGTGATTTTTGCCTCGCTTGAATTATTCCTATAAGATTCTTAGAATTAGGACTTTTCTTTTATTACTTGAATTTTTAGGAAATTAATTGCATGATTTTTTTTATTTTTTTTGTTTGATTGCATTTTGTGTGCATTTTAGTCGGCATAATTCATAAAAAATAAAAAAATAGCACATTTGCATTTAGAATTTGATTTTATATTTTTAGTTTTACTAGTTAATTAATATTATTAAAATAAGAGAAAAATAACAAAAAATAGTCATTTTACATTTTTTGTTTAGTTTTCCTTTTAAATTGGGATTTAGTTAGTTTTAGAAAAATTAATTAGTTTAATTTTAGTTTAATCCAAGTTTTTGTTAGTTTTAATTTTGCTTTTAACACAAAAACAAAAATCAAAAGAAATGAAATGAAATTGATATGAGTTTAAATAAAAGAAAAAGAGTAATTGAGAAGAAAATAAAAGAAAAGATATCAGGCCACCTAGTTTTGGGCCAAATATGCATCAGCCCAAGCCAATCCCAAACCAGAACCTCCTCAAAATCGGCCCAAACCCACCTCAGAAACCCGGTCCAGCTCCTCCCAGGGCCAAACGACATCGTTTTGGCTCCATTAGATCTGAGCCGTCTAGGTTATTTTAATCCTACGGCTCTTAACTGGGGTGGGTTTGATATATATATGTCCAAACCTCACCCCACCCCCCATCCGGTCGTCTCTCCCATACCCCTAATACAAACCCTAGCCACCACTGCTCCTCTGCCGTCTCCACTGTCCGCCACCGGCCGGAAATCGCCTCCGCCGGCGGCGAATCTCCAAACGATACCAAATTCACACCTCGTGTTCCTCTCCTTCTCCCCGTTCCATATCTGCCCCTAGTTTCTTTCAATCATCACTCAAACATCTTGAATATTTAAAATCCTAGGCGCTGCCTCCGTCGCGCACGGTGGCGCCACCCCCAAACCTCCCCAAAATAACACACCGGACTCTCCTCACCTTCCTCTTCCCAAACCCCCAACTAGTTTCCTTCGAATCTCGCCCAAAACCCTCGAATTTTAAATCGAAGATGGGTAGAACCCTAGAAGTTCAAACTGTTGATTCCTTCCCCAATTTCGTGGGTCCAGTGTTGGATTCGAGTCGCGAAATAATGATTTTAGTTTGTTCTTCACCAAGAACAAACGATTAACATTATTACGAGGCTCGAATCGGAGTCCAGCCTTGTTTGACCACGTATAGGTGAGTTTTTCTTTTCTTCCTTCTTTCATTCATTTTTAAAATTAGTTATTCTAATTAAATTCCATGCTATCTTTTTATTTTTTGTGGCAGAAATTAATATTCTAGGTTTTGTATTTTTGATTATTTTAAGTTTCTGATTTTTGTTTTCTTTGTTTCATATTGATTCATGATTAGTGTTGCTGAGTGGATTAATTGAACTGTTGGATTTAGGATGAAAAATAGATTTAGTTTAATTTGGCTAATCATGGGTTTGTTTGAGTGTTACTATTTCTATATGGTATTGTACTTGATTCTTAATTGTTTTTCTAATTAACAGTTTACTGCTTCATTAATTCAGTGATAGAATTTGTCTTAGGACATAATGTTGATTAGAACTAATTTCCAGCCCAATTAGAATTAGTTAGGTCTATTAATTCAAATTTTAAGAGTGGTTCGGTTATAGCTGATCCTCTTAGCTTTGGGTAGTTAACTATAGTCAAATATTAACAAGGTTAATAGGGCGGGGGTGGGTAGTAATTTCAGAACTAGTGAAAGGGTAATTGGGGTAATTCAAAGTGGGGAATCCTGCAAATAACTGATTTGAAAACCCCTAGAACATTCTAGATGGGGTTCCAATTAGAGTTTTAAGAACTTAATAGTGTGACTTGAGCAACAAGCTAACGAATAAAGGACTAAACAGTTAAAAATCTGAAAATAATAGAGGGACCTAAGGGGCAAAGTATAATTCTGCAGGCAGCCCTTGTTTTGCCTATAAAAAGGCATGCCATTGCCTTATTTAACAAGTTGGAAATCTGAAAACTCCCCATAAGGTCTAGAAATTTTAGAGATCCAAAATCTAAACAAAAGATTCAAAAATTCAAATCTTAGAAGCTTAGAGAAATCTGCAAATTTCAAATTCAAACTACAAAAAAAACAACTACTGAAAATCCAAAAACAATTCTAGTAGAAATAGATAGTAGAGCTGTAGAAACATTAGATCTTAGACAGAAATCCTAGAAAATTCAACCAAAAATAGCTTCACAATCCATAGATCTACTGTCATATCCAGTTTAGCAACTGAATTTCACTTTCAAAGTTCTGTTCCTGCATTCTGTTCCTGCATTTTCAGTTCAGCTCTGTTTTGTTTTTTGGTCGATTGAAGTTTGAAGTTCGATTGTGAAAATTTGCTGCACTCTATTTTGCTCCTGGCTTCTCTGTTAAAGTTGCTGATCCCCTGCTGAATTGTATCTGTTGTGCTGCTGTTGTTTGGGCTGATCTTCACCTTTTATTTTACCTCAAATTCCAGGTTCTTGTTTCAGCCTCAAATGACTTATGAATGTGAGTCCAATATATAATCAAATTGGAAGAAGAATTGAAGTGCAAGCTGTACTTTACCTTTGTTTAAATACAATTCACTTTTGTATTCATTTGGACAGTATATCATGTACATTGATAGGGCTGTGTGGACTGTATTTTAACCGAATTATTGGATGCTGTAGAACCATATAAATGCCTTGTTGAACACTGTTAGGCTCAATTCGTGTTAGTCAAACTCAAAACATGATGTGACTTGATGATATTAGTTTAGTTTATCACAAGGGTTAGAATGTATTGGCTCGATTAAAATCTGGAGACAACATGTATGTCCATTACTAAAACATTGAAGGCCTCTCCTGGAGTTTGTTAAAAATCAGAAAGGATATTAGTAGTTACATCTGAATTATCCGTCCATAATTTAGATGTTTTAAAATGCAGGCTGTTAGATTTCTAGGTTATTAGTTGTCAATACGCATATCACTAGAATTGTGCATGATTGCCTAATTTGAAAATTAACGGATCTCCGACTAGAATAACTGTCCACTCGTTAACAAAGTGTTTAATATGCCAAATTGAAATCGATATTGCATTTAGGCTTATTCATGAAGTAAAACTGGACAGCTTGTGTCTTGTGAGACCTGGGCTTGGTCATATGATAAAAAGCCCAATAGGATGAACTAGTTTATATGTACAAATTGGTGGACTGATTTGAGATTAAATGCGGAACCCCCAACATAACAGGCTATTATTAAAATTTGGGCCAGTTGTGTAACAACAAGCCCACAGTGTATGGCCTTTGCGTTAAAGCATTTTGACAGCCCTTCAGACCTCCAGGAATATCCTCCACTTGGGCTGATCTTCAAGCCCGACACTATATGGCCCTGGAGTCCTTTGTCCTGTTTTGCCTTGGGCCAATTTTGAAACCCAGTAGGCTAGGGGCCTTAGATAAGGCCCTTGATTCAAATTGTAATATAAGTTGTGGGTTTTCAATTTAGGTGGCAGGTTTGAACTAAGGGATTTCCAACATTAGGAATTGCTCATGTTCAAATTTGAACCTAATCTTGAGGCCCGAACCTTCTATTGCTTTTAATAATAATTAATTCCTAATATCAATCTATTAGGCCCTTTAGATACAATACTTAATAGAAAATCATAGTTCTTTTAGGTTGGCCTTAAAATAAAATGAGGTGCACCATGCCACATAAAAATTCATAAATTGTGTGGCCCTCTTTAAATACATATTAAAATATTTAGAACTCGGGATGTGACGTTTAGCGAATTTCACGGCCTCCCGCAAAGATAATAACACGTTAGTCGCTTTAGGCACGCCCTTAATAATTTTACCTTCCTAAATACGGGTGTGCATTTCATGCAACCCAAATCCAAATCCCAAAATGTTGAATAAGAATGTGTCGAGGATCCGGGTGCATTTCATGTGACGTGATCCAAAAACACGTTTTTAAACGACGTTCACTTTCTTAATTTTTTTTTAACTAAAAGAGGTTAAACAATTCCAAAATTGCACTATAGGTTTGAACATGTATAAAAATCAGATTTCAGCCATTTATAATAATTTAAGCGACCGTGCTAGAACCACGGGATCCGGGGGTTCCTAACACCATCCCTCGGGTCAACAGAATTCCTTATTCAGAATTTCTTGTTCGCAGACTCCAAATGGGAAGTCGATAATTTTCCTCGATTTGGGATTTAAGCTAAACCGGTGACTTGGGACACCAAAAGCCAATTCTTTCCCAAGTGGCGACTCTAAAAAACAAATAAATAATCCCATTTCGAATAATGTCACTTTAAATGGAAAAACTCCCTTATACATTATCCTTCGTGTTAGGTGTGTAAAAAAGGAGGTGTGACAGCTCTGGCGACTCTGCTGGGGAATACGAACCCAGAATTTCGATTCAGGGTTCAAGAATTCGAGCTTAGTATAATTGTTATATTTGGCTTTATCTGATTTTTCTACATGTTCCATGCTATACGTGCTAAATGTTTTACCGCTTTATTATTTGTTTAATCGTATATATAAACTGTTACGAATCCCTTCCTCTTTCTGAGTCTTCTACATCATGGAGAAGGGTGCACTTCGTGTAGCTTCTCTTCTGTTTAGAGTTTTTCCCTATTTAGAACGAGGTTTGGATAAGTTGCTAAGCCGGCGGAGCTTCTGTATCCCCGGTACGTTGCCTCCCCCTCGGCTCGAATTGTCCGCTCGGGTAAACCAGGTCTAGACCAATAAACCTAGGGTTAAACCTAGAAGAACAAAACCTCATGCCGGATCCCTAGTAGGACGTTTGTTTGCATCATGTGCATTTGACTTACGGGACTCAACACAGGGGTTGGGTCCGTCTAGGACAGGTGACCTGAAATGAAAAAGACCATCCTGATGCATCTTACGTGCTACTTGTGCATTTATTTGCTCGGCTTTTGCATGCTGACCGGCCTGTATATAATGAGAAAATTGAGAAAAATAGCAGTGTTGGGACTAAGTGAGGGTAACCATGTGTTTTGAAAAACCAATGCCCAAATAGTACCGAAATGCTGCCGGATTTTTGAGAAAAAATGGAAAAAAGAAAATATTTTAAAATGAAAAATTGTTGTTCAAAAAATACATTTGATTTTGTCCTAATCTGCCCGAACTACGCTGGTTTGATTCTCACCGGACGTGAGATACGTAGGCAACCCTCATCGGGTCCAACCACCCTTTTGCAAACAATAGCCAAAAATACCAAAATTTTAATTTTGCCGAATGTCCCCAAAGGGCGCCGGAAGGCCGTTTTTGCAAGAACAGCCACCTTGGGTCATTTTCAATGGTTTGCGGGCACAGCCTTAAAATCTTCCTCCCAGAAGAGCTGAAAGGCCGTATCTGCAAAACCAAGTCCTTGTTTTTCTAGATAAAGAAAAGTTTGCAAAAAATAGCCACTTTTTCCTTTTAAGTCAAAATGAGTCATTAAAATACTCCTTAGATGTCTTTCTTTCATAAATAAAAAATATATATAAAAAAAAATACAAATTTTGAAAACTGAGTCCGAAAGTATTTTTGCTCGAAAATCCCTATTCCGAAAATTAAGAGGCAAATTCCACAATCCAAACAAATATTTCCTTTCTTATTTAGAAAAAGAGAAGATAAATTTAAACAAAAATATTTTTCTTTTACTTCTAAAATTCCCAAAACTCCAATAAAAAGAAAAGGAATTTTTAGAAGTCTTCTTTCAAAAAACAAAAAGAAAAATCAAATCAAAATCAAAATCAAAAGAGTTTGTTTATTTACTTTATTCCTGATCTGCAAGAACTACGCTTGGTCTGATTCATGCGGGGTCATGATACGTAGGCAATCTCCATAAGATTCGACCGTAACCCTAAGAAAAAAAAGAAGAAAAATACGAGGGAAGGAAATAAAAGAAAAACAAGAGAGAAAGAAACGCAAAAAGAGAAATCGGGAGAAACACCATGGCAAAAGAAAAGGGAAAAGCAGAAAATAAAAATCAGAGGGAAAAGAAAAATGAGAGAAAAAATAGAAAGAGAAAGAAAAGCAAGAAAAACAAAGAGTAGAAATCAAAAGAAGAGAAAATAGAAAAAGAAAAGTCGGGATGACGCATGCAACCAGTGCAAACATGTAGACATCTGTTTAACTGTATAGGTGCATCATACCCCAATGTGTGATTACCTATCTGTTACTTGTCTCAAACTAACCGGGTGTTGCTGTCAATTCCAGCCTAGCTTTTAGAAACGGTGGTTGGTTGTGGTAAGCTGGCATCGCATCAATACTTTACCAGATCGATAGGAAGTGTGGAGATGTCAACAGAAATGACTTTGCCCGCAGTTCCCATCTCTGAGGATAGCCCCATCTCGGGAATCCCGGCATCTGAGTCTGTCAGAGCTGAAGAGAACCGGATACTATGTCTCCGACTCATGGAGATGTGGGATGCCTGGACCAATGGAAGGGAGCCTCCAAGCGCCATCCCTGGATTTCCTGAACTATTCCCTAGATTTGGGGGCACTTCCAATATCCCCATCAGCCACCCTCATACTCCGTTGGGACAACCTACCATGACCGCTCACTTCGTCGGAACACCTTCTGAGGTCCGCCCCCAGGTGTTCCCAGCAGGAGCAGCTCCTAACATCTTCACTGCTCCACCATGCTCTGCTACAACACAACCTTCACTGCCAAGGCCCGCCTTTGATCCCTCAGCTTTCACTGTCCAAAACCCTGTCTTTCCAGTGGACCCTCCTCAATATCCCACATATAATTACTCTCAGCCCGGTGACGTCTTCCAAAGCAGCAATCCATCCAAGAAGCTGTGGATATCAGTCGCCCCCTGAGGCCCCTCGTAAGAATGGCTTTCTAACATACCGGCCTCACGAATTACAACGTCCGAAATCTGAGGGGACGTAGTGATGTCGATCGCTCCAAGTTCGTTCCTCAGGACACTTTCCTCTGCTCGAGAAGCATCAACTTCGGCCTCTCTCTCGACCCCCCTAACTTGGGGCGGGGTGGCCTCAACCTTTTCTAGTTCGGGAGCTTCGGCTAAGACTCCCCCTCGACCTCTTCGTGTGGGGATTTTCCGATTTTAGCCACAAACTGGGATTTCTCTTCTTCGTCTTCTTCGGACTCGTCACTTAGTCGGCGGATTAAGTCCGAGTACATAGCACCAGTATTTCCCCTAGGCTTGCGCGAACTCTTCTTCGATTTTTTCTTTCTCGAGTTTGGGGAAATCGGGGACCTTTTACTCTTCTTTTCATCTCCCTGCTTCAGAGCAGGGGGCTCGAGAGGCACATCCTTATCACCAGATGAAGGCCTCATAGCAACGTCTTTGGGGAGACCTACAAAAGAAAAAAGAGCGGATAAGAATCCCACAATACAAGGAGGAAATCAAACAGTATCGAATCAGAGGAGAAAACATACCATGATTACGGGCCTCTAATCGACCCTTTGATAACTCCATCCAAGAACGTTCGGAGTATGATCTCTGTGACACCAGGCCCTTGACCCATTGTTTGAGTTCAAGAACCATGTCCGGCACCTGGGCCACAGTTACAACACCAAAAACATCGATAAGGAAGAAGATAAGAGGACGAACAACAAGATTAAACATTCAAGGCAAAGTACTATTTATGATTTGTGTTCCATTTCTCAGGAAATGGCATGTCTTCGGCAGGGATTAGTTTGAAGTCTTTATCCGAACAAATCGGCCCATCCAACCTCGATCCTGAGCCCCGTCTATACTCGAGAATACGGCCTTGCTGGCCCGGTGAGCAAGCTTGATCAACCCTCCTCGATAGAGTCGGGGACTGTAAAGGCACATAAGGTGATCGAGGGTAGTGAAGGGACATCCCTCAATTTTGCTTATAAAAAATCGAAGGAGAATTACTATTCTCCAGAAGGAAGGATGGATCTGACCAAGGGTCACGTCGTACCTCTTGCAGAAGGCGACGATGATAGGGTCTAAGGGACCCAACGTGAAGGGGTAAGTGTAAACACTTAGAAAACCCTCCATGGGGGTAGTGATCGATTCCTCGGGCGAAGGTACCAGCACATGCTTATCGACCCAGTTGCAATCCTCCTTAACCTTGGTAAGGAGATCATCGATCGGCGATTGTGCATATATATCTCGAGAGCGGTTCGCATCGACCCGGTACCGAGGAGGTCTTTTCAATCTTAAAATCAGCAACAGTAGTGCACCCTGCCAGAACAAAATCCTCAAGGGGATATTCCGCTGCATCTCCGTTGCCGGAGGGCCGTGATGAAGAATCGACCTCCTTTTGCGGTACAGTTTGAGATGTTTTTTCCATTGTAGAGCAGAAGAAAAGGGAATTTGGATGGTATACGGTTAGCTAAAAGTTCAAGAAATTTGGGTGGAAACATTGAAAAACAAAGAGATTTTTGAAGAGAAGCAAGAATGGGAGAAGCTTTGAACGTAAAGTCTGAATAGAGGAAGGTTACAGTACTTATAGCTTGTCGGTGACGGTTCAGAACTCATGGTGGACGACCAGCAACTGACAGGCATTTAATACTTTGGTAACTGGACCGACGTGACATTTCGAGTTATTGCTTACATCATGATCATGTGTATCAGTGACGTTCGTCGCTTACATCATGGACCATCGAGACAGAGCTCGAAAATTCATTTCATTTCTCGTCATCTTCTCTCTGAGAAACGAGGGAACTATCTGTATACGATTAAAATTAGGCTTGCCCTTTTGTATGACTATCAAGACAGGAACATGATAGGTCAAGGTTAAACCTCGTGTTATATCGTACCATGGTGCATAGTTAGATCGCCGAGCTCGTGACCCAGATATCGATCAAGATCGAGACCGAGAAAAATAAGAGATCGAGAAATATCGAGGGAAGCTTACCGTGCCATATAACAGAAAGCCTAAATATCCGCAATCGGGCGAGGATCACGGCGAAAATCTCGGCACATATCAAGAAGAGGCCGATTAATTAGCTAATCATGAGATTTCTTACCTCATAAAGAATTGTATCAAGAGTAGGACTCCCCTACTACATAAAGCGGGTATGATCATTTGTAAAATACATCATATTTACGCAATACAAAGCAATATACTATTATTTTCTAGCTTTCATTATCTTGTTACTCTATTCATAAGTCAGTTGAAGCATCTTTTGGTTCAAGGGTAACTGAACTCGAGGGCCAAGGCTATTCAATTTGTGTGGTTTGCATTTATTCTTTTATCGCCAATTTAAATATTAATTATTCTTCTTAATTTGTACCAAGTTATATCATGTACTTAAAATCGCGTATACATTCAATTGTTATCCAATTTTAGGGTAAACAAAGTATTTGTCCACTCATTTCCTATTATAAAAATGAAAAAGGGCCAAATGTGTCCATGTACTATCGAAAATTAGTTATTAGTACCCTCTGTTATACTTTCACTATACACCTCTACCGTTACCCATTATAATGTTTGTGCCCCACTATTTAACAAACCATTAGATGTGGGGGCATAAATATTAAAATGGATAACGGTAGGGGTGATAGTGAAGGAAAGAATAACTAGGGGTGCTTATCGGGCGGATAATTACGCTTAACGGTTCTGCTTATCGGTTATCAGATTATAAATATAGTAATCCGCTAGCCATTCAATAAGATAAATGGCGGATTGGTATCAGATTAATTATTATCGGGTGATTATCGAGAGTTTATCGGCTAAACCAAATAGAAAATTCTTGAACAATCCTAGTCTTGTGAATATCAAACAGCCAAACTGCATAGTTCACTAGCTTTTATGCCTTTCCATTGTGGGACTCCATATGAGCCTCCTCTTTTAGCGACCCCACTGTTCTTGTTTCAACCAGTTGGTTTGGTGATTAGCAGGGGCGGATGCACCTTTAGCGAAGCGGTGTCACGCGACACCGCTTCGTTGGAAATTTTTACCAAGTATATGTATTAATACTGTCAGGAATTAGATAAATAGAACAAAATGACATTATTTGACTAAAAATATTTCTTGATGTGTTGGTTATGTGTTTGATTTTGCTCTAAGAAGTAAAAGGTTCAAACCTCAACTAGTATATTTTTTTGTAAATATTTGAGAGAGCCTTTGTGGTTAAAAATTATGATGAAGTAGAATTGAACTCGAACCTTTTCTAGCTAAAAACTCAACAAAACCACCAAACTAAGACTACTTTTTGTTTAAAAATATGATAACTAAAGTTATTATTCTCGTTCTTTTATAAATCTTGACACCGCTTATAAAAATTGCTGCGTACGCCCCTGGTGATTAGATTACTCTTAATTGGTCCTTTATATGTGTTACCCCATGCAATTGGTGTCCAAGATCATCAAAAGAGAGACGAGACTGACGAGTGACGAGTGACGAGTGATGAGTGATGAGCACGAGCAGATTCAGATTGAGAGAAGTTTTGATTAGGGATTTAGGACTTAGGAGAGATGATTGGTCGACTTTTCACTCTTTGTTGCAAACACAATTCAGTTGAGAATTAGAAATTAGGGATTTAACCATTTAGGGTTTAAATAGTACTTTATACATATGAGTAAAAGTATAAATATAAAAATTCTTAACAGGTTAACGGTTTACCCGATAAGAAAATTGAGTAATCCACCCCCAAACCGTTAAGTCGTTAATTATAAAATCTCAATCCCTTCACCAACCATTACATATAATCCGATACTAATTAGCCAATAAGCCATCGATTCGGTTAGCGGTTACAGTTCGATTTTGAACAACCCTAAAGTATAACGGAGGGGGTGATAACTAATTTTCGATAGTACAGGGACACATTTGGCCCTTTTCCGTAAAAAAAAAAAGAAAAGAAAAGGATATATCTGTTATGAAAGATTATAACCTTTTTTAAACAATGTTATCCTACATGTTAAATTTTATCAAATTATATTTGATAAAGATATAAAAGGCAGCTAAATCCATCTGAATAATCCTCAGTTCGTGAGGAGAGTGGGTCGAGTGGCACATGACTCACGAGTCACCAGTAATCCAGAAGAAGAGAAGTATGCGAAAATCATTGTTGCTATATAGATAATGAGGCTTGAGGAGGAAGCTCTTTGAAAAGAAAGGGCAGAGGCAGCAAGAAATGAAATATCAATAATGACCAACCAAACAAAAAGGTGAATAAGAAATAAAAGATGCAAAAGTGGCTAACTTTTATGTTTTTGTTTCTTAAAGAAGGTACAATTGTTAAAAATCATTGTTGTTTACAAAACAAACCATCCTAGTTAATACACGAGACGACCCTCTCCTCTATAATTGACCAAATTGGACAAGTGCATTTCTATAGTTTTCATGGTAAAAGAAATGGATTATTATCTAGGGTTGTGGTGAGATGAATAAGATCTCTCCACCCTTAATCACAGATTTCAAATTCGAGCTCTGAGAATAAAAAAAATTCTGATAAGAAACGTTTTTCAATTTAATAGGCCTTACACCACACAAATCAAAATTAATCGGGGCTGCAAAGTGAGTATCAGACAACGAGTGAGAGACAAAAAAATATAAAGCAATGGATGTATTAATACTTGTGACAAGTTAGCTCTTTCCTTTTTCTTTTGTTTTATGAAGTTAGCTGGCATGAAAGATTGCATTTATATTATGGTTAAGAAGGCCGACGGTGGGTGGCCACGACAAAATACACCTATACAAGGACCCCATCACACAAGCTGGATTTACATGAAGAAAAAACTTTATTTATTCTTCTTTTACTGTACTTGATTATGGAATTAAATTGAGAGCGCTAAGTTCCACATTGAATAAAGCTACAATATTAACCGAGTTAATGCCATAATTTGGAAGTGGTTAAAGGCAAGAGTAAAAACTACTGTTGTCCACTTACGAAAATAAGTAAAACATGAATCGAATCATTGTTACTCTTTGGAACATCTTGTACTACCTTGTAACTCTGACAGAAAAAGCTGTAAAAATAGCAAGGACTAGCCAATTTTCGATTGGCTATTCAAAAATAGTCAGCGTTTGCAAAGTCATTGAAAAATAGTCGCTATTTTGCTGCAACAGGGACAGGTCCAGCATAATATACTGGAGATCGGTACACCTGTGTATGAACTTCCAGCATATTATGCTGGAACTCCAACACGCGGAAAGTTCCAGCAAAATATATTGGGATTGGAGCACCTGCTTATGAACTTCCAACATATTATACTGGACCGGTATTATACTGGAACTCCGGTATATTATGCTGGAGTTCCAGTATACTTATGCTGGTACTCCATTATAATATGCTGGAGTTCCAGTATACTTATGCTGGAACTCCAGTATATTATGCTGGAGTATTTTTCGGATTTTGAACACTATTTTCGTTCAATTTTATCTTTACATGAAAAGTGACTAAATTTCGATTACTTTTGAAACTGTGACTATTTTTGAATGACCACTTGTAAATCTGGCTATTTTTGAATTTATCCCGAAAAAGCTACGTTGAATAAACGAAATTCACTACATGTAATATCCTACGAATGGTTGAATCAGTGAGTGTTTCACAAAATCTCTCTAGGTTATTAGTTTTTATTACGATAGATAACAAAATTGTATGTAAAAAGGAAATTCAATACAACAAAATTTATTGCTCATGCAATCATTAGATACAATTAAGTTTTTTCGGTCTCTCTAATATATATATATATATATATATATATAATCGTATATAATTAATGTATAATCTATGTATACTTGCTAGGAAATTAAATAGAAAATTTGATCGATTATTTATGTAAAAATCTCCTTTTTCTCGGGCTAGAGTACAGACGTTACATTCAGTTGGAACTACTGAAGCCCAACATTATTGGGCCTACTCTTGGCCTAACATTGTCTTCGAATGGTGAAAATAGCACGCGCTAGTCAGTTTCACTACTAAAAAAAGGGAAAAATTGACTGCCAAAATTAACCGATGTTGGTTGGTAATTGGCAAAATCGATCGAAAATCGACCGATTCGTGGCGATCGGTAATCGTACGGTCGGTAGAGCCAACCGATCGACTTCGGTCGGTATTTTTCGACCAATTTGGATCGGTCAATTAAATTCAAAAAAAGAAAAAGTTATCGAAAAAACCGCCCGAAGACAGTCAGTATTTTAATTACGTAATTAAAATATACACCATCTGAGAATCGATCTGGGGTCTGTACTGTGGCAGGATACTATTCTACCACTAGACCATTGGTGCATTTTATTTTAAGAGTGTCTTTTATTTCATTTATACTCATTAATTACATTTTCGCGCAAAAATAACCGAACGATATCGGTCGGTTTTATTAAAAAATAATTTTACCGACTAAAATCGGTCGGTCTTTTAAAATGACCGGCTGAAATAACCGACCGATTCCGATCGATATTTTGAATATTAATTTTAACTTATTTTAAATAAATAACCGACCAAAGTTGGTCGGTTTCTTAAAAAATAAATTTCGCGGGTCGCAAAAATAGTTTTCCGCATTTTTGCGCCAAAACCAACCAAAGTTGGCCGGTTTCGTAAAAAAAAAATCAAAAATAAAATATTTTGAAAAACTGACTGACTTCGGTCGATTTTTCGGCCAGTTTTTTGATCAACCAAAGTCGGTCGGTCGACTGCGGTCGGTTTTGGCCGAACTTCTAGTAGTGTTTTCGGACTGGTAATTAAAAAAATAACATGCGTTTGCAAAGTCATTGAAAAATAACCACTATTTTGCTAAAACACGAAAAGTTCCAGCATAATATGTGGATTATGGAGCTCCTGCATATGAACTTTTAGCATTTTATGTTGGAACTGCAGCTCACAGATAGTTCCGGCATAATATGTTGGATTAGGGAGCTCCTGCGTATAAACTTCCAGCATATTATGTTGGAACTCCAACACATTACGAAATTCTAGCATATTATGTTAGGATCTCATATATAAAAAAATTCGAACTCCAGCGTATTATGTTGGAGCTCCAACGCACAGAAAGTTCTAGCATAATATGCCGGATTATGGAGCTCCTGCGTATAAACTTCCAGCATATTATGTTGGAATTCCAGCACATTATGTAGGGATCTCATATATAAAAAATCCGTACTCCAACATATTATACTGAAATTTTTCCGGATTTTAAGAGTGTTTATGTTCAGATTTTATCTTTACATTACAAAGTGGATAAATTCGATTGCTTTTGAAACTATGACTAATTTTTAACTACCAGTTATAAATTTGTCTATTTCTAATTTTTTTTTCCCAATTTTTTTTCATTCCAAACATATGTCAACTTAGCTTCTTCATTTTTTATTTATTTACGATCTATCAATCAGTTTACTTCTTTATAACTAGTGTATATAGTTGTTGTTTTGGTGAAACATGTTTTTTAATTCTTTTTAAATGCCAACATTTGGTAGTCTTAATTACATCAAGTGAAATACTAAAATTGCCTAGGAAAGGCATGAAAGCTAAATAAACATTTCTAATAATATGGGTTGGTAATAACAACAATATATAAACCCAAGAACATTATCATATTCCATCAGAAAGAAATGGAGAGACAACAACCTTTATGAAATGGAAACATGATAAGGTTTTGATATCAACTTGACAACATCAGGATTCAGGACCAGCGCCAATCACTCTCTCTTTCATTTTCTTCCTCACGTAAATAAAATTAAATATATATTATTCCAGTCCCCACTTATGAGATTCTACTCACTACAACATAATACATTTATAGCTACAAAACACAACGTAGCTAATTATAAAATTTTTTGTACCTAAACACTTTAGCCACAATATTTTTTTCCGTAGCATTTGTAGCAAAATGTAGCGTAGCTAAAAGTTAGCTACAAACTTTACATGACCCGTGGCTAAGGATTAATACTTATTGCTACGAAAATTTTGTGTTGTAGCTATATTCATAGCAAATAGTTTTATACTTTTGCCACGACAAATATATTTATAGCAAATGATTTTATATTCTTGCCACAACAAATTAATTTGTAGCTATTATGGTAGCTACAAAGTGATATAGCGTGGCAAAAGTTTTAAATTTATTTGCTACGGAAGTTTTGATATGTAACTGCAAAAGTATTTTTGTTTAGCCACAGACAAAAAGTTTCATGGCTACAAATCATAGAAAAAAGTCGAGATTAGATTGCTTTATTATTAATTTTTTTTACAGAATATTGATTTTAGTAGCAATGAAAGTTCCTATCACCTTGTTTATTCGCTATTTTATTTTTTCTAAAATTTTTCAATTATTCTATGGCTGTACATGTTATATTAAAACTAATAGTAATAATATATTATCTTGAGACATGACTTATTCTACACAAATTAACATGTAAAATTTTCACAAAATAAATTCCAAGATATACATTTATATTAATCAATTAATCAATTACTGAGTATGACGTTGTTGTAAATAAAATTAGACAACAACATGAATGATCTACACGACCTTGAGTAAAAATGAAGATTATAAATTATATATATATATGATTTGTGTAAATTTTTTTTACATAAAGTAGTTTTAACTATTCTGGTTGGTCATTCATCATGTTTTGCATGTTATCACTTCATGATTGCGTTAAAAGATTATATATATTATGGCTTTTAAGGTGATTTGATACTGTAAAGTTTCTGTACACAGTAAATGTATTATTAGCTAACCGTAAAAAATATGTCAACTGTCAATTTATACAAATTCTATGTAAATCTTCATTAACTGAAAAATGCAATGAGATACTCTACAATGGAGGAAGGTTCTAGAGAGAAGAAAGAAGAAGGTTTCTCATTTCAGCTAGTTGAACATATACGACTACACTGTTCTTTTATAGAACAGTGTTAACTGCCCTTTTAACCGACCAATTATAACTTTTTTCTAATTACAAATTGACCCCTACTACTTATCTTATATCACAATACTCCCCCTCAAGCTGGAGGGTGGAATACATCGAGCACTCCTAGCTTGTCCAAGAGCAATTTGTGTTGGGTTGCTGCAAGTCCTTTTGTCATTAGGTCTGTCATCTGCTACTTTGTGGGAATGTAGTTAGTTGTGACCATTCCTTCCTTAATCTTTTCCCTTACAAAATGACAGTCGATTTCTATGTGCTTTTTGTTCTTTCGTGAAAAATTGGATTTGCTGCAATTTGTAATGCTGGCTTACTGTCACAATGTAGATGTATAGGTTCCTTCACTTTGTTGCCCAATTCTTCCAACAGACCCTTCATCCATATGAGCTCTGCTACAGCTGCTGCCATGCTTCTGTATTCTGCTTCTTCAGAGCTTCTACTAACAATTTGCTGTTTCTTGGATTTCCAGGACAATAAAGAATTTCACCACATAACCTGTCACTGACCTCCTAGTGTTTGGGCAGGCTGCCCTATCTGAATCACAGTATGCTGTGAGCTCATCAGTGGCTTCACCTTTTAGCAAAATTCCTAGACCTGGCCTTCCTTTAACATATTTGACAACCCTTAGAGCTGCCTCCATATGTGGCTCTTTAGGATGTTGCATGAACTGGCTCAATACTTGAACAACAAAGGATATGTCTGGCCTTGTGGTTGTCAAGTACAATAGCTTGCCAATTAGCTTTTGATAGCTGCCTGCTTCCTGCAACTCTGCATCATTGACATTTCCAGCATGCTTGTCATATTCAACTGTAGTAAGCTTGTGATTTTGTTTCATTGGCGTGGATACTGGCTTGCAAGCACTTAGTCCAACTTCTGAGATCAGTTGAAAGGCATATTTTCTCTGATTGAATAAAATGCCTTTGTTGGATCTCATCACTTCAATTCCCAGAAAGTATCTGAGTTCACCTAAGTCTTTCATCTTAAAATTTCTATGTAGAGTCTCCTTTGCTTCCTGAATCAAACTACTATTACTTCCTGATATCAGAAGATCATCCACATATACCAATACAATGACAATATCTACCTTATCCCTTTTGGTGAATAGTGAATGATCATAAGGACTTTGAGTGAAACCAGCTTGTAATAGTGTATGTGTTAAATTGATGTTCCATTGCCTCGAGGCTTGCTTGAGGCCATAGAGGGATTTAAGTAGTCTACATACTTTAGACTCCCCCTGACTGTGGAATCCCTGAGGTAACTGCATGTAGACTTTTTCACATAAGTCCCCTTGTAGGAAAGCATTATTGACATCCATTTGGAAAAGAGGCCAGCCTTTAGATGCTGCAACAGCAATGACAGTTCTGACAGTCACCATCTTAGCAACTGGAGAAAAAGTTTCATGATAATCTAAGCCTTCCTGTTGTGTCTATCCTTTGGCTACCAATCGAGCTTTAAACCTTTCAACTTCACCATTGGCCTTATACTTGATTTTGTACACCCATTTGGACCTAATGGCCTGTTTATCTGGTGGAAGATTGACAATCTCCCATGTATGATTGTCTTCTAAAGCTTGTATTTCCTGTTGCATAGCAAGCACCCAGTCTGGATCTGCTGTTGTTTCCTTGTATGATGTAGGCTCCACTGAAGTAGAGAAAGCTTGAAGATATGTCTGATATGCAGTTGAAAGCTGAGTATAAGAGAGATGATTGGACATAGGATATATATATTTGCCTGGTAGTTTAGTGGTGACATAGTCTTTGAGCCAGAGTGGTTTCTTGGTTTGTTTGTGAGATCTGGAGTTTTCAACAATTGGAGCAGGTGGAGGTATGGTAGTAGAGGAAGGTGAGTTGATCAACATGTCATTTTGGGGAGCTGGTTCCTCTATCTGGGAAGCTGGTTGCTCCACTTGTGGAAGAGTATCTTGGCCTTCACTAACAACAACATTCTCAGAACCTTCTAATGTTACTTCAGGTTCTATCAAGATGGGTGTAAAGGTGGCTTCCTCATCTTATGAGGTAGCTAGTGTATGTTGGGAAGGGGGATTGAGATAAAAAACAGGCTCAATAGATTTTGAGAACAATGCTTCTTCATCATGGTTGTTAGAAGTCTGTTTGAAAGGGAAAACATACTCCTGAAACTTGACATCCCTGCTAACAAATACCACATGATTATCAAGATCATATAGTCTATAACCTTTTTGTGTCTCAGAATATCTAATGAACACTGCTCTCCTTGCTCTGGGAGAAAATTTGTCTCCCTTAGGAAGATTACAAGCAAAACTTTGACATCCAAACACTCTCAAATGATCTAAGGTAACAAACTTCCCATAGAGCATAACATATGGTGTCCTGCCTTGCAGAACTGGTGTTGGGAGCCTATTGATTAAGTATACAGCAGTCCTAACACATTCACCCCAGAATTTTAAAGGCACTCCACTGTGAAATTTTAGTGCCCTAGCAACATCTAGAATGTGCCTATGTCTTCTCTCAACTATGCCATTTTGTTGAAGAGTATATGGACAACTGCTTTCATGTATGATCCCATTTTTAGCCTGCAATTCATTACACTTGGCATTGAAAAATTCTGTGCCATTATCTGATCTCAGGGTCTTGATGCCAGTATCAAATTGTGTCTTTATTATTGCAATAAAATTTTTCAATACAACACACACTTCACACTTAGAATGTATCAAGCATACCCATGTGTATCTGGTAAAGTCATCAATCATAGTCACAAAGTAATACTTTCTATAATATGTAGGTGTCTAGTAAGGACCCCATACATCTAAATGAACTAGCTGGAAAACTGCTTTAGACTTACTTACACTGTTAGGGAATTGCAATATACTTTGTTTATCTAGAGGACAAACACTACAATTTCTTGATTGTCCTGCACATATCTTGTCTTGTAGAGATGATATATGTTGTATAGAATTCCATGATGCATGTCCCATTATGTAGTGCCAAAGTTGTGTTTGTTCTTCTTTTATTACTGCTCCTACTGTTATGCCTGCTGCTTGTGCATATTCTTTTAGTATGTATAGACCATCAGATTCTCTACCAATCCCCAATACCTTGCCATTGTAAAGTCCCTGCAACATACAAAAATCAGGGAAGAACTTCACTGTGTAAGTGAGGTCTCTAGTGTGTTTTGCAACTGACAGCAAATTAAACTTGAAATCCGGCACATGCAGTACATCCTTTATACATTTGCCTCCTAAAATAGTAGCCTTTCCAGTATACGTTATCTCTGCCTTATTTCCTGTTGGCAATTGAACTCCATGTCCTTCAAACTGTTTTATATCACTCATTATTCTCTTATCATGAGCAACATGATGAGTTGCCCCAGAGTCTACTATCCAACTAGTTAGAGGAATATTGGATAATAAAGTCATAATACCTGCCATGTTTGTAGAGCATTCTTCACCTCCTTGCTTGTTCAGAAGCCCTATTAGCTGCTGATACTGTTCCTCAGTGAGGAAATGCCCTTGTGGCTGATTGCTTGTCCCTCCTGTTTCTTCAGTTCTTGCAGCATTGACGAAAGATCTGTTTCCTCCTGTCTGAGGTTTCTTTTTGCTTTTAAAGTCAGCTGGATAGCCAACAATTTTGTAACAATTCTCCTTCAAATTTCCCTTGTAGCCACAATGTTAACAAATCAGTCCAAACTTCTTAGGTTTAAAAGCATGTCCTTTTCCTGCAAGCATAGTTAATGGATCTCTATTTGTGTCAACTACACCTAGTGTTCGTTGACTCTCCTCCTGTGTCACTATGGCATAAGCTTCGTTTACAATCACAAATGTTCTTTTAAGAAGAACATTGCTTCTTACATTGTTGTAGCTTTCATTTAGGCCCATGAGAAATGTCAAAAGTCTCTGATTTCTCAGATGTTCTACTGAAGGCCTTGATTCTTCACAATCACATGAAGGCAGGGGTACCAATACATCTAATTCACTCCATAGATCTGACATCTTTGTATAGTAAGTAGTCACAGAATCAGTGCCTTGTTTAAGGCTAGCAATCTCTGACCAGAGATGATATATTCTAGTTAAACTACATCTATCAAATTTCTCCTTCAAATCACTCCATACTTTCCTAGCAGTGGGTGCAAAAACTATGCTTGGCATCAATTCATTAGAGACTGTGCTTCCAATCCACGACAGTACAATCGCATCACATTTTTCCCATTGTGCTACTAATTCTCCTCTATACGAACTTTTAACACATGTTCCATCTACAAATCCAAGCTTGCCTTTCCCATAAGTGCTACTTTCATTGCCCTACTCTACAAGGCATAATTTTCTGGCCCTGTAAGTTTAATTGGAACTAAAACTAGACATGGTGCATCTGCTGCTTGAAGAAATAGAGGATGATTGTGTTCGAGTGAGGTTGCCTCATTTCCTGCCATGGTGATCTGAAATTCTGCTTCGTCTCCGGTGAATTTCTTCAAACTTTAGCTGACTCGCCGGAACCTCTCATCGGAGCTCGTGTCCTCAGTCTCGCTGCTCTGATACCATGTCAATTTATACAGATTCTATGTAAATCTTCATTAACTGAAACATGCAATGAGATACTCTACAATGGAGGAAGGTTCTAGAGAGAAGGAAGAAGAAGGTTTCTCATTTCAGCTAGCTGAACATATACGACTACACTGTTCTTTTATAGAACAGTGTTAACTGCCTTTTTAACCGACCAATTATAACTTTTCTCTAATTACAAATTGATCCCTACTACTTATCTTATATCACAACATCAACTATTCTTATTTTGCGTCTTCTATATTTTTTGTTGTCCTTTTTTCTTCTCTTTAACTTGGGGGTGGGGGGGTGTGGGGTTATGATTTCTAGAAATACCCAAAGATGGCTTCAACGCGGCATATCATGGACTAATAGCTTGGACCCGTTTTAGGTTTCATTTAGTACAAGTCAAGTGTTCTTATACTATTTTCCAACTCGTTAGTCAGGATTTGTACACGAAATTGTCAATCAGTTATTTTGGCTGCTTACTTTTTTCTGTCGTCAACAACTTGTTGTTATATAATTTCATTTCAAAGCATTCCACACTGATTAATCTAGATGGAAGACTTTCAAGAATAACAAACTCTCTCTTAATTTGATTTAGTCCAAGTAGCCTAAAGCTATAAGCTGATAATTAATATAGATGTCCATGTCAATAAGACGTAAAAGCAAGGGATGCTTAATTAGCATCATGGATTATTTTAAATGCAGATTTGAATAAAGTCAAAAGTTTACACCGCCCACTACTAGGACTTGGAGGAATAGTTTTCAATAGTCTAATTTTAATGCTTTTTCAACACCTTTGAAAAGAGAGATTTTACAATCCCTTTGTTACCCGTAACTCTGGACAAACTTATGATATGGCGAAGCAATATATGTTTACCAAAATTGGTCGTCGGATACTTTTTAGTACTTTTTGATGGATATATAATTGCAGTCATGCAGAAGCTAACGAGTTTAAGTCATGCAAACGACTTTGAGAAATACATAGTAATACTGCCTACAAAGGCTTAATGCAGTGCGACCATTCTGAAGATTTTGTACATAAGTGAGAGTTTTATACAAAGAGCTTAAATGTTCTTTTCTAATTGCAAATATTTTTGTTAGAGTATTTAATTTTTATGGTTTCTAGGTGGGTTCCTCTAAAGGATGGTCCAGTACTCCAATTTGTGTAGAAACTGGAAGCAAAAAGAAAAAAAAGAAAAGAAACGTAAGAGAAGGTACTATTGCTAGAGTACAAGGATCAATCTTTTCAAAGTATTAAAGATTCGTGATTTTCCATAAAATAATTCAACTTCAAACTCTTCATAGTTGTTGGGCTAAGACGGCCCAATGACACTCTTAACATGGTGTGATATTGTCCGCTTTGGGTCATGCCCGCACGGTTTTTCCCAAAAGGTCTCACACCATTAAGAGATCCCTACACCTTATATGTAGACTCCCAATCTTTTCAGCTACCAATGTGGGACTTTGTTCGCACACCCAACAATCTCCCCCTCGAACTAAGTTCCACGTGGCCCACTACCACGATCCACGGGTTAATTTTCGAGATTCACTGTGTGCCACCCACATTGCTAGAGTATTATGGCAACCGAAGCCCGCAACTAGCTTCTTCTTGTGTGTGCACCGCCCTGCACCATCACTCCGCCATCTCCATACTCGTTCCGCTGAACCTGGGCTCTGATACCACCACTTGTTAAGACCGAAAAAATCAGGTGTCATGCGGAAGCTAGCAAAGCAAACCTTGAGCGACGATAAATCCAACAACAAAGGAGAAATCTACCAAAAGAGACACAAACATTTAACGTGGTTCGGTCAACTGACCTACATCCACAACGGAGATGAACAATCCACTATAATAAAAAGAGAGTACAAAATATCGAGAGAACAACCTCACGAAGAGGCAAACACAAGTGACACACTAACACTTGTCCCGTAAAGTTCTCCCCCTAAACACGACTCTCAAACCCCATACGGCTTGGATGCTACTGAATGTGAAGGAATGATCCTCAATTTATAGAAGTCCAAACCTTTTCCTACAAGAAAAAGGACTAGCCAAATATTGGAGATTTATAATTTAATCTAAGTCCATATTGATTCTCAAAAATCAATTCTTTATTTTTTTAAAACTTGACAAAATTTCCCAATTTTCCTTCTTCTTTTTTTTCCTCATAAATTTGATGTTAAAATCTAAGGTATTATTAATGAAATATAGTGTGAAATTGATTAGAATCACTTACCCAGTGTTTGTAGATGAAAATCCCATCCAAAATCGCCCAAAACCAAGCTCGAAAATCTTGTGAGAAAAAATAACTAAATTCCGGAAAAAAAAAAATACAGCAGCTGCCCAACTCGATTCAGTCCTAGATGGTCTCGAAGCTCACTTTAATAAGCTCAACACGATCCTTGCGAGATTTAACCCAAGATAGCCTACCCAATTTTGCCTTTTAAATTGATGTAGATATGATGTTTGGAGTTTTAAAAGAAATCTAAAATTTCAATGGCATTTTCATAATTATTTACACCAAAAAAAAAAAAATCAGCAATAAGAAAATCTTCGCTTTAGCACCCAAAACTTCATTCAGAACCTCCCGGACACAAAACATATATGCATTTCAATCATAAGATACGCTACGAACCTGATCACGCACTCAAAACTCCGAAAAAGAGGACATTTTGATCTTATATTGAACATGGTCAAATTTAAATCCTTAAACTTAACTAGTCTCAACCAATATTCCAAAATACACTTAGACCCTTGGGCCCCATTCAATCATACCAACAAGTACAAACACATTATACAAAACTTATCCAAAGTCTCAAAACACCCACAGGACCATCATAACAAAGAATCGAGGTTCAAGTCGGAAATAGATTTTTCTCTTAAGTTGTTAAATCTTCATTCTTTCAGAAAAGTGTTTCGAATCACACATTAAACACTTCGGATTACTTTTAAATTTTGCTCACAAGTTCAATTCAACTATATAAATATATCCAAAGTCTCGGAACACCAAATGGAGTCCTATAACATCAAAGTCAACTATGATCAAACTTACGAACTCTTAAGTTCTTCAAATTGCCAACTTTCGACATTAGTGTCGAATTCTTCTAGGAACCTTTGAAAACAAATCTGAATATACGTACAAGTAAAAAATCATAATACGAACCTATTCATAACAATCAAAATCTGATTCCGAGTCCGTTACCCAAAAATCAAACCTTGGTCAACTCTTCCAACTTAAAGCTTTCTAAAACGGGAATCATTCTTCCATATCAAATTCCAAACCGCTCGAAAATCGAAGCCAACCATACATGCAAGTCATAAATACATAATATAAAACTACTCAAAGTTTCAAACCACTGAATGGAACATTAAAGCTCAAAACGACGATCAAGTTGTTACACTTGCACCAAAACCAAAATTTTGAATCACCCAATATTCTTGGTATATGGCAGAATATCACTCACTACTTGGCATATGTTGAACGTATTGCACGTATGGACTATCCTTGACACATTACTCCCTCCGGTCCAAATAA
Organism: Nicotiana attenuata; assembly: GCF_001879085.1. Lineage (NCBI taxonomy): Eukaryota > Viridiplantae > Streptophyta > Magnoliopsida > Solanales > Solanaceae > Nicotiana > Nicotiana attenuata. Next base: position 25,959,611 of record NC_031993.1, read on the forward strand.
GTGAGTTTTTGGCCTTTTTTTTTGTTGGTCCAAAATTAAGTGATTTTTTTCAGTTTTCAAGAATGAATTAATTATTTTTTCCTACATTGTTCCTTGGAGTAAATAGTGTTGGAGTATGTGTTTAGGAGTGTTTATGTGAGATAGTAAAGGTTAATATGGTCAATTTCATTGCTAATTAATGCTAAAAGATGGATTTCTTTAATCTGTGTTGAAAAACATCCAAAAAACCACTTATTTTGGACCGAAGGAAGTAGCAGTTAGCGAGTTAATTCCATTAATTATCATTAAGTTATGGAAACAACTCAGTAAAGTCACTTTTATTTATTTAGGGACAATAAAACCATTCAATTCTAACTTTTGTCTCTTAAAAAGTAACTCTAGCCGGAAAAAGCTTAGTTCTCTCACTGGATTATTAAATGGCAGATGCAATTTTTAAAATTCATTTTTTAAATCACAAAACTTCATTTATAGTTACCCGAAGCAAAATGAGTTTGCTATAAAAATAATGAAACCGATCAAAACTTGTTCAAATTTTTGGGTGCGACACTTCTAGTTTGAATTTAAGTTATATTAGAAAATTTGATTGATTATTCTTCTGGGCAAATGCATTGATTAATCTACCTACTTGTTTATATTCCTTTGGTATGTTTTTTCTTGAAATATAGCAAGTGAATTCGCTTCTGTTTTTATCTTTCATTCGTGACTTGTGTCACTCAATTTATATTGATAAACTTATGATCAATATATCCAAGTGATTAAAACAGCAGGCATTGGGAGTGAAGATCAGGTTATGTTCCGTTAATTTTAAGTGTTGGGTAAAAAATAAAAGTGGCTTTATTGAGTTATTTCTATAACTTGATGATTATCCAAGGAATTAACTTTTAGCATACACCCTGTGGGAAAAAAGAAAAGGTTGGAAATTATTAGTTGTTAACTTTCTATGTGAAGCTTCGCTGCTCGTTGTACGATGGACGTCTCTAAATAAGTCATATACTACTGCATCCGTTTCAATTTAGATAAGATAGTTTGATTCGATACAGAGGTTTAAAGAAAAAGAAGAAATTTTTTAAAATTTATGTAAAAATTTTAAGGGGTAAAAGCTTTTACGGGATCATGATATTTGTGTGGTATAAAAGTTTTTCATTAAGGACAAAATAGTAAATGTGTTGGGTGTGCGAACAAAAGTCCCACATTGGTAGCTGAAAAGATTGGAGTCTACATATAAGGTGTAGGGATCTCTTAATGGTGTGAGGCCTTTTGGGAAAAACCCTGCGGGCTTGGCCCAAAGCGGACAATATCACACCATTGTTAAAGATGTCATTGGGCCGTTTTAGCCCAACGACTGGTATCAGAGCCCTTGGTTATTTATCCGGGTTGTTACGGCATGGAGGCGAATATGAGCAAGATGGTATGTTTAAATGGGAGAATTATAATGTTTAGGAGAAGCAAGATGAAAGACTTGTTGTTCGTGAAAAAAGATGCATCTACCCGTTTTTTTCAGCTCATAAACCCGAGAGTATATCCGATGAAGATTGGATTTCGAGCACCAAACAAGTATGTGGATATATACGGGAATGGGTTGAAGATAATATTCACAACCATATTGTGAACGAGATACATGCGAGATCATTGTGGGAAAAGCTTAGAGACTCTTTATGCTTCAAAAAATCAGGGAACAACAAATTATTTTTGCTAAATCAATTGATGACCTTTAAATACAAGGAATGCAGCCCTATCCTGATCACATAAATGATTTTCAGGGCGTCCTTGATCAGCTATCTGGAATGGGGGTGATTTTGATGATGAGATACAAGGACTTTGGCTTCTTAATACTCTGGCAGACTCTTGGAAACTCTTCGTGTTTCTTTGACAAAATTCAGCTCCTGGAGGTAAGGTGACCATGGAATATGCCAAGAGTGGTGTGTTGAACGAGGAAGTTAAGGAGAAAATCTCAGGGTTCGTCCTCACAAGCAGATATCTTGGTTACAGAAGACCGGGGGAGAGATAGAACAAGAGGCTCAAGGAATGGAGGTAAAAGTAGAAGTAAGTCAAGGTCCAAATACTATAATATTACATGCAACCACTGTGGCAAGAAAGGACACATCAAAAGGTTTGGACTTCTAAATGAGGATCCTTCCTTCACATTCAGCAGCATCCACAATGTAGCCGTATGGGTTTGAAGAGTCGTGTTCAGGGGGAGAACTTTACGGGACAAGTGTTAGTGTGTCACTTGTGTTTGCCTCTTCGTGAGGTTGTTCTCTCAATATTTTGTACTCTCTTTTTGTTATAGTTGGATTGCTCATCTCCGTTGTGGACGTAGGTCAGTTGACCGAACCACGTTAAATGTTTGTGTCTCTTTGGTAGATTACTCCTTTGTTGTTGGATTTATCGTCGCTCAAGGTTTGCTTGCTAGCTTCCGCATGACACCTGATTTTTTCGATCCTAACAAGTGTATCAGAGCTAGCTTTCGAGCGAGGTTCAAGACAGGTTCATCTTGGCGTGTTCAGTTCTAGCTGCAACATATTTGACGATAATCGTGATTTTTTGTCTGAGAAATTTGACCGGGAATGCTACGCACGTTGAGACAAACTTTGTGGCGGAGATCTGGAGATGCGACCCGTTGAAAGGCTATGTGAAGAAGGTGGATCAAGTTATTTGTCAGAAAATTCAGGCCAGGGGGAGAATTGTTAGGTGTTTGCCATAATTTTTCTTACCATATTTGGTTTTTCTATCTCTTGAAGGAAAAGGGCAATATAATTACCTTAACTGGGTTTTTCTTTTTGTAAAAGGAAATTATAAATCTCCAATATTTGGCTAGGTCCTTTTTCTTGTAGGAAAAGGTTTGGACTTCTATAAATTGAGGATCCTTCATTCACATTCAGTAGCATCCACAATGTAGCCGTATGGGGTTTGAGAATCGTGTTTAGGGGAGAACTTTACGGGACAAGTGTTTAGTGTGTCACTTGTTTGCCTCTTCGTGAGGTTGTTCTCTCGATATTTTGTACTCTCTTTTTATTATAGTAGATTGCTCATCTCCGTTGTGGACGTAGGTCAGTTGACCGAACCACGTTAAATGTTTGCGTCTCGTTTGGTAGATTTCTCCTTTGTTGTTGGATTTATCGTCGCTCAAGGTTTGCTTTGCTAGCTTCCGCATGACACCTGATTTTTTTCGGTCCTAACAAGTGGTATCAGAGCTAGCTTCGAGCGAGTTCAAGACAGGTTCATCTTGGCGTGTTCAGTTCTAACTGCAACATATTTGACGATAATCGTGATTTTTTGTCTGAGAAATTTGACCGGAGTGCTACGCACGTCGAGACAAACTTTGTGGCGGAGATCTGGAGATGCGACCTGTTGAAGGCTATGTGAAGAAGGTGGATCAAGTTTATTTTGCCAGAAAATTCAGCCAAGGGGGAGAATTGTTAGGTGTTTGCCATAATTTTTTTTACCATATTTGGTTTTCCTATCTCTTGAAGGAAAAGGGCAATATTAGTTACCTTAAACTGGGTTTTTCCTTTTTGTAAAAGG
>NC_031993.1:25963160-25981932 GCF_001879085.1 Nicotiana attenuata
GAGTTTTCTGATGACGAATTCCTTGTTCCTTGCAATAGTTATCAAAGGGACCACAATATTCACCACCATTGTCAGTGCGAATACATTTTAATTTCTTCCCCGTCTGTCTCTCAGCTAAGGCCTGAAATTCCTTACACACGCCAAGTGCTTGATCTTTAGATTTCAAAGGATACACCCAGAGCTTACGAGAATGATCATCAATGAAGGTCACAAAGTAATGTGCACCACCTTTTGACTTTACTTTAAAAGAACCCCACAAATCAGAGTGTACTAGCTCCAATAAATCGGGCTTTCTTGAGGGAGGATGACTATGAAAGGAACCCTTTTCTATTTGCCAGCTAAACAATGGATACACCTTTTCAGCTTTGCTTGTTTCAATCCTGAAAGCAAACTTTTCTTAGCCAAACACGTAATCCCCCTATCGCTCATATGACTCAATCTTCTGTGCCACAATTCTGATAAAGTATCACCTTCCACCATATATTTATTGAGTCATTAAGAATAGAGCCCTGTGTCACATATAAATAACTAGACTTGACTCCGCGAGCCACTACTAACGAGCCCTTAGTGAGCCTCCATTGGCCATTAAAGAGGGCATTATGGTAACCTTCATCGTCTAATCTTCCTGCGGAGATCAAATTGAAAGGAAAGTCTGGAGCATGCCTGACATCTTGAAGAACTAACGTTGAACCATTATTAGTTTTCAAACAAACTGTGCCAACACCAAACACCTTAACTTCACTGGCATTGCCCATCTTTAACACTCCAGAATCAACATGCGTATAAGATGAGAAAAAAATCTTTTCTTGGTGTGACATGTGAGGTAGCTCCAGAATCTACTATCCAGCTCGTCTCATGGGATACCAAATTGATGACGTTTTCATCATAAGCAAAAAGAAGGTCATCTTGAACAATAGCAGCAACATTGTTCTCATTATTTTCAACTTTCTTTCCTTCTCTAGTGTCTTGATTCAACTTGCGGCAAAACCTTTTGATGCGTCCTTTCTTGCCACAGTGGTTGCATGTAACATTATAGTATTTGGACCTTGACTTACTTCTACTTTTACCTCTATTCCTTGAGCCTCTTGTTCTATCTCTCCCCCGGTCTTCTGTAACCAAGATATCTGCTTGTGAGGACGAACCCTGAGATTTTCTCCTTACTTCCTCGTTCAACACACCACTCTTGGCATATTCCATGGTCACCTTACCTCCAGGAGCTGAATTTGTCAAAGAAACACGAAGAGTTTCCCAAGAGTCTGCCAGAGTATTAAGAAGCCAAAGTCCTTGTATCTCATCATCAAAATCAACCCCCATTCCAGATAGCTGATCAAGGACGCCCTGAAAATCATTTATGTGATCAAGGATAGGGCTGCATTCCTTGTATTTAAAGGTCATCAATTGATTTAGCAAAAATAATTTGTTGTTCCCGATTTTTGAAGCATAAAGAGTCTCTAGCTTTTCCCACAATGATCTCGCATGTATCTCGTTCACAATATGGTTGTGAATATTATCTTCAACCCATTGCCGTATATATCCACATACTTGTTGGTGCTCGAAATCCCAATCTTCATCGGATATACTCTCGGGTTTATGAGCTGAAAAAACGGGTAGATGCATCTTTTTCACGAACAACAAGTCTTTCATCTTGCTTCTCCAAACATTATAATTTCTCCCATTTAAACATACCATCTTGCTCATATTCGCCTCCATTCCGTAACAACCCGGATAAATAACCAAGGCTCTGATACCAGTCGTTGGGCTAAAACGGCCCAATGACACTCTTAACATGGTGTGATATTGTCCGCTTTGGGCCAAGCCCGCAGGGTTTTTCCCAAAAGGCCTCACACCATTAAGAGATCCCTACACCTTATATGTAGACTCCCAATCTTTTCAGCTACCAATGTGGGACTTTGTTCGCACACCCAACACATTTTACCTATTTTGTCCTTAATGAAAAACTTTTATAACCACACAAATATCATGATCCCGTAAAGCTTTTACCCCTTAAATTTTTACCATAAATTTTAAAAAATTTCTTCTTTTTCTTTAAACCTCGTATCGAATCAAACTATCTTATCTAAATTGAAACGGATGCAGTAGTATAGACTTATTTAGAGACGTCCATCGTACAACGAGAAGCGAGCTCACATAGAAAGTTACAACTAATAATTTCCAACCTTTTCTTTTCCAACAGGGTGTATGCTAAAGTTAATTCCTTGGATAATCATTCAAGTTATAGAAATAACTCAATAAAGCCACTTTTATTTTTTACCCAACACTTAAAATTAACGGAACATAACCTGATCTTCACTCCACAATGCCTGCTGTTTTATCACTTGGATATATTGATCATAAGTTATCAATATAATTGAGTGACACAAGTCACGAATGAAGATAAAAACAGAAGCGAATTCACTTGCTATATTTTCAAGAAAAAACATACCAAAGGAATATAAAACAAGTAGGTAGATTAATCAATGCATTTGCCCAGAAGAATAATCAATCAAATTTTCTAATATAACTTAAATTCAAAACTAGAAGTGTCGCACCAAAAAATTGAACAAGTTTTGATCGGTTTCATTTATTTTATAGCAAACTCATTTTGCTTCGGGTAACTATAAATGAGTTTTGTGATTTAAAAAATGAATTTTAAAATTGCATGCTGCCATTTAATAATCCAGTGAGAGAACTAAGCTTTTCCGGCTAGAGTTACTTTTAAGAGACAAAGTTAGAATTGAATGGTTTTATTGTCCTAAATAAAATAAAAGTGACTTTACTGAGTTGTTTCCATAACTTAAATGATAATTAATGGAATTAACTCGCTAACTGCTACTCCCTTCGGTCCAAAATAAGTGGTTTTTTGGATGTTTTCACACAGATTAAGAAATCCATCTTTTAGCATTAATTAGCAATGAAATTGACCATATTAACCTTTACTATCTCACATAAACACTCCTAACACATACTCCAACACTATTTACTCCAAGGACAATGTAGGAAAAAATAATTAATTCATTCTTGAAAACTGAAAAAATCACTTATTTTGGACCACAAAAAAAAGGCCAAAAAATCACTTATTTTGGACCGGAGGGAGTAATGGTCAAGGATAGTCCATACGTGCAATACGTTCAACATATGCCAAGTAGTGAGTGATATTCTGCCATATACCAAGAATATTGGGTGATTCAAAATTGGATTTGGTGCAAGTGTAACAACTTGATCGGTCGTTTTGAGCTTTAATGTTCCATTCAGTGGTTTGAAACTTTGAGTAGTTTTATATTATGTATTATGACTTGCATGTATGGTTGGCTTCGATTTTCGAGCGGTTTGGAATTGATATGGAAGAATGATTCTCGTTTTAGAAGCTTTAAGTTGGAAGAGTTGACCAAGGTTTGATTTTTGGGTAAACGGACTCGGAATCAGATTTTGATTGTTATGATAGGTTCGTATTATGATTTTTGACTTGTACGTATATTCAGATTTGGTTTCAAAGGTTCCTAGAAGAATTCGACACTATTTGTCGAAAGTTGGCAATTTGAAGAACTTAAGAGTTCGTAAGTTTGATCATGAGTTGACTTTGATGTTATAGGACTCCAATTGGTGTTCCGAGACTTTGGATATATTTATATAGTTGAATTGAACTTGTGAGCAAAATTTAAAAGTAATCCGAAGTGTTTATGTGTGATTCGAACACTTTTCTGAAAGAATGAAGATTTAACAACTTAAGAGAAAATCTATTCGACTTGAACCTCGATTCTTTGTTATGATGGTCCTGTGGGTGTTTTGAGACTTTGGATAAGTTTGTATAATGTGTTTGTACTTGTTGGTATGATTGGATGGGGTCCCAAGGGTCTAAGTGTATTTTGGAATATTGGTTGAGACTAGTTAAGTTTAAGGATTTAAATTTGACCATGTTCAATATAAGATCAAGATGTCCTCTTTTCGGAGTTTTGAGTGCGTGATCAGGTTCGTAGCGTATCTTATGATTGAAATGCATATATGTTTTGTGTCCGGGAGGTTCTGAATGAGTTTTGGGTGCTAAAGCGAAGATTTTCTTATTGCTGATTTTTTTTTTTTGGTGTAAATAATTATGAAAATGCCATTGAAATTTTTAGATTTCTTTTAAAACTCCAAAACATCATATCTACATCATTTTAAGGCCAAATTGTAGGCTATCTTGGGTTTAATCTCGCAAGGATCGTGTTGAGCTTATTAAACGTGAGCTTCGAGACCATCTAGGACCTGAATCGAGTTGGGACAGCTGCTGTATTTTTTTTTTCCGGAATTTAGTTATTTTTTCTCACAAGATTTTCGAGCTTGGTGTTGGGCGATTTTGGATGGGATTTTCATCTACAAACACTGGGTAAGTGATTCTAATCAATTTCCAACTATATTTCATTAATATACCTTAGATTTTAACATCAAATTTATGAGGAAAAAAAAAGAAGAAGGAAAATTGGGAAATTTTGTCAAGTTTTAAAAAAATAAAGAATTGAGTTTTGAGAATCAATATGGACTTAGATTTGAAAATAAAATACATATATGGACTCGTGGGGTTATGGGTAGTCGGAACCTACCTTTGAACCCGGGTTTTCACTGGACGGGCCTGGGGTTGACTTTTGTTGGCTCTTTGGAAAAAATATAAAGATTATAGCTTGATTTATTGTAATTGATTTCTCTTGTATTGTTGATGTTATTAAGTCATTTTTTGTTAGATTTGAGCCGTGTGGAGGCGAATTTTAGGGAAAAGCTATTTCCGAGGGCTGAGTTGGCCTAGTTGAGGTAAGTATCTTGCCTAATTTTTTGTGGGGGAAACTACCCCTTAGGATTTGGGTTGATTGTGCTATTTGTATTATTTGAAAGCTGTGTACGCAAGGTGACAGGTGGGTACACGGGCTATATCTGGTATTTGATCGGTTTAGGTTATCTAGACTCTTTTCATGCCTTTAATTAAATAGTCATAACATGTTATATCTCTCGTTTTTAATCTATTCTTACATGCTCTATTTGACGTTGTTAGCACTTGTTATACCTTTTACTTGTTATTTTACTCTTATATGCTTTAGTTAAAGTTATTGCCTTCCTTATTGTCTTGTTACCTCTTATTGAATCATTTTAATTGAAGTTGTTATTTCGTGAAATATCATCTTGTTGAGTTATTGGTGTTGAAGTTGTAATAGCCGTTATCACATTTACGCGAAGTTGTTAATTGTTGAGATACCTTTCGTTGTTTAGCATTCTCATTTATTTTATTATTGTTGAAATTCTTGTACACACTGTGGTTGCGCCATTGACTATTGGTTGTGGAAACATTGGTGTTGTTGACTTTGTGGAAAGTTGTGGCATATGAGCACTTGTGGTACGAGTTGTGATTGTGTTGTGATATTGATACGCATGTGGTGGTATAAGTCTAGGGGTTAATATGCATGCGGCGAGATAAGGTGGGCTTGATACGCGTGTTGCTAGTAGGGGAACTATTTGAAGCCATGCGGTGAGATAAAGTAGGCTAAAACGCGTGTAGCTATTTTGGTAAAAATAATTTTTAAAACTAAATGTAAGGCTCACGCGGTGATATAAGGAAAGATTGTGATTGAAATTGTGAAATGTGAATACGAGGCGGTACCTCAATTGTGATTTTCATTGTACATTCCATGTTAGAACAACTTGTTGATTTGAACGACCATTGTTCTTCCTTCAATAATTTATTTGCATTTTGATTGTGTTTGGTTATTCGTTGTAATCTTGGTGTTGGAACGATTGTGGTTTCTTGTGTAAGTCACGCATTCTACATAATTTGTTGTGTTGCTTCAACATGACAACCTGTGTCTCCGTTATAACTTGGTGAATTGATTGTCAATGTGAATTTAATTGTGTGGAGTCACTATATCATATTCTGTTGAGTTATTAGTAACATAATGGTTTAAATAAAAGAATTATTAACATGCTTTGCTCTATGTGCCTCTTAATAGAACTCGTTATCTCACTCGGTGCCTTATTATTCTACATGGTTATCGTACTTTCACTATAATCGGGGTTCTCAAATTATTCTCATCTCCCTGTTAGATGTTTACCTTACTTAAAATTGTTATCATATTTTTTTTAACAAATTCTATATTTAATTCGTTAATTTAACTGATGTTTTGCTTTGTTTAAAAATGATACTTTTACTCAATTTTATTGATTTCTAAACTTAACCCATGACTCTGTTTCGTATAAATTGTATATTATTTTACTTTACTTGATTTCTAAAATAAACTCATTATTTCATTTGACACCTTGCTTTATTCAAGATTGTTATTATATTTTATGGTATTTTAATATATCTCTCGTTCATCTAAATTGATATTTTTCACGGTTGTAAAGTAGATAGTAGCACGTGGGCTTTGCCGTGCGAAGGTGATTATTATTGTGGACACGAGGTGCCATATTTGTAGGATTTAATAATTGTAGTTCATGACTTGTGGTTTATGAGGTGTGCTGTCTCAGGGTAATTCTTGTTGTAAGTCCATGCGTTGGGAGCGATTTGATTATTTGAGTTGTCTCTGTTTTTCCTATGAGTTCATTTACATCTCACCGGTGTTCTGGTTATATTGTTTCTTTATTACTCGTTTACTACTTGCTGTAATTTGTGTTTCTATTACTTCATTGTTGGATGTAAATTAATAATCTTTCTGTCGTTGGTCTTACATTGATGTTCTTTCCATTGGTAGCTTATATATATCTTGAACAAGTTTCTATGTCTATTAAGTATCTTGACCTGGCCTCATCATTACTCTACCGAGGTTAGGCTTGATACTTACTGGGTACCGTTATGGTGTACTCATGCTACGCTTCTGCATATTTTTGTGCAGATCCAGGTATTATGATCATGCTATTGAGAGTTGTATCTGCGAGGGGGGAGACTTCAAGGTATACCTACTTGACGTTCGCAGGCCTCGATCTTACCATCTTACTTCGTTATGCTACTGTTAAATTGTAATTCGAAACAATATTGTGTTTAGAAATTCTAGTGTGTTTCAGTAGTGTTTATGGCTCGTACTATCATTTTTGTGAACTGTATAACTATTGGACGCTTGAGACTATATATGTCGTTTAATGGTTTATGATTAATAATTTAAGAGTTCAATTATGTTATTAAATCAACATATATTAAGCTTACCTAGTAGAATTAGGTGCCATAACGACATCCTAAGGTGGAAAATTTGGATCGGCAGCAAGATACCAATAAAGTAGGTTCTTTAGCAAGCCAAATATGAAGACTTCCCATAAAGTTGATTTTACCAACTGTGGGAGTGCTTTGTTTTCCGAGCCTTTATTATATTTAGATAATTAGCTAGGTTTCTTGTTTTATCCCTTAAAAAGAACTAGTACAATGGGGCTTTCTTATTTAGATACTCGCCTACACCACAAAAATTTAAATAAATAATGTAATAAAACGTTTGAACTTCTACTGTATTGTAGTGTAAAAAGATGGTTGCTCAAGTAATAAGCATCCTCCACCCTTAACCCTATGATTGTGGGTTCGAACCAACAAGATAGCAAAGCAAAAAGCTACTGGGGAGGAGTAACAAAAAGGGGTTGATAGAGATAACATTTTGTACCCAATTATATGGAGTTCTGAATGAAAATATGGCAAAACAAATAATGGCATACAGTCTATCTATTTGTAACAATAAGTTTAATACTATATGTTGTGTTAATGCAGTTGTTTGACCAAAAAGTATGATACTCTTTGTTAAACTAATTAAGTAAAAGTATAAGGGATTAATCCTAGTCAAAGAAAATATCTCTAGATCTAAAAATCAGATCGTATGAATAGTGTGTGACCACGTTGAAATAGATTTAACGCGAAACATAATAAATGTGACTGTTATTAATGTGATGAAGACAAGTAGTAAATAATAATAAATGACACTAAATATAAATAAGGAGAAAGATTCACCCAATAATGAAAGAGGTGAATGACTCATTCTTCTGACAATGATGAATGACAAGAATATGAGGGAATATTATACCCTTTCTCGGATCTGGTGGAAACGACAGTGGATTGAATATATGGATCAAATCTGTATCAAAAAGTTGTTCTTTGTATTTATCTAGAGAGCTTGCTTTATCAAATGGAATCTTACATGCCCTTTTCCTTATCTCTCCTACTATTTATATGGGACATTCCCGAAAAAACCCTAAAAGGTACAATAAAAAGGAATATTCCATGGAATATTTCATTTGTAAGTTCCAAAGCTGTACTAGCCATTACTTCTCCCTTACTGCTCGACCTCGGCCCTGATGAACCACTCAACGACTCGTTTTGTTCTCCATTGACCGACCTCGGCCGAACTGCCCATGATAAGTTACAGTTTTTACGATAATCTCCTCCTCGTGTTGAATCTCCTCGGTCGGATTTTGGCCCATATAGTTAGTACCTCCGCTTATAGAGGTCGTCTTTTGGTCGACCTCAATGAGCGGACTTCGTTGGTCACAGTTCGAGAGATTCGGATGGGGGGTCGAGTAGTGAGAATTGCGGCCGAGTTGATGACGTGGCGTTTTGAGAGCAGCAATGACGTTGGTTCACAAATAACGTCACATCCCCATGCGTCATCGTTATGCCGCTTCCCGATGCATTGCATCGTTTCTTGTGTCCCTGTCATTTCGATCCCAGTGCATCTTATGATTATTTTTCTCGATCCGTGCGCCAGTATTCTCTATAAATAAAGGGGGGAAGCCCTTTGAAGGAAATTTTACATTTTCCAATCTTTTGAACCCGATCTTCTTCTTCTTTCTGCCTTCCTCCTTTCAGCAACTTTTACCATTATCACTTCTGCACTTATAATTCCTTCACACATATATAACAAAAGATGGATGGTGCTTCTTCCAACCCCAAGGGTACTTCTGACCCAGTCCCGCTGTCAGTGGTCATGCCTTCTCGTGATGAAGGGTAAGCCATTGTTGTAGAAGATGAGAGCTTTCCTACTGTGGAGGAAATCATTCCTCGTAATTCAGGCTCCAGGTCAGACCTCTCAAAGTCACCTGCGGACGAACCTGAGCCTGTGAAATCCGAGATGGAAGCAGCCCATCTTGCCGTGCTTAGGGTCAAGTACAACGCTCCTGCTCATATCGATCTGGTCCCAGCGGGGAACGACGTGATCCAGATTCATCGCCTTGGATATTGCGCGTTTTATGCGTACTTGTTCCAAGTAGGCTATTCTCTACCTCTTCCCCCGTTGGCGGAGGAGTTCTGCCGCTATTACGACATCTGTCCGGCCCAACTCTCCACCTATATTTACAAACTCTTTCTCATGTTGATAAAGTAGGCAGAGCTGGCCGACCGTGGGATTTCCATCCGCCATCTGCTACATCTATTCGCGCCAAGCTTCCACTGGGGTACGATGATACATCTCCGCCACCGTGGGACCAAGGGACTGGTGGTGAAAATGGACAATAAGATGTATCATCAATTTTGGGTCAATTTTTTCTACATCAAAATCGAGCACGTGGTGGCGAACCCCAGTGGAATCCCTGAGGAGTGGAACTTCGCCCGTAAGTGTTTTTGTTAACTGATTGTTTGTTCTCTCTTCGGTGACTTGATCGTTTTTCTTTCTTTTTATGTAGTCGAGAAGGATCCTCCTACGTTGACCGCTGATATTCGCGACTGGGTGGCTCAGATTTTGCCCTACATGGTTTGAATCCGTGAATGGCCGTCGTTCAACAAGAAGTTTGGACGTAAACTTTCTTCGACCGGTAAGTCAAAGTTTCGATCTTCAGTCACCTCGACCTTAATACCGCCTTCTTTTTTACTTAACATGGTTTTTCTTTGTTTTTAGGTCAGAGAATTCCGAGGAAAGCGAAGTCTCCCACCCCCGCTTTTCATCAATCGGGTATCTTGATCGGGTCTTTGCTCGCCGTGATTGTAGGCGAGTCCGTACTAACTGCTGCTTCTTCTCAGGCTTCGGCCTTGCGTAGGCCTGGTAGCCGAGCGATTGCCCTATCAATGGAGACTCCGTTTTCTCCTTTACTCCATTTGGTGGATGAGTCATCACTGAGCGAGGGAGAAGCAGTTCTGCTATAAAATACGGAGAGTAGAGGCCGGGGGCGAGAAGGTAGGGGACGAAGAGCGAGCAAAGGGCAATCTCGAGATGGATGCGATCGCGCCCGAGGGTGGCATGTTTTTGAACACAGAGACTGCGTCCCCTTCGGATGTGGAGATTGCTCCTTTGTCAAAGGACGCCGTGGAAGGAGGAGGGCAATCAGAGGCAGCCAAGGTCGTCCCGGGGAGTGATCCGTCAACGTTAGAGCGGGCTGACATTCCTTTCTCTGCCGAGGAGAGGGAGAAAGGTGTGGCCATAGATGACTATTAATTCGGCTCCGACGTTGACCCCGAAGAGGAGAGGATGTTTGATGAGGGGTTCACCCGGGTCAAGGTGAGAACAGATGGATCTTCTCGTTCTATAGTCATCCCTTTAGACTGCGACCTGTTGACGAACACAGAGAGCGTGGTCCCATCTTTGGTTCCTCTTTGCTCTAGCACCGAGAACAGGACTCTATGATCATTTAAGGATGTTAATCTGTCGTTAGGCACGTCTGGAATGGCTCTGAGGGTGAGTTTGTATTTTCATTTTTGTTGTTTTTTGTACTTTGCATCCTTTCTCCTTTCTATTTTTACTGACTCTTTTTGAATCTTCCTTTTTCCCTTAGGTTCTTATTTTGGAGATCGAGAGCTCCCGCTGAGAGGAGAAGCGGAAGACTGTTTTCAAGAAAAGGGTTTTGAAGTATCGCAAGTATCGTGACACGTACCATGAGATGCGTGCCCGATTAAGCGGGGACGACAATTTCTAGTCCCTTAGAGATGAGTTGGGGCAGAAGGAAGAAGAGCTCATGAGGGTCATTGGCAGATGCAGCTAGCTCGAGGGAGCGCTTAGAGCCAAGGACGACGAGCTCGAGGTGAGCAAGGGGGTCGTGGCTGAGTGTCTCGACCTTCAAGCTCAAGTGGCATCCCTGCAAGCCGAGCTTGAGAAGAGCTCGATCAGAGCTAACGGCTTAAGTGATGAGTTGATCGAGAAAGTGTCAGAGTTGGAGAGGACCGAGGAGGCCAGGGTAGTGGCTTTGGCGAAGGTGGCGGCATTAGAGGATACCATCCGTGTCCTTAGATCTGAGCGGGCGAATGATGCGGAGACGGCCGTGCTCTAGGAGGCGAGGTTTGATGAGCGGATTGGTGGTCTTGAGAAAGAGATTTCGGAATTAAATGAGCAGATCACCATTCTTGAGGCCGCAAAGGTGCAACTACTGGCTCAACTATCTTCATCTCACGCTTCCGCTTATGCCGATGCTCCACGGGATTTGTAGGAGAAGTGGATTCATGCCGAGGCTCAACTAGACGTATTTAGGGGCTTGATGACGGTAGGGAGGGTTCCCGAGGCTGAGTTTGAAGATGTTTGAGCTATGGCACGTCTAGCTCGGGCCGCCTGTGGTTACGATCCTACTACACCGGGGGCCCGGTGATGGTGAAGATAATTTGGACGGCTTGAGTCAGGTGCCTGGTATGATGACGAATACTCCGACGGCGAAGATGAGGGTGGGGGCGATGCTGCCGAGTAGTATTTTTTTTTGTAATCTTTGTTTTTGTTTTTGTGGGCGTCTGTTCAGCCTTTGTAAGATACCTTTTGTAATGCTACTTTTGCTGTTTGTTTCCGAGTCTCCTTTTTTTTTCCGTGAATATTTTCCTCAATTGATTGCCTTGATTAAAAGAATTGTGTTGGTAGGCGTTAGCTCGATCGTGATCGAGTGTCTTTGATTACTTTACGTGAAGTCGAACGTTGCCGTAATTGACTCGAATGAGGTTATTTTATGAATCAAGTTCGCGTTAGGCCGAATGTAAGTTGAATTTTGTCGAACATCGCTCTTAACTAATTCGAACTATGTCAGATGAGAGTCAATTAATTTGAACGAGGTCGAATGTGAGTTGATTTGAGCGAGGTCGAATGTAGACTCTTAGCTAATTTGAATGAGTCGATTCAAGCGAGGTCGAATGTTGACTCGTAGTTAATTCGAACGAGGTCAAATGTGAGTCGATTTGAGCGAGGTCGAATGTTGACTCGTAATTGATTCGAACGAGGTCGAATGTGAGTCAATTAAAGCGAGGTCGAATGCTGACTCGCAATTGATTTGAACGAGGATTAATGTGAGTCAATTCGAGCGAGGTCGAATGTTGACTCGTAATTGATTCGAATGAGGTCGTATGTGAGTCGATTCGAGCGAGATCAAATATTGACTCGAAATTTATTCGAACAAGGTCGAATGTGAGTCAATTCGAGTGAGGTCGAATGTTGACTCATAATTGACTCGAACGAGGTCGAATGTGAGTCAATTTGGACGAGGCCGAATGTTGACTCGCAATTGATACGAACGAGGCCGAATTGAGTCGATTCGAGCGAGGTCGAATGTTGACTCGTAATTTATTCGAATGAGTTCGAATGTGGGTCGATTCGAGCGAGGTCGAATGTTGACTCGCAATTGATTCGGACGAGGTCGAATGTGAGTCGATTCGAGCGAGGTCGAATGTTGACTTGAAATTGATTCGAACGAGGTCGAATGTGAGTGCATTGATTGGTTAGTTAACTTGGTGGAGACATAGGAGAACATCTTGTATGCTTTGCTTACATATATACATTGGAGAAGTTTACACGTTTTACGGGTTGGTATTCCAGTCCCAGTCTATCTAGTCCCTTTATTGTTCGGCAAGTATTAGAGGGGTCGAGCAATGAACTTTCCAACTTGTACTCACCTGTTTGAGCCTTTAACTTCGAAATGTCCTCCTTGTCCCTCGTTAAAAACCTCCCCGAGAAAACCTAATTGGGACAAAACTCGGGTGAGGGAAAAGAGTACGGCTCGGAGAATATCTTTCCTTAGAAGTTGAAGTACTTGAGGTGTGCGATGTTCCAGTTGTTTGGCAATAGTTTCCCCTCCATTGTTTCTAGTTGGAACGACCCTTTGCTTGCTGTCGCCGTGATTTTGTATGGGCCGTCATAATTAATTCAGAGCTTTCCTTCTCGTGCGTCCTTGCTTGCCTGTGTTTTGGCTTTGAGTACATAGTCTCCGACTTTGAGCGGTCTAATCTTGGCCTTTTTGTTGTAGTATCACTTTGCCTATTGTTTCCGAGCGACCATTCTTATATAAGACATATCTCTTCGTTCTTCGGCCTCGTCGAGGTCTTGCCTCCTACTTTTATTATTTCTCGGCCTGCTCTCGTATGAGTACCTTAGACTTGGTTCTCCGACCTCGACCGGTATTATGGCATCATTCCCACAGACCAGTGAGTACGGTGTTTCTCCCGTGTTTGTTTTTGGCGTTGCGCGGTATGCCCATAGAACTTCCGGCAGCAACTCCGACCACAGTCCCTTGGCATTTTCGAGCTTCTTTTTCATGATATTCAGTATTGACTTGTTGGAGGATTCCGCTTGCCCATTGCACGAAGGATGATATGGCATGGAGAGTATTCTTTTGATATGCCATTTCTCGAAGAATTCGGCAATCTTTTTTCTAGTGAATTGAGGCCCGTTATCACAACTGATTTCTTTGGGGAGGCCAAAACGACATATGATATTCCTCCATATGAAGGTAATCACTTCTTGCTCACGTATTTGGGCGAATGCACCTGCTTCCACCCACTTGGAAAAATAGTCAGTTAAAACCAAAAGAAATCGTACATTAACTCATCCCACTGGGAGGGGTCCGACGATGTCCATTCCCCATTTGATGAAAGGCCGGGGCGAGGTGACTGAGTGGAGGTGTTCGCCTGCTTGGTGGATCATGAGGGCGTATTTTTTGCATTGCTCGCATTATTTTACGAAGTCGGTGGCCTCTTTTTTCATTGTGGGCCAGTAGTAGCCTGCTAGTATAAGGCATCTGACGAGAGCTCGATTGCCGGTATGAGCTCCGCAGTGACCTTCGTGAACTTCCTCGAGGACGCGCCGCGTCTGGTGTGGGCCTAAGCATTTCACTAGGGGGCCGCCATACATTCTTTTGTAACAGTGTTTGTTGATGACGTTGTACCTGGCCGCCTGCGTTCGAAGCTTTTTGGCTTCTTTTTTATTGCCTGGAAGCACTTCGTCCTGCAAATATGTGACAATACGATTGTGCCAGTCCCAAGTTAATTTTATGGTTCGTATCTCGATTTGATTGATGGAAGAGTGGAGGAGAGTGACCACGCTCCCTCTCTGGTTAGGCTTTTAGTGGTCGCTGCTAGTTTGGCAAGGCCGTCTACTTTGATTTTTTGTGCTCGAGGGATTTGGTCAAGTTGACATTCATCGAACTCGGGTAACAGCTTGCAGATCTCGGCCTGGTATTTTTGCAGTCTTTGTTCCTTGATTTGGAAAGTCCCTGTGAGTTGATTGACGACGAGCTGAGAGTCGCACCGTAGGACGACTCACTTTGCTCCATACTTGAGTTCTAGCTTAAAACCTGCAATCACGACCTCGTACTCGGCTTTGTTGTTAGTCATATCTAGGCATCTTATAGACTGACGAATTCCTTTGCCTGTTGGGACCTCGAGCACGAGTCCTAGTCCCGATGGGGGTGCGTTAGAGGCGCCATCTGTATACAACACCCATAGGTCGTGTATTTTTGGGGAAGTATGGGCGGTTTCATTTTCAACTTCAGGCATTATTTTTGTGCTGAAGTCAGCGACGAAGTCGGCGAGCACTTGTGACTTTATTGCCGTTTGTGGCTGATAGGTTATATCATGCCCGCTCAATTCTATGGCCCATCTGGCCAATCTGCCTGACAGCTCGGGCTTGTGCAGAATAATCCTCAGGGGAAAGGTCGTTACTACCGAGATGGGATGGCATTGGGAATAGGGTCTAAGCTTTCGTGAAGCTACGACCAAAGCCAGGGCCAGCTTCTCGAGGTGTGGATACCTCATCTAGGCGTCAACCAGATTTTTGCTAATATAATAAATGGGAGATTGCGTACCTTTGTTTTCTCGGACTAGGACCGCACTCACGGCCATGTTAGACATGACCAGATAGACGAGGAGACGCTCACCCGGTTCTGCGTTGGCGAGTAGTGGAGGAGAACATAAGTAAGCCTTTAATTCTTTCAAGGCTTCGACGCACTCGGAGTTCCATTGCAGTCCATTGTCTTTCTTGAGTACGCCGAAAAATTTATGGCATATATCGAAGGATCGTGAGATGAACCTCGATAGGGCGGCTATGCGACCGGTCAGCTTTTGTACTTGTTTCTTACTAGTCAGGTTCTCCGCTATTCCTTCTATAGCTTTGATTTGGTCGGGGTTGACCTCGATGCCTCATTGTGATACTAAGAAGCCGAGGAACTTTCCCGAGGTTACTCTGAAGGCACACTTCTCGGGGTTACCTTAACCAACTACCTTAGCCTAACGGTGACGCAAATCTCATTAATTCCCCAAACTAATTACCAACCCACAAAAAAATATATTAACCAAAAGGTAGAAATAAATTGGGGAAGTTTGTTCTCAAAATTAGCTTTTTCAACCCTTCACTTTCCCACAGCTAGAAAGAGGGGAAAGAGTAGTATGAATATATAAGGCAAATCAAATGGCTGATATATCATTCACACCCTATTATTCTGCTGAAGCACCCATATAGGATTTCTGGCCGTGTAACAAAACATGAACCCCGAAAGCCTCAAAACCCAGTAATCACCAAGCTACCAGCCACGCACTGCAAACCGAAACTCAAGGTCCTTTCCAAAAATGCACACTCTTCTCATATGGTAGCCAACGACGCCAACACTCTATTAGCTTCAGATACCGATTCAGGAGAAACCGCAATGTACCACATATTCTTTATGCCCATAGTAGACACCCAACTCAGGCCGTAGTCAAACCGTCGAGATCTGCCTGCACGCAACTAAGCCATCAAAATTGCACCTCTCTAACTCAACCGAGTCGCACAAACCGTCCAATCCAAGAGTGCTGTCACAATGCCAGTAGAGAATTCCCATTCAAAAGGACCATTCACTTCCATTGCTATGGTGACCCAACACTACTGAACTGACTCATTCCTTCGGATAGTCAATATGCAATAATTTCCATCAAAGCCCCACATTCAGATAACCCTAGCATGAACCACGTAGCTCGGAAGCTCATAAACCACCGCATTTCCTCTAAAGCACCCCGTCCTGCTGCACCCATGACGCCCACACTAAATAGACCTTCTGTGAATCTGAAGTTGTTCCTCCGACTCCCCTTGATTCCAAAATGTAGATCCATTATTGACGTAGAAATACTGCAAGCCCCAACATCACCTCGTTCGAGATCTCAGACCCTGGTCATACCCCGAATCCGGGAACCTACCAATACCACATTTGCACATGCCTCAGGCTAAAACTGATATAAATCTGACTCTGCAATCTGAATGCCACTATTAGACTCCTCCACTTAGCGCAAAGCCATAGAAAACGACGTCTCATGATCCGCAGAGGTAACCTTCATAGCTCGTATAACAAAAATCACAGGGTACTCCAATACCGCCAACTATCCTCAATCAACACCCACCATGCTTCCGATGCACCTCCATGTAAACAACTGAATAGTCTCTCAATACCTCTGTATCTTCAGTCTGGACAACACGTCGAGGCAATGCCTGAGCGTCCCTGAATCCTTCGTAGCTTGTCTGTAGCATCACGAACCACTGGCGCATGGCGAACGCTGAGAGCGTAATATTATACACGAGTGGATGTAAAGGAACATAAGTTATATACTTCGAGCTGAATCAATATCGCACGATAAGGAATGAAAGAGGGGGAATTTCCTAACAGTTCTATAGCCTCTCGAAGATAAGTACAGACGTCTCCGTACCGATCCGCAAGACTCTACTAAACCTGCTTGTGACTCGTAGCACCCATCAACCTAGAGATCTGATACCAACTTGTCACGACCCAAAAATCCCTCCGAAGGAGTCGTGATGGCACCTAGTCTCTAAACTAGGTAAGCTTAACATTAAATGAGATAATATTTATATTTGCTAACTTTAATCTGAATAACTCTTAACAATTTACAATTCCCAAAACCGGTGGTACAAGTCACAAGCCTTTCTAAGAGTAGTGTCACACCTCCTTTTTTCTTACTACACCCCCGTAAAGGGGTATAATAAGGGAATTATTTCCAACTTGAAGTGACAATCGAAACGGAATTATTTAATTAAAAATCAGAGTCGCCACTTGGGAGATTTATGGTGTCCCAAGTCACCGATTTAAATCCCGAATCGAGGAAAAGAATGACTCTGTTATTACAGTCTGCGAATCAGAAATCCGGGTAAGGAATTCTGTTAACCCGGGAGAAGGTGTTAGGCACTCCCGAGCTCCGTGGTTCTAGCACGGTCTCTTTGATCATACTTGGCTTATGAAATTATTTAATTACTGATTTTTAAACCTATGTGCTTTTGCTTCCTTCACCATTTTTAATTAGAAAATTATCTTGAGACGGGTTACGCGTATGTATACCCGCCCGTTCAGTGCGTCAAAAATCATGTCACGCGAACGTGTCCACGATCAATAACGCTTAGTTATTATTAAGAAAAGTTTGGGCCGAAGTTGCGCGAACGCATACTCCGGCTTTGTTTTTAGAAATGTAGTTGTGTTACGCGAACGTATACGCAACCACACTTGGTATTTTAAACGGCCCTAAAGGATATTCTACGAATTATTATTTTTATCTAGCCTACGAAATTACTAAAAGGCCATATGTGATTTTAATGAACTTATGTGAGCTAAAAGTAATTAAAAGCTTGTAACCTATTTTATTATTAAGAAAAGATTGAGCGAAGTTGCGAGAACGCACACTCCGAATTAATTTAGGATCATGGTCATGTTACGCGAACGTATACGCAACCACGATTGTATTTTTAATCTAGAGCGTATTTAAAGCATTCCTGCGTATTCACTATGGCTACTGAACATAGGGCCTCAAAGATGTTTTTAATTCTTGCTAATCACATCCTCGCCAATTTTGATGAAACCATATTCTGCTACTTTATTGGGTCACGACAACAACCCAAAGCCAAACCTGTATTAGCTGCCTCAACTTCCATTCCATGGGCTCAATCCACCAAGTAGACAACAATTAAGCATTTAAACTAAACTAAGCAAAGGAAAAACTATCATGAAACAGATACAAGCAGGATTCAATATTGTCCAAGTCCAAATGCACTTGCCAACAATCGCCAATGGCAAGCACAACCATGGCGCCCACGAAGAAACAACCAGCAACAGCCTCTTTTCCCCCTTACTTTCAAATGTCATATTGGTTTTCAGGCATCCCAAAACTTTAGGGCAGTGAGCTTTACAAGAGCTAAAGAGTGCTCAATAGAGAAAATGGAGTTAAGAATTACACACACGCAATTGCAATTGTACAAACTGTCAAAGACCTCTAAGAAAAGAATTTTGCTATGTTCAAGTATATGAAAAATTTCAGAGCGCGACGATCCTCTGGTAGAAACATTAGTATTGTTTTCTAGAATACTGAATAACAAGCTCACAAGAATATTGGCAACAGAAATACGCCTCATCAAATACGCAACTGTGAAATGAAAATCACTGGACTACTCCTAAGTACTGCTAATTCACATGAGTCTTAGAGTGTTTGGTCGTATGCCTAATTTCAGGTCATAAAGCAGATTCACACGGATTAAAGCTTAACACAAAGACTTCAGCTATTCAAATGAAAACCAACAGTGCAGAATTTGCACTCAAGAACCTGTGAAAACCTGCTGCTTAAACAGTGCGAGACAAGAGAAATTTT
>NC_031993.1:25992433-26008361 GCF_001879085.1 Nicotiana attenuata
TCCCACTTTTTAAAAGGACCCATTTTAACTTCCCATTCGACTACTGCTGACCCCAACACTACTGAACTGACTCATTCCTTCAGATAGTCGATATGCAATAATTCCCATCAAAGCCCCACATACAAATAACCCTAGCATGAACCACGTAGCTCAGAAGCTCATAAACTACCGCATTTCCTCTAAAGCACCCCGTCCTGCCGCACCCACGACGCCCACACTAAATAGACCTTCTGTGAATCTGAAGTTGTTCCTCCGACTCCCCTTGATGCCGAAATGTAGATCCATTATTGACGTAGAAATACTGCAAGCCCCAACATTACCCCATTCGAGATCTCAGACCCTGGTCATACCCCGAATTCGAGAACCTACCAATACCATATTTGCACATGCCTCAGGCTAAAACTGATATAAATCTGACTCTACAATCTGAATGCCGCTATTGGACTCCTCTACTTAGCGCAAAGCCATAGAAAATGACGTCTCATGATCCGCAGAGCTAACCTTCACAGCTCGTACAACAAAAATCACGAGGTACTCCAATACCGCCAACTATCCTCAATCAACACCCACCATGCTTCCGATGCGCCTCCATGTAAATAACTGAATAGTCTTTCAATACCTCTGTATCTTCAGTCTAGACAACACGTCGAGGCAATGCCTGAGCGTCCTTGAATCCTTCGTAGCTCATCGGTAGCATCACGAACCACTGGCACATGGCGAACGCTGAGAGCGTAATATTATACACGAGTGGATGTAAAGGAACATAAGTTATATACTTCGAGCTGAATCAATATCGCACGATAAGGAATGAAAGAAGGGGAATTTCCTAACAGTTCTGTAGCCTCTCGAAGATAAGTACAGACATCTCCGTACCGATCGGCAAGACTCTACTAAACCTGCTTCTGACTCGTAGCACCCATGAACCTAGAGCTCTGATACCAACTTTTCACGACCCAAAAATTCTTCCGAAGGAGTCGTGATGGCACCTAGTCTCTAAACTAGGTAAGCCTAACATTAACTGAGATAACATTTATATTTGCTAACTTTAATCTGAATAACTCTTAACAATTTATAATTCCCAAAACCGGTGGTACAAGTCACAAGCCTTTTTAAGAGTAGTTATACAAAATAAATACATCACTGCTCCGAAACAAAAGGAACGAATGGTAATAAGTACAGATGAAGGTGACTCTGAGGCCTGCGAAAGCTGTAGCAGGTTTACCTTGAGTCTCCAACGCAACGACCCGCACAGCTACTATCGATCAAATACCTGGATCTGTACACAAAAATGTACAGAAGTATAGTGTGAGCACACCACAGCGGTGCCCAGTAAGCATCAAGACTAACCTCGGTGGGGTAGTGACGAGGAACAGTCCAGACACCTACTGGTCAAATAAATTGAACAGGATTTGATAATAAACTATCAATCTAAAAATGACATAGTAATATCAACAGCAGGGAAAGAACAAACTACAATCAGTAGAAACAATAAAGAGAAACACGGGTGGAAACGAAGATAACCAGATAAATTAACACCAACATAGCTGGAACACAGACAAGTAAAGAAAAATGTACTCAAACAAGGAAGGCGATGCCAGCTCAATAATTCATATCGTTTCTGATGCACAATTTCCAGCCATCTCAAACTCGATGTCTCATATCATAACCTCAATTACCAAACTTTTAGCACACCCGGCACCTCGTGCCCACATATTTCTATCTCACTTTACACAATAACGTTCTCATGTTACTCGGTTCATAGGGTCTATAACCAATACAATTAAGATGTTCAAGGAGTCTGATTTACATAACATAAGTGGAGTACAACTTCTAAACCAATTAGGAACTCAGCAAGAAAAGATGAAGTTATTTTGAGAAATCATTTTAAATAAAGAAAGTAACATTTTCAATTAAAGTACAACATCGAATGAAATATTACCTTTAACAAGAAATTTAATAAATTATCTTAGTAGAAATTCCATTTTTAAGTAAAATACAACCTCAGACGGTTTAAGGAAATTTAATTGAGTAACTAAATGAACTGAAGATGAAACAATTATTGAAATTTGAAGTATTGAAAAATATGTATATAAATACGGCAAAGTATTGAAACATGATGGGGTTCTTTCACAAAGGATCACAACGGTAAAGGAATCTGAACAGTTAAAACACTTGAATTGATAACAACAAATAAACATAGAAAACAGAAAGTGCACGATACAAAAATCCAATTACTAACAAGGATAAGGAAAACAAACACACAATTTCACTTTCATTTCATATCTTGTTGCAGGCATGCAACCCGATCCTATTTCACATATCTCGTTGCAGGCGTGCAACCCGCTCCCATTTCACACATGTCGTTGCAAGCGTGAAACCCGCTCCCATTTCATATATCTCGTTGCAGGCGTGCTGCTCCCATTTCATATATCTCGTTGCAGGCGTGCAACCCGCTCTCATTTCATATATCTCGTTGCAGGCGTGCAACCCGATCCCATTTCATATATCTCGTTGCAGGCGTGCAACCCGATCCCATTTCACCTATCTCGTTGCAGGCGTGCAACCAGATCCCATTTCACATATCTCATTGCTGGCGTGCAACCCGATCCCATTTCATATATCTCGTTGCTGGCGTGCAACCCGATCCCATTTCACATATCTCGTTGTTGGCGTGCAACCCGCTCCCATTTCAGATATCTTTTTGCAGGCGTGCAACCCGCTCCCATTTACGAATCATCATCAATCATAAATGAATACCGGCAAGGGAACAAGAGTATAACAACAACATCCCGGAAAGGGAGACAATATCATAAATAAAAACATCCCGGCAATGCAACAATAGTATAACAACAATATCCCGGCAAGGGAAACAATATCATAAGCAATAACGTCCCGGCAAGGGAATCAACAAGTACATAATAAGGGTCACGGAAAAACCAAGAAGCACGATAACCTCAATAAAACAACAAGACATA
This sequence comes from Nicotiana attenuata, assembly GCF_001879085.1. NCBI lineage: Eukaryota > Viridiplantae > Streptophyta > Magnoliopsida > Solanales > Solanaceae > Nicotiana > Nicotiana attenuata. Next base: position 25,995,409 of record NC_031993.1, read on the forward strand.
ATAAGCACGTGATAACTACACCGGTAACCACAACAATTGGACATGTAACATATTCGCACGAAGTCATAGAAGAACTCACAATCAAGAAGTATCAAAACAATAAGGAAGGCAATCACTTCAATTAAGACAATTAAGGGTCAATGTAACACGTGAGAATTAAAGGAAAGCTAACAACGTCGTATGGAGCATATAGAGGTAATTTAAGCAACTAGGAAACCCAATCATAACAGGATACTTTCCACATAAGGACCTAAGAACCCTAGAGAAAATTTCCCGCAAATAAGTCCAAGCACCCACTCGTCACCTCGCATGCACGGACTACAATTAGCATAGAAGACTCAAATCCTAAGGGGAAGTCTCCCACACAAGGTTAGGCAAGATACTTACCTCAGTCCGGCCAATTCAATACTCAATTTAGCTTTTCCATTACCAATTCATCAACGCTCGGCTCAATCTAGCCAAAAACGACTTGAATACATCAAACAATGCAAGAGAAAACAATTTCAATTGACAAAACTATGATTCTTATACAATTTGCAAAAAGCCAACAAATGTCAACTCCCCGGGCCCGCACCTCGGAACCCAACAAAATTTACAAAAATCGAACACCCATACAGCTACGAGTTCACCCATAAAAAAATTATCTATTAAGGCAAACAAATAGTCTAGCCTAGCATGCTGCACAGAATTCAGGTAAAGCAGTTAAACAAATAAGACAATTTAATCACTTAGACATGCTTTTCCTAAGCTAACACAGGCTTAAATAGTACAAGTAATAAAACAGGAAAGTAAACATACTAGTAGTTACTTAGCGAAACCGGATTTCCAACAATTAGCACAAGTACTCACTCGTCACCTTACGTACAAGGCATTTCAATTATCAAATATACCAAATCCTAAGGGAAAAGTCCCCCACACAAGGTTAGGCAAGCCACCTATCTCGAACAAGCTCAAATCAACCCGAAACCACGATCTTGCCACGAGTACTCGACTCCAAATGGCCTAAATCTATTCAATTCAATTGCATATTGTAAATAACACTTCAAGTAACCGATTTTACAATTAAATTCTAAGCTAATACGCAAAATTAGGTAAAATGACCAAAATTCTCCTCAGGCCCACGTATCGAAATCAGGTAAAATTTACATTTTCCGAATCCTCATACTCTCACGAGTCTATGCATAACAAGTACACTGAAATCGGAGTTCAATTGACCCCTCAAATACCCCTTTTAAGGTCTCTTAAATTTCATGCCCTAGTTACCCAATTTTCCCAAATTTTCCACCACTAATTAGGTCTTTAATCATATAAAAATGAGTTACGCAGTCAAAAATGTTACCTCCAAGTGATTCCCCTTGAATCCCTCTTCAACCCTCTTCAAAAAGCTTCAAAATTGCCTAAAAATGGAGGAACCTAGGCTAAAAATCGCGGAATAGACCTTTTGAATCATTCAGCCCGGTCATTTAAATCCTTCTTCACGAACGCAGTCAAAGCCTCGCGTTCGCGAAGCACAAAAATTCCATTGACCAAAACTCTACGTCGCGAACGCGATCACACCACCGCGAACACGATGCCTCAGCTTCACCAACCTTTGCAAACGCGACGGGCATCACGCGAACGTGATGCACAAAGATCCTACTGGGCTAATTTCCTCTTACGCAAAGGCGAGGCCCAATTGCAAACGCGTAGCTTACACTGGCAGACCCTACGTGAACGTGAGGACCATGTCGCGAACGCAAAGACCAACGGGTCCTTACCTTCGCGAACGCGGGACATCATCGCGAACGCGAAGCAAAAAATAGCTGCTTCACCCAGATGCCCTACGCGAACGCGAGACCCTCTGGCGAACGCGATGGGTATTTTCTCTGCAACACAATAGCAGAAAATCTGCAATCTTTCCATGTCCAAAAATGGTCCATTGAGCGTCTGAAACACACCCGAGGCCCCCGGGACCTCAACCAAACATCCCGACCAATCCTAAAATAGCATTCAAACTTATTCCAATCTTCGAAACGCTCAAAACAACATCAAAACACCTATTTCGCATCGGGTTCAAGCCTAAGAACTCTAAAATCTTCTAAATTACGCTTTTGATAAAAAACCCAACCAAACCACATCCGAATAACCTGAAATTTTGCACACACGTCCCAAATGACACAATGGAACAACTATAACTCTCGGAACCCCTTTCTGACCCTCGGATCAAAATCTCACTATCGAACCGCAAACTTCAAAAATTCAACTTTCGGCATTTCAAGCCTAAATTAGCTATGGACCTCCAAAACACAATCCGAATATACCCCTAAGCTCGGTATCACCTAACGGAGCTAACGGAACCATCGGATTTCCATTCCAAGGTCGTCTTTACAATGTTCCGACTACGATCAACTTTCTAATACTTAAGCTCTCATTTAGGGACTAAGTATACCAAAACTCTCCGAAACTTAAAACCGAACATCCCGGCAAATCAAAATAGCAGAAATAAACACGGGAAAAGCAGTTCATAGGGGATCAGGGCGTTAAATCTTAAGACGACCGGCCAGGTCGTCACATTTCATTAACTTTCATGTTGATGCAATTCTAATGAAGACCTGTTGGAAATTTGAACAACTTCTCAGAGAGATTGCAAAGCAACTGCAAAGGACAGTAACACAATAGTTATTCAGTATGCTATTGCTCAAAGATATTCACCAATTACAATTTGCAGCGATATGAGTGTTAGCGTTAACATGGAATTTAAAAAATAAAGTGCGTGGATGACAACACTCCCACTATGTGTGTCGTTTGCTAAAAATACTATAGCTACAAGCACCTCCGGGTTCAATGTTACTACAATTTCATCATAAATTGCACAACTTGAAAGCAATGATATGATTAGTACTTTTGATGTGCAAGAACGAATGTCTAGCGGCTGGTGAATCCTACCCAGTATCGGGATTGGGTAGGACACCAATATAGAACTTGATGATGCAAACATCATAACTGATCAATTTCATCAAAAAATTAACAAAGGACAAATGTACAAATACAAGAACCTGCTGGCTCTCGTTATGAAATAGTATGCCTTTAGAGAAAAATGTCAATATTGGGTTAATAAATCATATCGTTCGTCTCCATTTTTTCAAGTAAAAAATCTATGTGATACCTATATAGTATATCATGATGCTATATCAGTATACTGTGTGAGTATAGAATTGTACCGGGTTGTCTGTGTTTTTCATCAATAAAAGATGCTAATAATATAGTATATAAGTATGTTATATGAGTGTAGGCGGCAAAATCAGAGGACTTGATTTCTTGCTATCAAGCCATTTCAGAAGAATGCCTCGAGACCCCGAGGACACGGAGCCAGGACTTAGTCCCCTCCCTCGGGGCTCGTCGAAGCCCGATTCGAAGAAGACGAAGGCCGAGGCTAGAGCAGAAGGGGAAATTCCCAAGGTACGCGGCTAAGTCTGACAGAGCCGGCCTACCCGAAGCCCACACCGATGCATCGCGTCATGCTATCCCATCTCCACACTTTACAATTAATGCATGTTGTAATATAGCTGGTTTCCCCTCCTATATAAAGGGAGCCCGCACCACTTTGTAAGGATCGGAGGTTGCTCCCACTATTCTTCGCAAGATCAATAATATCTCTCTCTCTCTCTTTTCTCCCTAACTTGTTCGTCCTTGCTAGCTCGAGGTTACCCTTAACATTAATAGTTTTATATTGATTTCTCACTTGTTCTTCATTTATTACTTAGTACTGGCCATAAAGAGCTTTGCTTGATTATATTTTAACTCTTGTCCCATCCCGACTGCCCCTGATAGCTCGAGATCGAGCCCAGACACTGGCCTCGAGGTCCTCCATTGACCAGTCCGAAGCCAGGGCAGCAAGCCCCTCGGTTTGACCACTGCCCCGTTTTAGCTTGTATTTCATCATTAAACTTCACATTCTTAGCATTAACTGCTCTAAACAACTAGCTCGAAAATAGATCACGTATTTTTGGAATCTCATTTACAAATTTAATTGTTTGTTACCATTTACGGTAAACAATGAGTATACGATGTGAGTATAGAATTGTACTGGTTTTTGTGTGTGTGTGTGTGTGTTTTATCAGTAAAATATGATACCGATATAGTATATATGTATGTTAAATCAGTATACTATATGAGTATAGATTATACTAGTTCGTCTATAATTTTTATCAGTAAAAGATGATACTGACATAGTATATAAGTATGCTATATGAGTATTCATGTGAGTATAGAATTGTACTAGTTTTTGTGTGTTTTGTAATCAGTAAAATATGATACTCACATAGTATATGTGTATGCTAAATCAATATACTATTTGAGTATAGAGTTGTACTGGTTTTGTAACGATCCAACCGGTCGTTTCATGAATTATCGCTCCGTTTTCCCTATTTCTGCTTCTTTATGTCTTGTTCAGTCGTATTGTATGGTATCGAGTTGGTTGGTTCGAGTTCGGAATGGTTTTGGTAAGGTTTAATACACTTAGTCTCTTAAGTTGGTCTTTTAGTTGGAAAAGTCAACTTCATGTGAGTAAACGATCTCGAAATTTGGTTTTTATCATTTGGATAGCTTCGGGAGGTAATTTGGGACTTAGGAGTGTGATCGGAATGTGTTTTGGAGGTCCGGAGTAGATTTAGGCTCGAATTGCCGAAAATGGAATTTTGGCATTTTCCGGTTGGTAGCAGAGATTTTGATATAGGGGTCGGAATGGAATTCTGGAAGTTGCATTAGGTTCGTTGTATCATTTGTGATGCGTGTGCAAAATTTCAGGTCATTCAGGCGAGGTTTGATAGACTTTTTGATCAAAAGAGGAATTCGGAAGTTTTTGGGAACCTTAGGCTTGAATCCAATGTTAATATGTTGATTTGATGTTGTCTTAGATGATTCGAAGTTAGGTATAAGTTTGGATAGTGGTATATGACTTTTTCGAGATTTTGGTTGAGGTCCCGGGGGCCTCGGGGTGATTTCGGATTGTTGGCGGGAGTTTTAGAGTTGGAAATTTGTAGTTGAAGTGCTCAAGCTCCTGTCATAACCGCACATGCGACTTGGGGACCGCAGGTGCAGGACAGCAGAAGCGGACAATCAGTCGCAGATGCAAAATTAGGTGTGAAGAGCTGAAGGCGCAGGTGGGGAAATTTGGTCGCCCCTGCGAGATCGCAGGTAGGGTAGTTTATGCGTGGAAACCGCAGAAGCGGTCGTCTGTCCGCAGAAGCGGTCGTCTAGCCAAAAAAGCGGTCGTCTGGACGCAGAAGCGACTCTGCAGGTGCGGAAAATGGGCCGCAGGTGCGAAAGCCCTGGGCCAGAAAGTATATAAGGTTTCCTTCGCGAATTTTTGGTTATTTTAGCATTTTCTCATACGGGTTTGGGCTTTAGGGAGCAAATAGAAGAGGGACTTCAAGGGGATTTCGTGGAGGTAAGGTTTTTAGACCCTAAACTTGTTTCTATGATGGTTTTTTTAACTGTTTAAGCTTGAAATCTATGGAAATTAGTAGGAAAAATTGGGGTTTAGGGCTTAAAAATTGGAGACCTTAATCTAGGGACTTGAGGGGTCATTTATGGTCGGATTTTGGTATTTTTGGTATGTATGGACTCGTGGGGGATAAGGATTCTATTGGCGTGATTTTTATCGAATTTTGTGACGTGGGCCCCGGGGTCGGGTTTGGCCAATTTCGGGATTTGTATTGTAATGTGCTTATTTTCACATGGGCTTCGTTACTTAGCATATTCTAATGTCATGATTCTGAATTTGGGTATGTCACACCTCCTTTTTACCACCCCCAGAAGCGAATAAGGGAGTTTTTTCCAATTAAAGTGACAATCAAAACGGGATTATTATTTAAGATCAGAGTCATCACTTGGGATAATTTATCGTGTCCCAAGTCACCGGTTTAAATCCCGAATCGAGAAAAGTTGACTCTATTTACGGTCTGCGAACACAGAAATCCGGGTAAGGAATTCTGTTAACCCGGGAGAAGGTGTTAGGCACTCCCGAGTTCCGTGGTTCTAGCATGGTCGCTATGATCATACTAGGCTTATTAAATTATTTATTTACTCATTTTAGAACCTATGTGCTTTTGCCTCTTTCATCGCTTTTAATTAAGAAAATTATCTTAAAACGGGTTACGTGTACGTATACCCATTTGTTTGGCGCGTCAAAATCGTGTCACGCGAACGTGTCCACAATTAATAACGCTTTATATTATTAAGAAAGTTTGGCCGAAGTTGCGTGAACGCATACTCCGGTTTTGTTTTTAAAAATCGTAATCATGTCACGCGAACGTGTCCACAACCACGATAATATGTTAAGCGTGCCTAAAGTAAACTACGATCATTTGTCATTTATTACATCTTAATCATAAGATTAACGCGAGGGCCATGCATGATTAAAATGTGAATGGCGCACCTCGAACTATTAGTAGCCTATGAAAACCAGTTTTATTATTAAGAAAAGTTTGATCGAAGTTGCGCGAACGCATACTCCGAATTGGTTTTAGAAGCGTAATATGTTACGCGAACGTATACACAATCACGATTGTATTTTAAACGGCCCTAAAGGCTTTTCTACGAACAATTATCTTATTGCCTAACGTGAGGGCCATATATTAATTAATGGCGTACGTCAAATCTAATCGAAGGAATTACTTAAGACGGATGCCCTTTGAAGCCATGGCACAACTTATTAACTACTGGGCATGCTGGCCTTCAGAAAAACAATTCGAATGGTCATACAAGTTTTGGTCAGGCTAGGTATTGTGCTTGGCCTTTCGGAGCTGAAGTTCCATTATGGGAAGTCCATGATCATTACACTAAATATAAAAAGCAGACAAGGAGCAAACCAGTAAAGGCTAGTTGGGCCTCTGGGCCCAAAGAAGGCAATAAACAACAAATGAGAAGCCTCAGTCCAAAATTTGGCTAGGTTGCCCCGCCTGGGCCAATGACAGGCCCAATTAAGGTTCTTATTGATACCCTTTGTCTTAAGCACATACACACAGCTTTAAACGTGGAAAATAGTTTACCAAAAATTAACTATTTACATATGCATCTGAACACTTAATTACTATTGGGCTGCTACAAGAAACTCATACTCAGCAAATCTAACATAAGGCAAGAGGATAGGCAAAATTCCAAGAATAATCCAAGTGACATGCTATATGCCTTTCAAAAGTGACTTACTAATTACACTACATTCCTATACAATTATCCTCATCAAATCCAGAATAATCCACAGTAATAATCAGATATGCAGTCTTCATTTGAACTGTAACTTTGAAAGATGACATGATTTAAACTCAAACCAGTATAAGACTACACAATAGACTAAAACATGCTTTCCAATACAAGACCCTCAAAGTATTTAAATACCAAAACTCTTATCCCAAATAGCAATCCAATATAAGAGGTTAAGAGATTAGACTATAGTTTAAATATGGGTACAAGAACAATAAACTGAGAAAAATACACATAACAGAGTTAATCATTAATACAGGGACACAAGGAAAGTCTAAAGCGAATGTTGATATTCAGAAGAAACTCAAATCCCAATTATACATGTCTTCAGCTTGCTCTTTCACGCATTCAGGGAATCCAAGAAGTACCTGGGTGTAGAAAATAGAGCAAAAGAAAAGTGAGAGAATCAGCAACAGAAGAATATGTACTTCAACAGATCAACACAGCTATTTGACTTCCTTAAACCATTTTGAACCTAGATGAACCAGAGATCTTGAAGTTTTCAGCACTTGGACCAACAATGGGAATCAAAGAACAGAGCCACGGCAAGTTTTAAAACCAAAATGCAGACAAGTTTCAGTCGTTTTTAGAGTCTGAAAAAACTGCTCCAGAATGAATGAAAGAGATCCTTTTATAAGTAGCCTGAGGCAGCCCTAGCCTGACTAAACATTTTCCCTTTTACCCTCCCAATTCATGGTTATTTTACCTCTTTTAACCCCTCAAAATATCTAAAAATTCCCTCACTTTAACCAACCAGCGAAACTTTATCCTCTAGAAGCTTCTATACCAACAGAAAAATATTCCCTAAGTTTCAAAATACCCAAATTAACCCTCTACCCCTTACAAATTACTTTCAGAAAATCACATGGGTCAAGTTTGCCCAAAACCCATACAAAAAAGAACTGATTTCTTGAAACGGGTCAGTGGTGACCAAAACAAAGCCCACAGCCAAAACTTAAATCAAATAATCGGGCATTTGAAATTCAAACTCTGACCCAGACTACACTAAAGGAAAATAATTCTGACAACCCTTAATAAGCTGAGCACTAGTTCGAAATTAACGACTAACCCAGCCAAAATAAAAATCAAATAAAAAAAATCATGATGAAGCAATTAATCCTAATCATGCATTCAAACAGTTAGAAATGTTGATTTTAAGCAAACTAAAACTAATTCACACCAAACGAACAAGAATAAAAAAGACGGGCATAAGAAAAGAAGAAGGAATGGTATTGGTTTTAACCGGAATAAATCGACGAAGGCGACAAACTTGGCCGGCATGGTCTGGTCAATGACTGGTAATTACCGGAGTGAGCCAAAACTACCATTAATCCATTGTTCGGAGCGAGAACAATCAACTAACGTAAGTCTTGAGTCAATTCGGGCCTCGGAGACATGAAAATCGGCGTTAGGGATGACTTAGATTTTTTTTTAATTCTCGGATTTGGAATTTAAGAGGGAAGGTGGGGATTCTGGGGAATTTCGTGTTGTCTTCATGTTCAGTGGGGTTTAGGGGTTGTGGGGAGGGATTTGAGGCTGTTTGGTGGCGGTTTGAGGAGCCGCCGCCGACGGATGTAGTGGAGGTTTCAGGGGCGGCGGGTCTAGGGTTAGAGATGAGAGGGATTGAGGAGATGAGGTGAAGGGATCGAGGTTCTCTGAAAATATTCGGACAGTTTTAAGCTAAAATAGAGAAGTATTTTGGGCCGTTGGATGAAATGAGATGAAAGGTCAGGATCTGATAAAGCTCCTTGAACTCAAAACGACGTAGTATTGACTCAATACTACGTCGTTTTGGTTGTGTCAATGCCCGAAATAAATGAACCGGGTAAGGGTCGAAATTGGGCCTAGCATTCATTTGGGCCTGGATTGGGGAGTGTTTTTGGGCAGATTTTCAACTAATACTGGCCCAATTCCAAGATTTTAAGACGAATTCTCAATTTCCTTTTACCCCTCTTTTGTTTACCTTTTAAAATTAACTAACAACCCAAATTAGCTCCTAAATAAAAATAATTTACCAAATTAGGCTAATCAATCATCTAGTATCTACCAAAAATTAATTAACTCCTAATTTAAAAGAAGAACTACAAAATTTAAAATTAAAAAGTTAACATGCAAAATGAGTTTTTTTGTGTGGTTTTAATCATTTTATAAGACAACTAAATTGCTAATTATCCTAAAAATATAAAATTAAATCCCAAATGCAAATGCAATGTATTTTTTTTGTATTTTTTCATGAATTAAATAAAATAAACTTGCACAGATAAATGCAAATAATAACAAAAAATGCTACAAAAATCCACGAAATTGCAAATAATGGAAAAAAATTATTTTCTTGAATTTATGGGAGTAATTCACACAGGGCAAAAATCACGTGCTCACAGGGTAGATTCGACGTGAGTTGAGGCCGAGTCGAGAGGCAAGGGCGTTGCGGAGTAGAATTCCATCCGGTTTGAGATAAGTAACCATTATAAATCTAGACCTGAGGGTATAAAAACCCAGTATGTTGTATTGTTTTGATAAACGAGGTGACGCACATGCTAGGTGACGAGCGTGTGGGCGTGCACCTGTAGGGATTGTGACTTGGTCCGTCCCGTAGCGATTATTAAGCCGCTTATTTGATTTGAAATCTTATGATATTCTGTATTTTAGAGATTGATACTATATTGGGGGTTGTACGCCATGTTTGGGGCCTTGTGCCGACCTATTTAGATCCTTAGGGGTATTTTACCACTTTCCTCACTCTGTTTGATTTGGAAGCGTATCCTCAGTCATGTTTTACCTGTTATTGGTTTAAAACCAGTTTCATCACTCTATTTCTTAATATATGAAAACTGTTTGGGCTGAGTTCCCTGGTTTTTACTGATATGCCCGAGTGGCCGTGAGGCTAATGACTGAGAGAGGTTTAGGACCTAATGGTGATATTATATATCTATTATGGATCGGGTGCACGCCTCATCAATATTATATATATGGATCAGACTGCACGCCGCAGTGATATACATATAGATCGGGCTGCACGCCGCACCGATATATATATTGGATTGGGCTGCGCGCCGCAGCGATATGAAGCATGGGCTTTAGGAGCCCCTTCGGAGTCTGCACACCCCCAATGAGCGTAGTCGACTATAAATTATGGATCGAGCAGCACGCCGCAGCGATTACTATTATTATTATTATTATTTATGAGATATCTATTGAGCCGGAGTGCTGAATGTGAGTACTGATTGACGAGAGCTGAGTCACGAGTGACTGAGAGGCATGCCCGAGAGGCTATACTTATGAGTGGTACCTTGCCCGAGAGGCTTGTCTGTGACATTATGATGTTTTCACTCTTCTTTTATACTGAGCCTCTTTTGACAAAAATGTTGAATAAATGTTTTCAAAGGATTTTTAACTCAAACTGGAGTTTTATGAGGTAACTGGCTATTAAATTGCAGAATTTGACTTGATATTTCTGTTGAGACTTCTTATGTGATTTTAAATGCTCGTCACTGCACTCGGACTTTATTTACTTTAGTTACTTACTGAGTTGGCGTACTCACGTTACTCCCTGCACCTTGTGTGCATATCCAGGTGCCAGAGCATCAGAGTTAGAGCTTGCAGCACTCTCAGAGCTTTACTGGAGACTGCAAGGTAGCTGCACGGGGTTAATAGCCCTGCTTTCCTCCTTCCTATCTTAGTATTCTGTTATTTCAGACTTATGATGTATTATTCAGTCAGTTTGAGTTGTATTTAGAGGCTCTTGACTAGTCACATTGGATTTGTTGGGCTGTGTTGGTATTTTATACTGGTTTTCCGCTTATTCTAATTTATTCATCTATTTCATATAACGAATTTGAGACTTATTCGATACTAGAAAAAGATTTTTATAAAAGATTTCGTTGTGGTAAATGTTTGGTTGGCTTGCCTAGTATTGTGATAGGTGCCATCACGACCGGGGGTATTTGGGGTCGTGAAAAGTTGGTAACAGAGCCTAGGTTACATAGGTCTCGCGAGTCATGAGCCGGTTGTCAACGCCCCCTTTTTCTAAAGCGAAATCAGGTTTACGACATTTGGGAAGACAACTCTATTCCCGTTTGGGAATTGGGTTTTTGGAATTGAAGAGTCGCCACCTAATGATTAAGTGCATTAGGACACAAAGGGTTTTGAATTGGAAAACCAGAGTTCGGGTAAGGGCTAGAAAAATTATCTCGAGGGGAAGGTGTTAGGCACCCCTCAAGATCCACTAGTGTGGTTCCCGGCCATGCTATGTTGTGACTTTAATGTAAACAAGTATACAAATAAATTTACACATAAGGGTTGCAAACAAGCATGTTGGAATCTATAATTTGTTTGAGGGAGAGTCTAAGTGCAAGAATTAGTCAAGACATTGAATAAACAAAGAAGAAAAAGTTAATAGGAAAAGGAATAATGCAGTGAAAAAATTAAAGGGGAGTTTTGGGTAATTGAAAAGACAGAATTTATTGATACTAAACAAAGTAACATAAGGAAAGGGGTCCTAGGTTTATAAATCACATGGATCATCCACACAACACCGGTAACCAATCGTACGCATAGTGTTATCGTGTGATCATCATCTCCATGTCTACTCTTCCCACCCCGTTAAGGTATTAATCGCGAAATGGTATCGCTACCTACAGCATGCTATTACCCGTCCCACCTATCAGTCCTAGAGGCTTTTAGGACTACTAATCCTAAAGGGAGAAAGCTTGGCTTTTCAGAGGTTTAAAAGGATAAAATTCTAAGGCGACAATCAAAAACACATAATACACTTAATTGGGAGATAAAGCAATTAAAGGCTCAAGTAGGCCTCCTCATTTAGAGAAACGAATTGTTTAGCACGTCTTACCCATACTGTTTAGGTCCTTGACTAAAAATAGCGTAGGAAGATGATCTACCACATATTTTCCAGATAGAGAGTCCGAATTAGTCCTGCTTAGATGTAGTTGTAGAAAAACTGACGATTGATTAATTATCTAACTATCTATCTGCGTTAAACAGGGTCTATATGCATGATATCTATTTTCAAAGACGGGGGAGGAACCAACTGATTGCAAAAAATGTTTAAGTTATAGTATCGTAAGTTCTGCGAGCACTTTAAACGAATTACTACTGATTTTAAAGATGAGTGGGCAATTTCAGATTTTAATCGATTACTCCTATAGGCATGCTTTCTAGGTGTTACGAATCTTGTTATGCAGAGATCTTCTAAGCAGGTCATTGATATGATTGGTTTATTTTAGGCCCTATAAGTGGAATTGCCTAATGACAGATGCACGTGCAAAAATGCAGGAAAAATCTTATAGGCATATTATCTACGTGATGTGCAGAATTTTAGCAGTGATTTATTGACATGGTATATATTGCGAAGTGCAGAAAACCTATGAGCATGGTATCTATGTGAAGAATGCAGCATTTTAAAGTATTAATCCTATAGACATGTTTTCTATGTGAAAATGCAGAATTGAGAGAATATACACCCTATAGGCATGGTATCTACGTGAAAATGCAGAATTGAGAAAATATACACCCTATAGGCATGGTATCTACGTGAAAATGAAGGATTGAGAAAATATACACCCTATAGGCATGGTATCTACCCCTTTGGCACGCATTCTATCCCATCCCTTTTCACTATAGCCCAGTAGTTATTACAAAGTTCATTACAAAGCATATGACAGACCAAGTGAATCAAAAGAATAAATGAAAAT
>NC_031993.1:26008461-26067074 GCF_001879085.1 Nicotiana attenuata
AAATAGAAGCACAACTTAACCTTTTAAGTACATGTTCCACAAACAAGATGGGTGTTCTTGTGTTTAAACTGTATGTTCAACTTTCTTTAGTTCAACAGACGTTATACAGTAACATGTAAAAGATTCACAGAAAAGCCTTTTGAATAATTTCATCGTAAACTATGTTGTATGTAGAATGATCGTCATCGCTATCTGGGTTTGGAGGCCGAATTAATATCTTGAGACAATTGGAAGCTTTTGCTCTGGACAATGCAACGTAAAGCTGGCCATGCGAAAATACTGGTTCTCGTAAATATATACCAACAAAATCTAATGTTTGACCTTGTGATTTATTTATAGTCATAGAAAAACAAAGTCTTACTGGAAACTGTGTTCTTTTAAACTGCACTGGGGATTTTTCATCTTCTGATGACATCAATGGTATTCTCGGAATAAACACATGTGTATTTTTAAAGTCACCGCTTGCAATTTTTGCGCTTATAGCATGTGTTTTGAAATCACAACATGTCAATCTTGTGTCATTGCACAAACCTTCACAAGGATTCAATTTTCGTAGTAATATAATTGGACAATTTTCTTTCAAAGTTAATATGTAAGGAGGTAAACCAGCAGGATGTAAAGAACGCAAAAAATCTTCATACTGACTTTGATCATTCGATTCACATGTTTCATCAATTGCAACGAATGTTTTAGCTTCTTTTGGAAATTTTCCTATAAGCATATCATTTATTTCATTTACAAAATCATTTTTTGTCGTCAAAATAACGCGGGAAGTTACAGAAGATGCATCATAGAAGAAAGCATGCATGTTAGGAAATGTTGCTTCAGATAATGCATTCAAAGATTCCTGTTCAGTAGTATAAGGGACAAAATAAATGATTTTGGAATTTCAATTTTGTTTTCAGAAGTAAGAGGTTCTTTTCCATTTTCTATTCTCATCAAATATTCACAAAGGCCGGATCAGTTTTTGCACGCATGTTTTCTGATAGTTTTTGCACGCATGTTTTCAAGTCGGGGCCAAATGTCAGAATATAATAAACTCTCATGAATAAAATCCTCTCTTTTTCCGTTTCGAACTACTGGTAGAGTTTGTCTAAAATCACCACCAAAGACAACAACTTTACCACCAAAAAGCGCATTAGTATTCAAGAGATCTTTCAAAAGTAGATCAAAAGTTTCAATCATTTTCTTTTTTGCCATCGGTACTTCATCCCATACAATTAATTTTTCATCTCGAATCAAACAGGCAAGTGAACTTTGTTTTCTAATATTGCAACTACAGTTTTCATCAATGTCAATGGGAATTTTAAAACGGGAAGTAGCTGTACGGCCACTTGGAAGAATCGAAGCCGCAACTCCAGAGGTTGTTGTTGCTAGAGCAATAAATCCTTTAGATCGCACAGTAGCTAATAAGGCACGATATAAAAAAGTTTTACCTGTTCCTCCAGGACCGTCAACAAAAAAAGCTCCCGCTCTGTTCGAAGATATTCTATCTATAATCACATTGTATGCCATCTGTTGTTCACAGTTCAACTTTTGTCGTAGTAATAGCTCTTCTTCAGTAATGATTATGTTTCTTTCGAAGAATATTTCTCTTGCTTCTTTGGCAGCCTTTGAAGCCTTGAAATTTTCAGGGATAAGTTTATACTCATTAATGTTATGTCCCATCGAATGTAAGATGTCATTGAGACAATCTAAAACTTTATATCGAACACTTTTTGTTCCGATATCTGGTAAAACTTTGAAGTCTTCAGACATAGAGCCTCGAATTTCTCCCACAATTCTCTTGGATTAGCAGGATCACAATATACCAACAATGTAGCAAACAAGCGTCTCAAGCTACATGGCATTTGATAACTCTCAGCTTCTAGCATACATTCAGCTAAGTTATTGTTACAATGAAGTAGTCCTCTTTTTTGAGCTGATTCTCTGAATGTATCGCAACGTACTTCATTTACAGTTAGTAGGTCTTCATATGATTTTGGTCCTCTTATATTCATTAATAATAATCTCAGATAATATCTTTCACCTTCTGTTGGATGACATGTTACAACACGTCCAATGACATTACCCTTTGTTCGACGGGTCCACATTTTATATTGTACTGACCATACAAAATATTGTGGAAATTCTTTATACAGTAGATTGAGCTTTATTGCATCTTTATTTGTTTTGTTCATAGCGAAAAATTCTGTTAACATTGTTTTTCTAATCATAGGATTATTCATAATTGAGTTTATACTCGATGCACTCTTAAAAGAAACAAATTGTTGTCCTTCAAGATGTAACTAAAGATGATAAATGGCTAGTGTCATTTCATTAATAGGGAAACCAAATAAACGCCATGTAGCCTCAGACGGTGATACCCATCGAGCAGACTGATATTCTTTTATTTCATCTACTTCAACATTTGCGTCATTGTCATGTATGTGAAGTGCGATTTTATCATGTCCTTTGCATATGTATTTATAAAATATTTAACAGCTTTAATATCTGAACAAATTTCAACATTTATGTGGCAGTTGAATTTTCCGAGTAAGAATGAATTATAAGGGACAACCCATGAGTTATCGAAATTGTGATCTTTGACTTTCACAAGTCCCGTATTCCGTCTTCTATAAATTGGGTAAGAATTTTTCCCTTTTGATGTTTGATCAGCAAAGCTTCTTGGATATTTGAATTTGCAACAACCTTTTTTCTTTTGCATACATGAATTTGTAGGATTTAACTTACCACAAGGTCCATGCATCATATGTTGAAGAACAAGTTTATATAAGGTTTCTTCAACTTTACAATCAGGTAACTCAGCACGAACAATATTGTCATAAGATTCTGGAGTGAGTAGTTTGTATTCATTAGTAAGTATAATAAGGAAATGAGCATGTGGTAAACCACGTTTTTAAAATTCTATAGTATACATAAAAGCTGCAACTTCTCCAAAGATATTTCTTTTTAATATATTTGTTTTTAGTTCTTCTATCTTTGCCCTAAAAACTCGACTAATTAAATCAGGTCTGTTCTGTGCTTCATCAGTTGGTAGCAAGTGCTCTTTTATCGCGGGCCAAGATGGGTTACAAGTCATCGTTATGAATAGATCAGGTTTTCCAAACTGTTGTACCAAAGAAATAGCATCCATGTAGCGTCGACGCATGTCTCTTGATCCGCCTATAAAAGTAACAGGAAGGAATGTTTGTTTTCCTATATTTGAAGCGTCTCTTTCTCCAAGTCTTAAAATATCAATGAGTCCTTGTAGCATTTCTATTCTAAAGAGATCTGGGTTGAATGAAAAAAAGTCTAATCTCTGTGTTTCAAGTTTTATGTGTTCATCTACTGAATAGTGTTGAAATAATCTTCCAGAATGCAAAGTTTCATTTGTTTCATCTTCTTTCATTTGGAATTTATAACAGTAATATTCACGAACAGAGATATTATCTCTTTTTCGTTTTCCCTTTTCAAGATTTTGAGCTTCCATGTCAAGATATCCATCAACAGAACACATATTTCTAATAGTTGGTAATTCTTCGTGTTCACAATAGGCTCGACGTTTAGAAGTATCTTTTGGTTGTATAATTTTTTTAATGCCACAGTGACATCCACTTTGACCATATGGAAACAATAGTGGATATTGTAGCGGATCATAATATCAGTAATAGTAGTTCACTATTTGAGATCTGTTGCTATGAGTGTAGATTCGAATATGAGGTGCAGAACTAACTTCGGTGATTTCTTTTTCAACCCATATCCCTGCAACTTCTGATGTAGTAGGAAGATTGTATACACGTTGATCCAAACCCAAGTCTGATTTAAGTGCAATATTGTAGTTCGATAGATTTGGAACATCTATTAGGGATTTTAAGAAAATAGAGTATGGATTAATTCTCAGTATGTTCATTAGCTTTTTGACTATTGATTCATGGATTTTCTCAGAGCAAGCCATTCTGTTAGCTAATTCGTTATCGTTGTCATAGAAGTATAGTTGTAGATTTTTTGCTATTCCACTCGGAGGCAGCAAATCATTTATAAAATGGTACATCTTTCCCTGAACTCTAAATGTATAAATACCACGATTTCTTTTTGCTAATTCTTTATCATAATTTACACCAAGTGATGTAAACGCAAACATATTATTGTATGTTCTGATATATGTTCGAAAATGTTTACATTCTTCAGTAGTCCCTAAATATAAATTTTGTAGTTCAGCAGGCATCTCATGTGAAGCTAACTTGATCAAACCATTGTTACAGCAGAATCCAGGTGGTTCATATTCAAATTTTTTTGCACCACAAAATTTACAGTTAGGAACAGTCTTCAAGGGAACATAATCAGATTGTAACTGACCTACGTATGTATAACTCTTTTTTTTTTGAGTTATAACCTGTATATTTAAGTATTATTAGCATAAAATTACCAATTAAGTAATATATAACAGTATCATAATAAAAGATTGGTGCAAACCTTTTTTCCCAACCATTGTTGAGCTCATACTACTATTTTCATTAGATGCACGTGACGTTGATCCTAACGTCAAAAAGTAATAAATTACGAATAAATAAAGGCATTATGTAAAAATCAACATTGTATTCTTGATACTTACCTACTTCAAATGAGTAGAATGGATAATTTATAATCTTTCGCTTGTCAAATGTAACTTCCAAAGTATCAACGTGACGCTCGTTGGCTAATAGGGGAAACACAACACACATTTACCGTCATTCAATTATACTCACATGCAAAAAGCGTGAAGGGACATTTCTAAAAAAATAAAATAACAAAAGATGTATTCTAACCTGTTTTTGAGACAGAAGAGGAGCTCCTAAGAGAAACAATTTGTTGCTGAAACTCAGTTGCAGCTGGAGTAGCGCCAGGAAAAGCAACATTCTCAGAAAGACTACTCCTTTTTTACTCTTGTCTTTTTGTTCGTCGTTGTACTAACAATGCTTCTTTTTTTTCCGCAGATATTACTTTGTACGTTTCATGTCGCCTAAGTTTCATCTCAGCTTTTGATTTTGCGAAGCAAACATGTTTGTTTTTTTGTTCAAAACCCATTATTCCTACAAAACTGCAATTATAGAAATAAAACACACGAAGTAAATAAAAACAGTTTGCTGGCAGAGGTAACATCTGAAGCGAATAACATCAGAGTAATAAAAAGTATTACTGAGACTCAAATATATGTGACTTTTATTTTCTGACCACTATATACAAGAAAAATCGTAACAACATCTAATGGTTGTTTAATTGAACATGTAGATACTCCTCAATCACGAGAACTACAATAGCTATAAATGGAACAGCTTATACAACTCAATTGCAAGAGTATATTCACTATGTTTCTTTAAGAGGGAAATGATATTAATCAATTCCTGTACAAAGTATTCACTATGTTTCTTTAAGAGGGAAATGATATTAATCAATTTCTGTACAAAGTGAATCTTCGGTCTCAATTTTACTGGTAATAAGATTGTTGTCACCAATTATATAATATTTAACTTTTTTTTGTTATTGTTAATTACAATATTAACTTAATCAAAATTATTTTTGACTTATTCCTGATATCTTGGAAATATACTTGTCAAGAGAAGCTGAATCAAGAACTTAAATGTTAATCCTATAAAATGAGGGGACAGAATAGTACTTTCTTTATAAATAAAGGGTAATTTAGTAATACTAACTCACTTTTGTCTTCCTACAGCTTATATATACATAATGACATCAAAGTACAGAAGTTTGTCAAAGTATTAGCTTAGATTCTTGAAAAACAGCTCAATGTCTACCAAGAACTCCACCACCACCACTATCCCACCACAACCACCGTCAGCCGCCGGGAAGCTAAACGGAGAGCCACCAGCTGATCACGAAAGATGTCCGGTGGAGGAGGTGGCATTGGTAGTTCCAGAAACAGACGACCCCACTTTACCTGTAATGACATTCAGAGCATGGTTTCTTGGACCGACTTCATGCACTCTCTTGATTTTTCTCGACACTTTCTTTATTTACAGAACTCAACCTTTAACTATTTCAGCTATTCTCATGCGAATAGCTGTGCTCCCAATTGAGAAATTCATGGCAGCTACACTTCCTAAAAAGAATTACACTTTGTTTGGGAGATGGGGTGTTAGTTTAAATCCAGGGCCATTTAATATCAAAGAGCATGTTATTATTACAGTTATGGCCAATTGTGGTGTTTCCATTGGAGGTGGTGATGCTTATTCCGTTGGGGCTATTACTGTTATGAAAGCTTATTATAAGCAAAGCTTGAATTTCCTTTGTGCTCTTCTTCTTGTCTTGACCACTCAGGTATTTCAATTTTCTGTCCTACTTTTGCAACATAAGCAGATAAATTGAAGAAAATAAATATTACAAATCTTTTAATACGCCCCATCTCAAATTACTACTCTGTATTCTTTAGTTATCCTAAAGAGTGTTCACTTTCTTTTAAAAAGAAGTTCTCCTACTCAAGAAAATGAAAGTACAAAGCAGTTGCATGGGACCCATTTGCTCTATACAGTACAAGACATTTTTCAGAAATAAAAACCAAACGAAGTTATTAAAGATACGGAAATAAATTTGTTCTTTTCTGAACCAAAACAAAGAAATAGCCCTTTTCTTGATCAATTTAGCATAAACTTCAGCCATTGCCCCTTGGTATATCTCAAGCGCTAAAGAAGTACATGAAAGCCCTAACCCAAAATACAACCAAAGAATGAAACCAAGGAAAACAACAGACAGGAACATGTATAACAAATCTAGTAGAAATCCTGATTGAAGAATTTTGTCAAACACCTTGAGAACAAAATTTATTCGCTATTCAGGGGAAAACACAAATACCTACCATATTATCAAGGATTGAAACAAAATCAATACAAAATACACAAGATGAGAAGAAGATTACCCAGTAGAAAATAGCAATAGATCAGAGGGGAGGAGCAAGAGAGCATAGATATGAAGTAAAGAGGCGTTTGAAGAAGAGAGCTTTGCAGATAAAACTTGGAAAGTATCGGATATAGTAAGAGAAATCAAAGGTGAATTGATAGCTATTAAAATTGGGCTACACGTGTTGAAATATTTGGGCCAGGCAGACATGTTGATCATGAGCTGCTTGGTTATCCCCCTTTATAGTATAGGACTAGTGGGGATATGAAGAGAACTATACTGTTGTAAGTAAAAGGTATAGTGACAATATTTCCAACGGATAGGCATGTGTAGAGAAATGGAAGACTCCAGAGCTGTTACTGAGCCGTACTTAGAAGAGATATAAAAGATCACAAATATTTTACCCAAAAAATGTATGGGTTTGCAGTAACATCTGCTGATACAAATATGTGTAACATGTTAGAAATTAGAATTACTATCACAGAATATAGTACTATCTTTCAACTGGGCCGAAAAAGTACCACAAGAATCAACTCGTGCCTCATATAAGCATTTGAAGGAATTGCATTGGATATGTTCTCTCCTTCCACATGTTGAACCCTTGGCTTTTTTTCGGAGTTGAATACAATTGCAAAGCCAGTAGATTTTGTAAGGTGATCTTCAGGACTTTCTGGCCGGACTTTAGCCCCTTCATTTTCACTCGGATGTAGAGAGCATTTCAAATTATATTGAAATTGTTGTCCTGCTAGATCACCAAGAAAAACAAAACAAACACACACAAAATTTCCATCACTCTATTAGCTAAAACACATATAGCTTATCTTATCAGATCAGTCATAGAGATTAAAAAGCAAACCCAACACACACACACACACACACACACCAAGAAAACACAAAAATTCCACAAAGATCAGTTTTTAAGCCGAAGACGCATATAGATTATCTTATCAGATGAATCACAGATAAAAAACCAAACCCATAAACACACACACCAAGAAATTACAGAAATTCCATAAAGATCACCTTTAGTTGAAGATTGGAGGAAATTGGAAGAGATTGAAGGGTTGAAGCTCAAGGCTCAAGAATGCGACGTTCTATGAACGTAAAGATAAAGGAGCGACAGATTAGTCATATCTGTTTGAAAATCCATCAAGAAGCTGCAAAATCAGGTATGTACAAATGATCAATGATAATGAAAGAGTTATGGAACAATCAAAAAAGAGAAAACAATTTGGATATAAAGGGAAAAATTAAACTCAATGACTGCAAACTAAATCACAAAAGAAAGTGAACAAATTAATGAAAGCACATTGAACACTCCATTTATACACTTAAACAACCATATGTAACCAGTATAAAATTTGAATATGCAGGAATGTTTTAATGTGCCACTGGAATGTAAACTCCAAATGAGTAAGGGAAGAAGCTCTCAATCATCAACGGTGTGACAAAACAGGATGGAATGAAGCTCCTAATATCAATCGAGTAGGAGGAATGCATCAATGACATGAATGTTCCTAGACAAATGCGTCTATATTTTAATATTTATAGATCCACTTTGAAATGACATTGTAAGCGCAATTTAGCGGGAGAGTTCTCAAGTAGCAACAATGTATGAATACAAGCTTGCATGTAGGAAGATATGATAATTGGGTAATTGAAAGAACTCTGCCAAAAAAAAGGTATATGATTAGTCACGAAGATGAACATCTCTTCAATAGTTTTTCCCATTGTCCAACAGAAAGGAAGAAGTTACCTTTTGTCGAAGCTCAGATGACAGCGAAGCTGACTTTATTTTTATCGTTTCAGTCAATTGTTTTCAGGAGTTGATGTAGGTACATGGCGTAGACTGGATTCTAAAGAAAATTCAGGAAGAAAAGAATTAACTACTGGTTCCTATTGTGAAAAAGACAGTGAGAGTAGACCATAAGAAATGCAGGACATGCTATTTAGTTAAACAAATTGAATAAAGTGCAAGTCTCACAATCAATTCTACAGTATTTTTCAATAGAGACACTAAAATAATCATGCTAATAAAAAGTTATATGTAAGGGTTCTGCAGGGCTAGTATAATACCCTCAAATATTTTTAGCAAAATAACCTGTGTAGCAGATGTCATTCACTGAGTCGGTGGCATATGTATAGCAGCAGACACATCTTGATACCAGCTGGTGTGCAAAATTGGAAACTTTATGATCAGTAAGAAGATTGATTGTTCGTTAAAGTTCTCCATAGTAAGAAAGAACAGTTAAAAGAAATAATCTTTGTGCCAAATCTTTTTGTTAGTGAAAGATGTAGTTTTCCTTGGTTCATTATCTCCTAGGCACAAGGTCCCGTGAAGTTGCCAGAATAATCCACTAAAGTGTAAAATACAAAGTGCAAAATGCAAAGAAGAAAAAGAAAAAGAATTTTACGGATGATAGAACTTTACAAAGTGTAGATTAGTAGGAGAATTATCTCCCATCTGGAAAAAAGGATTCTACGTCTTCATTTATTGATGCTGCGAGTCTGCTAATATGAAATAGTCGTCCAAACTTTATCATTGGCAGTAAATAATAGCAGTGTAAACAGTGAAATGACTGAACTTTTTTCTAAAGGAGGAATCTGAAATAAGCAAAGAAAAAAGGATTAGTGGGCACATGAATCACTCGGTAAGATAATTTTTAACTGAAGAGAAGTAACACATTACCCATCTTTCTTTTGATAAAACAATGGCTTTTACTGCTTACACAAATTGTTCAACAGATGGTGAAGGCATACACATGTGTTCAGCACCCACGTTGAAGCGTATTGCATTTTCCTCAGGTCGAAACAACAATATATTGGCGTCCTGTTTGCGATATGCTTTTAAAGCTTCGAACAATCCCTATTAATATTTCCAATAGCATTTTTAGTGACTCTGACACATGAACTGAATAAGTAACCGTTGAAATGAATAACAAAGAAGAAATATATTTAAGAATAAGAAAAGTTTCATGAGATACTATCATAATACAAAAGTGTAAAAACTAACCTATCCATAATTTAATATTTCAGCGGATGGGCTCAACTCAATGTTATCGAAACATTGTAATTTACCCTTAGAGAAGTTTTCACCTTGAGAACATTTCATGACATACATATAATCAGTAGCCAAAGCCAAGGTTGTCCCACTCAATGTCGACTAATTCACATGTTATGTTACTGTTATAAAAACAAAGATCCTATCAGTTATGTGAAAAGCAATAAACAAAGCTTTACCATGAAGTCGTTTTTCTCTTTTTAATTTATGCATTCTGATGGTACTTGTATTGGAGGAAGTAATCACTTCCCTTTCTCACTGTAAATAGCATTCCATGACCATTGTCCTACAGATAATTGATTAATATGTTAAAACAAAAGTGCAAAAAGGGCAGAGCAAATTATCGTATGATATTAATAGTGACATACCTTCAGATCAGCTGATTGTTATCCTACCACGTCTTGATTTTGCATACCAAATGTTATGTGGTATTTTAGTCATTCCTTTTGTGACAGAAGTTTGACGTTCAAACTTCTTCTTGAACACCTCGAGCAGTTAATAGGTTGATATGTCATTAAATGGCAGACAATTGTGATTGTCTGATCGCAGAGCCTCATAAACAGATGAGTTACCTGCATCAGACAATTTTAATATATCAGTGCCACAATTTTTTCCATTTGAATCAGCAAGCTGGTATTCCAAATTCATATCTCAAATACATGATATATCGACATCATCGAGGGTGGGAGTCTCTTCCTCAATTGAGGTATCTGTCAAATAGAGAACAACAGTTAAATTAACTTATCAGCTAAAAGATATTTAATTAGCACAGAAACAAAGCAGGAAAAGGAAAGAGTATCAAAGTATAATATTGTGGATAATTTTTGTCATATGCGAAAATCTTTGATTGTTCACCATTCACCCAAAATCTAAAGTAATACGTGCTCTTCTCAAAGGTAGACGGAGCAACTGCAATCAGAGAGCATAAAAGCATGTCAGAAAAATGGGTACACAGGGCAACAACAAAGTACCTGTGAAAATAACGTATATCGAAGACATCAAGCAGCTGCCTTTTTAATGATTTCATCATAAACAATATTAGATGTAGAATGATCGTCATGGCTAGTTGGCGTAGACGGTCGGATCAATAATTTCACACAATTTGAACTCTTTGCTCTCGACAAGGCAACGTAAAGCTGACCATGTGAAAATACAGGTTCTCGCAAATAAATTCCAACAAAATCTAAAGTCTGTCCTTGTGCTTTATTTATTGTCATAGCAAAGCATAGTCTAACAGGAAACTGTGTTCTTTTAAATTGAACTGGCATCTTTTCATCTTGTGATGATAATAATGGTATTCTCGGTATAAACACATGCATATTCTTGAAATCACCTGTCATAATCTTAGCACTGATAATATGACTTTTAAAATCACAGCAGTTCAATCGCGTGCCATTACACAAACCTTCACATGGATTTAAATTTCTCAATAATATAATTGGACAATTTTCTTTCAAACATAATTTATAAGGGGGCAAACCAGGAGGATTTAAAGTGTGCAATAGATCTTTGAATTGTGTTTGATTGTTAAATTCAATCGCTTCATCGGTGCCAATATATGTTTTTGATTTTCCAGTGAACCGATCAATAAGCATGTCATTAATTTCATCGACAAAATCATTTTTTGTTGTTAAGATCACACGGGAATCTGTATAGAATGAATTAGAGTATAACGAATCCAAATTTGAATATGTCGCTGTGAATAATTTATCTAGAGATTCTTTTTCGGTTGTGCAAGGAATAATCAATGAATCTGAAATTTCAATCTTGTTTGCTGAATTTACTTGTTCTTGTCCATTTCCAATTCTTAGCAAATAATCACAAAATGCAGCATCTGTTTTTGCTCTCATATTTTCAGATAGCTTTAATTTTTCAAGTTCATTCCAAATGCTAGAATATAACAAACTTTCGCTAATGAAATCTTCTATTTTCCGTATCGTACAACAGGAAGAGTTTGTCTGAAATCACCTCCGAAAACTACAACTTTTCCGCCAAATACTGCATTTGTATCCATTAGATCTTTTAATAGTAGATCAAAAACTTCCAACATTTTCTTTTTGGCCATAGATACCTCATCCCATACAATCAATTTTGCATCGCGTATTAAACCCGCAAGTGAGCTTTCTTTGCTAATGTTACAACTGGTATTTTCATCAGTGTCAATAGGAATTTTGAAACGCGAATGTGCTAGTACGTCCTCCTGGAAGAATAGAAGCAGCAACACCAGAAGTAGCTGTTGCCAAAGCTATATATCCCATAGATCGTACAGTTGCTAATAAAGCATGGTATAAAAAAGTTTTCCCTGTTCCTCCTGGACCATCCACGAAAAAGGCACCCGCTTTGTTCGAAAATATCCTTTCAGTAATCATATTATATGCAATGAGTTGATTTTTGTTTAATTTCCTATGTAACAACACGTCGTCTTCACTGACAGTAATAGATCTTTCAAAATGAATCTCTTTTGCCTCTTTTGCTGCGAGAGAAGGCCTAATAGTTTCTGAAATGAGTTCATACTCATTTATATCATGACCTATAGAATGTAGAATGTCGTTGATATGATTCAAAACTTGATATCGGATTTCACTTCTTTTAGTAATTTGCAACACTTTGTAGTCTTCGGTCATTGATTCCTCAAATTGCTCCCATAATTTTCTAGGGTTAGCAGGACCACAATATACCAATAATGTAGCAAATAAACGCCTTAAACTATATGGCATTTGGTAACTTGCAGCTTCAGACATACACTCTATCAAGTTGTAATCACAGTGTAACAATCCTCTTTTCTCTACAGACTCTCTAAAAGTACTACAAGGCTCTCCATCTACTGTCAAAAGATCCTTATGATGTTTAAAGGTATACAGTAAAGCGTTAATAGGCACTAAACAAAGCGATAAAGAGCACAGAATATTGCATATCTCATTTAATTCAATTAAGACAAATAAGTGGTCATACAATCTTCTATAAAAATAAGTGTGCAGCAGTACATTAACAATATATGGTAGCTAAAAATGACTAAAAATATAACCTTTTTGAAGTAGGCCAGCAGGTTCTCGTATGGTAAGAGCAGTTTGTTTTGGAAATCCTCCCTTGTACCAAGATGGTGTTCCCTGTTCTAAGCCACCAACAATGGGATCTTCAAGAAGCCTATGTTTTCCAGAATCTTGTTTTCTCATACGTCGTGATAGTAACAATGCTTCCCTTCTACGAGCAGATATTTGGTTATACGTATCACGTCGTTTAAGTTGCATTGCAGTCTTCCTTTTTTGTGCATATGAACATTTATTTGTATTCCTAGACTCCATCAGCTACGCAACTTGAAGTTCCTCTTTTCTTACCTGTAGAAATTTTAAATCGCAGGCTCTTCATGAAATGTCCAAAAAAGATATAAAAGATTAATGAAATTACAAATGTAATTGTAGTGCACAAGATAAATGTTTAATCCATAAGTTATGAAATCAATGAGTGTCTGCCATTTCCACAAGCTAAGAAATTGCAGCAGAATATATTTTGGCTCCATCAATTTATAGGATTTATCATAGTCAATGCTAACACACACTATTAGTAATACTAAAGCTTACATCAGCACATTTCAGATGAGCGAAAAGATACCAAATAACAAATAGGATGCACAAACAATACAACAGTACGCACATTTATTTCATACAATTACATCTCCAACTGAAGAAAATAGTAGATAATTCACATTCATCAAAAGAGTGAGCTTTCTTATGTTTTTTATTATCAATCCAAAAGAAAAAGGAAGGAGAATGTACTAAAAAAATTATACAATATGCATAATTGAATAGAAAAACATGAGGACAGCACAAAGCGAACGGATCTTGAAGAAGTATAGATAACAAGATGACTTTAAAAACACTTGAAGAGGCAGATGTCAAGAGCGAAGACTCAATATTCTGGTTACTTTAGTGTACCTTTTTTTTAGATCTTTAGCTTTATTTTAAATAGCGGAAGCAAAGAAAAGAGTAAGCAACATTCCGAATATGAAAAGCCACCCAAATTTTGGATTGGCCACCCCATTCGCGGAGATGTGTGACTAAGGGCAGCAAAAAGAGGTGCACTGTTGGTCACCGCACAGACATGCACGTCAATGAATTGAGAGCAACCTCAAATTGCTCCACCGTACTACATCAAAATTAAGATTAAGGCAAAACATGCTTGTGAAATTGTTCTTAATTCTATGTACATGAAGGGTGAACCATGTAATACTGTTATGTTGTTGCTTTGGGGATCAAAGGCAATAAATGAGGAAATGTACATGGACTTTTAATATCTAACATCAGCCACTGAAGTTGTTTACTACTATTCATTACACCATTATAACTTATTATATGGTGTCAAATTAAACAACCTTAAACATGGATAAAGATTACCTTAATCTCGCAAAGTATGAGTAGTGCGTCATGGCAAATAACATTTTGTTTACTTCTTTGAGTGGCAAGCTGTTCTTATTGCTTAACCCACTTCGCCATCTTTTACTTAAAGAATGTTTAATCAATCGAATTAAACCACCATAGGATTCGACGATAATGACTTAAACACAGAAAATCAAATTCTGAATCCCCAAATTGACCACTCAACTTAGCCGGAATTATAAGTTGTTAATGTCGGATAAGAGTAATTTTCTATATTCATAACCCATCTATCCAGGTGGACCCAGTTTATTACAAACAGTGGACTTAAAATAGAAATTAATCAATCATAATTTTTATTTATTTTTTCAAAATAATTACAAGTATCCAACTGACATGGGATAATCATATATACCACAAAATCAAAGAAGGAACAAACAAAGATGTCTAAAGATTGAAAAGAGGGTAGCCGGCTTAAAAGGGGAACCAGACTTCAAGATTGGCGCAAATATTACGAACCAATTGCATGCCATAAATCTAATCATAAATCAACAGTAAACCCAAAGCAAAAGACACCCCAAATAACCCATTAACAAAGTCGCCTATTTTCAAGGCAAATGGAAAAACAGGAAAGCGGAAGATACGCTAACTTTACAGAAGGCTATTTCGATGATAACCTACTTTATACTGTGGGTTTGTTCTAGGTTTTTAGTAAATCAAAGAAATAATTTATTCCCCAAAATAACTTTGAAGTTATCAAAACCACCATCCATGGGGAATCAGGCGGTGGCCACCCATAACTGTTACCTCCGTCAACAACTATGACAAAATTAGAAGAAGAAAAATCGAAATAATACAGCATGAACTGAACTCACCAAGATAAAAGGCAAATCAGCAACAATGATAAAGTCGAAGAAGCACAGCAGAAATAGAGAGAGATGAAAGTGTGTGTGAGTTGAATCAAAGCTTTCAGTAGAAAAATCCTAAAACTTTCGATTGTCCACCGTTTACCCAAAATCCAAAGTAGCACGTGGTCGTCTCTTAGGCATCTGACCCAGCAGACGCAGGGAAAGCCTTTGATGTTAATCTTTTTCTCACACACAATTATACGTAGGTAAGGCTAGGTGTAAGGACAATTATACCCTCAGCAACGCCAGGCAGGCATGTTGACCTGGTGTGTGCTTATTCTCCCTTATTAATAGAGAGAATATTAAAAGTTGGCTCTTCTCGTGATCTGTGCATAGTCTACATGATACTACTAATTCTTGTGTTTTGGTGGGTTTATTTCAATCATTGCTATATATCCACCTATCTTTGAATCATTCGCTTTATAATTGGGATCTACTAAATTAAGAAGAGAGAGAGAGAGAGAGAGACCCATTTTGGAGTTTTGGGTATTGATTTTGAAAGTGAAACTTTTTTGAATGACAAAGTTATGAGGATTTTGCCAGGCTTTTGGAAGGATTTGAGTGGTAGCAGCTCAAAAAATAGCTTTGGTTTTTCTATAAAAGAAGATAAAGCTTCATAGTAGTAATATAAAGGTGGGTTCTTTTGGTTTGTTTTCTTCTCTTATTACAGTATTAATCTATAATCCGGTGTTTAGTTTTCATGTATTATGTGGTTTTGACTTTGGTTATGTCTTAATTCTGAGTAAATGTTAAAAGTTGGTTGACCTTTGTTCACTGTACAAAATTCTTGTTTGAACATGTTAAGCTCAATTAATGGGTAAAAATTAAATTGTATCTTTAAAGGGTTTTTGTAATACTATTAGTTAGTTGGTTTTTCAGCAAATTGCTAGCTCAAGTGAATTTGCTATTGTTGTTGGCAAACTATTTATTGCTATATAGAATTGACTATGGTTTTTCTGAATTCTGTGAACATGAAGTTTCTAAATTGTAACCTAGATATGATTGCTTGTGTAAACTGTAAAAGTTGAAAAGGAGTTTTAAGGCATAAAGGTGGATTGCAGTACATGCTCTGGAACAGCTTTATTAAACTTTTTCTAGTGAAGAAAAGGCTTTTTATGAGCCTTGTTAAGCTATTTTACCTGGAAATGAAGTGAATAATACAATTCGCACGGATTACAATAGTCTGGCACTTTTACAAATTATAGTGAAAAAGCTTCAAGAAGTGGTGCCGCTAAGACTATAATACAAGGTAACGGGGAGATTAGTGAAGATGTCGCGCATCATATCGGAGCAGTATGAATGAAGTGGAGGCTCGCTTCCGGTGTTTTGTGTGATAAGAATGTGCCGCTGGGACTTAAAGGTAAGTTCTACAAGGTTGTAGTTAGACCTACTATGTTGTATGGAGCAGAGTGTTGGCTGTTCAAGAACACTCATACCCAGAAGCTAAAAGTAGCTGAGATGAGGATTTTGAGTTGGATGTGTGGGCATACCCGGTTGGATAAGATTAAGAATGAAGCGTAGGAGCGACCCATGTGGAGGATAAGATGCGGGAGGCGAGGTTGAGATGGTTCGGGCATGTTAAGAGTAAAGTATAGAAGCCCAGTTAGAAGGGGCTAGTGGTTAGCTTCGGTGGGTAGCAGGAAGGTAGGCCTAAGAAATCTTGGGGCGAGATTATTGGGCGGGACATGGCGCAGCTGGAGGAGGACATGAACCTAGAGATGAGGGTTTGGAGGTCAAAGATTAGGGTAGAAGGTTAGTAGGAAGTTGAGCGTTTCTCTTTGTCTTACTCAGTTTGCTAGCATTAATGTTAGTATGATATCTTTTTATTCATAGAGTGCTATTACTACCTAGAGTTTAACTGCATTGTTGGATTCGATATTATTTTATCTTGCTGTTATTCCTACGTGTTGCAATTACCTTTTCTTTTTTCAGCCGTTCTCTAACCGAGGGTTAATCGGAAACAGTCTCTCTGCCCTTCCAGGGATAGGGGTAAGGCTGCGTACATCTTCCCCTTCCCAGACCCCACTTGTAGGAAACTACTGGGTTTGTTGTTGTTGTTGTTGTTGTTGCTTCAACAAGTGGTGCAATTTTGAGAGGGATGTAACATTTTTTACAAATACTTGCAATGTTGCCATATCTATTCGCATGGGCATTTCATGGAGATGTTGATGTCCTATATCTCTTGTTCTAAAAGGATCACACTATCTGTTTCTTCTAGCATTGCACAAGTATGATAATTAGTATCTGCTGAAAAACTGTGGACTTGATCCCTTAGGAAATCCTTTGTAATACAGTATCGCTTGTATAATAGATATGTGTGCTTGATGATTACGAAACATTAAGTGTTGATACGGTACTTCCCAAACCACAGGGAATTGATATTGCCCATTTTGCATTCAACTTCTATTTACCATTTTTGAAAAATTCATTTAATAATGCTGGATCTGAAATAGCCGATCATGGAACTTGTCGAAATTTTCCTTTTAAAATTTGCAGCATATACCAAGTAAATCTGTGACCTCATCAGTCGACTGGTTGTAAAATGGTTCACAGTTTATTCATAGAGATATCATAAAGAAATGCAACTGCTCGGTCTTTTCTATTCCTCCTTATAGTTATGAGGGGTGAGTTTCAGTTTGTTTTCTCAATTTGGATGTGTATGATTTCAACTTTGGATTAACTCAAGTTTGTGGAAAGTGTGGCCCTTCTCTTTTCTTTGTGAAAATTTCTTCATCCTATTTGTTTGTAATTTAAATCTTGCAGTGCCTGGTCATATCAAAGGGTTCTATGCATTACATCAGCTTATTAGCCTTCTTAAAGAAGGTTTTTCTGGAAGCTCTTTTATTTATATGATGAGTGAATAATAGGGGAACCTATTTTCTGCAATAGAATGTGAAATTTGTGATTTTTCCTGTTTGGCTTTATTAACTACTTTAAATGTCCTCACCCTGACTATAATTTGTGTACTGACAGGATTAATAAATAGACAGCGAGATCAAAGCATACTACATATGGCGGTGTTTTGACCAGAATGGATCCTCAGCCTTTCATTAGGCTGTCAATAGGGTCGCTGGGGTTGAGACTGTCTGGAACAACTACTTTGAACAGTACAAAATCAGGGATAAGTGCAGTCTCTTCTCCCTGTGTGTGCGAGATCCGTCTTCGAGGTTTCCCTGTGCAGACATCATCTATTCCCTATATTTCCTCACCTGAAGCTACACCGGATATTCACAACGTTGCATCCAGCTTTTATCTTGAAGAATCTGATTTGAAAGCTTTACTGGCACCTGCCCCCTGTTTTTATGTGGCTCATGCATGTCTAGAGATAGTTGTTTACACAGGACACAAAGGAGGCCACTGTGGTGTTGGTATTAAGAGGCAGCAAGTTGGGACATTTAAGTTGGAAGTAGGTCCCGAGTGGGGTGAAGGAAAACCAGCCATTCTGTTTAATGGCTGGATAGGAATTGGCAAGAACAAGCTGGAGACTGGAAAACCTGGAGTGGAGCTTCATTTGAGAGTGAAGCTGGACCCTGATCCAAGATATGTTTTCCAGTTTGAAGATAAAACGAAATTAAGTCCTCAAATAGTGCAGCTTCAGGGAACCATCAAGCAACCTATTTTCAGTTGCGAGTTTAGTCAGGACAGGTAAATCATTGTTTTGCTATTTTACCCTTTCCTAGGGATGAGTAGCGTATAAGTAGCAAAACAATGATTTACCTGTCCTGGAACTTTCTGGATCAAACTTTCTGTATGTCCTTCATACTTACGCATGTGCTCTCATGCTGCATTATCACATAAAGGAAACTCAACCTTGCTATGCTTATATAAGTTGACTATGATTCACCTATGAACTTAAGAGAAACTTTCTGATGTTTACCTGCCCTGCTTGAGTACAACACTGTGTTCATATGAATGCCTTAACTCTTAATGAGTTTAGAGTGAATATGAGATTGTGAACTTTAAGAGAGAGTGATCATGTTACTAGCTTAAGTTGGGATTAACCTGTCTGTCTGCACAAGTACCCTTGTTAACACTCTTTAGAGATTCTGAATGAGGCTGTTAATTCATACATCTAATAAGAGGAGAAGATTTAATCTATATGTGTGAACCTCTAATGAACTTAGACATAGTTTGATAAGCTACAAAATGCTGCAACTCAACCAGGAACTCATGTAAACTTTAACTAATCAGTAGATATATGTATCCTCTTTATCCCTTAAATCACATGATTTAGTGTTACACTTCTAAACTAGTCTACTGCTGTTCGCCTCTTTTGTTTGATATGTGGTTGGATCCTCTTGAGTATTCTTATACATATAAGTAAGTGTTGACAGTGTACTACACACATGTGTTTGGACTGTGATCTCAATAATGTAATGTGGTCTCTCATACTCATAATGGTACTCTGTATAGTTTCCGTAAGGGGTGTGCATACTTGAATCTGTGTGTTATTGCTATTGTTACATTAGATGTTATAGTGAATGCCTCGTTGACATTTACACATATAGGGAAGAGTGAGTGTGAATGGTTAAGGGTATTTAGGAGTAGGATTTGTTTGTGGTTGAGATGCCCTCCCTGACACAAGAACTGCTTGGGGTCCCTGAGATACTTGTGAACTATGAAGTGCTAGGGATCCAAAGGGTGTCTTGTCCATGAATGCGATTTTACCTTAAGCTCTTAATCATTGACATTTATTAATCTCTTTAGGATTGGTGCTAAATGAAAGAAAAGGCTTCACCTTGAATATTGTTTTATTTACTGTATTTAACTTTACATTGGCTTTATTGCATCCTTAATTACAACGCTTGTTATAGTTTTATTTGGGCCTTACACTGGCCCTATTGTACCCTTAACTGCATTTAAATGTTATATTGGGCCTCGTACACTAATAACTCTCTTTCTTTTGCATATGTGTTCGAACTGGGCCTGCCGAGTTCTCAAGAACATAGACCCGAGTTCCCGCCCAAAGTCCGAGTCACTAAAGCCTGCTGCTGCTGTTCGATATCTACTGGGTCTAATATTTCTTAGGCCCAAACTGTGAGTCCATTCCCTTTACTCTTGTATCATTTTTAAATAAGAATTGTTGTTTGTTTATACATATGTGTAAGATACTAACGGTGTTGATTAAATGTCTTTATTATTCTTTGTGATAACCCGATAGGTCATCTAGAGTTTTAAACCTTAAATATGTGTTTTAAAGCCTCCAATAGCTTTTTTAAGCCTTCCTCGATTTGCATGCACAGTCCGTGTGGTTCTCCGAAAGGCTTTTATGCTTAAAATTGATAAAATATGAAATTTTGCCTTAAAATCCATTTGAGTTGACTTCGGCCAACATTTTAAGCAAATGAACCCGGATCCGTGTTTTGACGATCCAGGTGGGTCCATAGCATGATTTGGGACTTGACCGTATGCGCGGAAATCAAATTCGGAGGTCCCTAGCTCGAGTTATTACTTTTTTTGTCAAAATTTGAAAGTTAAAAGGCTTACTGACTTTGAACGTTTGACCAATGTTTGAATTTATTGATAACGGGTCCGTAATTTGGTTTCGGAACCTGGTATAAGTCCATTACTATATTTATGACTTGTATGTCAAATTTGGTGAAAAACGAAGTTAGTTTGACGTGATTCGGGCGTCCGGTTGTTAAACTAGCAATTCTAAAAGTTAACTTGAAAAATTCATTTAATTTGGTGTCCTATTAATAGTTCTAGGTGTTATTTTGGTGATTTGATCGCGCATCAAGTTCATATGATATTTTTGAATTTGTGTGCATGTTTGGTTTGGAGCCCCGAGGGCTCGGGTGAGTTTCAGATAGGCCACAAAGTGGTTTGGACTTAGAAAACAATGACGGTGTTATTCAGTTTCTAGTGCAAGCCTCAGACCTCGCAATTGCAAGGTCTGGCCTTGCATTTGCGATATGGCAGCAGCCCTATCAGGTTCGCATTTGCAACCAATTTCATCGCAATTGCGAAGTGGGGCTGGGGGGGGGGGGGGGGGACAGTGTTCGCATTTGTGATCAAATGATCGCAATTGTGAGGAGTTCATATTCGCAATTGTGGACACACCATTGCAATTGCGATGACAGCAGGAATGTGAGACCTTCGCAATTTTGAAGGATTTCTCGCATTTGCGGGGTTCGCAATTGCGAACCCCGGGTCATAATTTCGACATCTGCGCGTGAACTTAAGATGGGAAAAATGGGATTTTGGTTTATTTTCTCAAATTTTCAAACCTAGAAACCCTAGAGGCAATTTTTCCAAAACCCTTCTTCCCCAATTCATTCGTAAGTGATTCTGGCCTATGTTCTTTCAATCTTCCATTACATTTCATAAGATTTCAACCTAAAATCTAGGATTTTCATAATGGAAATTGGGGGTTTGGATAGAATTAGGGATTTTTGTAAAATTGCAATTTAGACCTCAAATTAAGGTCAGATTTTGAAACAAATTACATAACTGGGCTCGATGGTGAATGGGTAATCGTGTTTTGTTCCGAATTTTGGGTTTGGAGCGCGGGAGTTGACTTTTTCAATAATGACCGAAATTTAACCTTTTTCATTCGTGGATAGTTCCTAAGGCTTATTTTGAATCGTTTGATTAATAATTTGCTAGATTTGGTTTGTTCAGAGGCTTGTGTGAAAGGCAAACCCATGGTTGAGCTTTGAGTTGATCCTTGGAGCGAGGTAAGTGTCGTGGTTAACCTTGACTTGAGAGATTAGGACTTGTTTGCGTATTTGTTACCCGTTTAAATGTGGGATACAATGTATATGTGAGGTGAAGAGTACTTATGCGTTGTTGTTGGATTAAAGCTTGCGGTGGGACTTGTTTCTTGAAGTTATTGCTTTCTTTGATCATGACATCCATGCTTAGACTAGTTAATTACTAAATTGATCGTTCTTCTACATTTATGGGCTATCTGTGATAATTGAGTATTGTTTCCGAGGTTGAGGTTGGTATGTGAAACCATTGTTGATGTAAGGTTTGTCCTTGTTTATTCTATCTCCCAATTGTTATATGTTCCTGTTGCATGATAAGGGAGAGTGTTAATGTACGAAGGGTGATGTCGTACCGTATTTGAGTGTTAATGCATGAAGGGTGATGTCGTGCCGTATTTGAGTGTTAATGCACAAAGGGTGATATCGTGTCATATTTGAGTGTTAATGCACGAAGGGTGATGTCGCGCCGTATTTGAGAGTTAATGCACGAAGGGTGATGTCGTGCCATATCTATTATTTCATGATAAAATTCAGAGTAAAAGTACGAAGGGTGATGCCGTGCCGTTGTTATTGTCTTATAGTGAGATTGAGAGTAAACGCACGAAGGGTGATGCCATGCAATTTTATTCATTTTGTTTATTTATTTTACCCGTTGAAGTCTTATTGACTGTTTCTTGTTTTCATTCCCTATTGTAGTTACTGTATTTTTGCACCCTTTCGCTTGTCCCCTCCCAATAGCATATGTTTAGCCTTATTTGTTGTTATGTTGTACGTATATTTTTATCTGCACAGGTTTATTCATAGGGTGTCCTAACATAGCCTCATCACTACCTCACCGAGGTCAGACTCGACACTTACCGAGTACATTAGGTCGGTTGTACTTATACTACACTCTGCACTTCTTGTGCAGATTTGGGTACTGGTCCCAGCTGTCCGTAAGGCGTTTCAGCTCTGACTAGAATTTGAAGACTCGAGGTAGATCTGCTGGCGTTCGCAGACCTTTAAGTCATCTTCCACTTTCCCCCTATTTACTTTTCTTTCATTCGAGACAGTTATACTTATTGTGCGCGGGGAAATCAGGAGACCGATTTTCCCCCAACATAATGCTTCAAAGAGTAAACCCCGAAGGCACGGGATCTCGCATCAGTCGCTTCTCTCGAGATCTATCAACGCCTTGCCCAGATCGGACATCAGCTAAGGCCCCCGATGGGCGAAGATATCCCCTGAGAGATGTATCCGGGGTCCATGAGACTTATCCAAACGGCTCGATGCCAGTCCTCATACGACACAAGAAAAATGGGTTGTCACATCTCATTCTTTTGTTGTACTGTGTATTCCGTACTGAGTTTGGACCCCCCTTTTTTCTATAAAAGAAGGGTCGCCAACACCTTGTAAGAGACCTCCAATTACCTCACGAAGAGCAATAATACTCTCTCTCTCTCTCTCTCTCTCTCTCTCTCTCTCTTTATAAAATTCACTTGTTTCTCTCTGATTCAAAGTTATTGCGGTTGTTAGATATTCCCCTTGTTTATTGTTCAGTATCCCTTGAGGCTGCCTTAGCATTTTATCGTTTTCTTAGCTATTTTCTATTATTTCGCTCGATATTGACAAGATAGAGCCCGGTCTAGCTCTATCTTCACTTGTTATCCCCTCCCCGGCTATCCTGGATAGCCCGAGAAAGGCTTGCACCTCAGCCCCGAGGCACCCACTGGCCGATCTTACGCCTGGGCAACAGCCCCTTACTGGTTCGATTACTACTTAGCTTAACTCGATTTTTATCATTTTACCTCACGCTTTAGCACTAACTGCCTTAACAAACTAGCTCGAGAATAGATCACGTATTTTTAGAATCCCATTTACAAATCTTATTATTGTTACCATTTTCACGGTAAACGGTTTGGCGCCCACCGTGGGGCTAAAAATATTAGTGATTATTCTCTTGTTAGTTTCTTCACTCAAACGCACAATATCTTTCACACTTTTTCTTGCCCGAGAACCCTTTGATTGCAGGTCAGAATGTCCGGATCGATAAATAGAGTTGAGAATAACAACCTCGAAGACCATGGGGAAAACGACGTCGCTGTCACGACCGCTGGCGCACCTCCGCAGAATCCTGACGTCGTTCCCGGACCAATCCTAGTAGACGCAGATTCGCAGGATGCGCAACAAGTAGACGAAACTTCTCACACCGACTGGAGCGTACGACGTAACAACCAACAGGAAGCGGAAAAGACCCCGGCCCGGGAAGAACAGGAAGTTAGTTTTCATATTATTTTTGAAATGTTGCAGGCACAGCAACTAGCCATCGCTCAGCTACAAAGCCATCCGAGAACCCCTAGTACAGTGGCACCGGAGACGGCTCCCCCCGTCGAGCGAGTACTCGAAAAGTCAAGCAACAACGGGTCAGTAGCCGACCCCGCCATCGTAAAAATTCTCGAGGACCTCACCAAAAGGATCGAATCAGGAGAAAAAATGATCGCAGCCAACGATAAAAGGGTCGAAACCTATAACTCCAAGGTCGATCAGATCCCAGGCGCTCCCCCGGTTCTTAAGGGTTTAGATTCAAAGAAATTCATTCAAAGGCCATTCCCCGAAGAAGCGGCCCCGAAACCTATCCTGAAGAAGTTTAGAATGCCGGAACTCCCCAAGTACAACGGCACCTCCGACCCCAACGAACACGTCACTGCGTACACCTGCGCAGTAAAAGGTAACGACATAAAGAACAACGAGACCGAGTCCATGCTGCCGAAAAAATTCGGGGAGCCATGATGTGGTACCATAACTTGGCTCCCAACTCCATAGATTTATTCGCCATGTTAGCGGACTCTTTCGTAAAAGCACACGCCGGAGCCATCAAAGTATCGACAAGGAAGTCCGACGTTTTCAAAATCAAGCAGAGAGAGAACGAGATGCTGCGGGAATTCGTATCCCGATTCCAGATGGAGCGGAAAGCTACCACCAGTCTCGGACAATTAGGCAGTACATGCCTTTACCAAAGGCCTGAATGAGCGAAGCTCTATGGCTTTGAAATAGCTTAAGCAGAATCTAATCGAATAACCGGCCGTGACCTAGTCGGACGTCCACAACCGGTACCAATCGAAGATCAGGGCAGAGGATGACCAGCTGGGGGGCCCGTCGGGCTCAGTATACCCAAATAGACTCCTGGCGAAAGAGACAAAACCAAGCAAAGAAAGGTATCAACCGTACCTCGAAGACAGGAGGAACGTGGACAGGATCCTCGGGGGATCATCAGCAGGACCAGGTTTGATTGAAACATGGCACCAACCAACGCACCCCACTTGTCGGAATACAATTTCAGCATCGACGTATCAGACATTGTGTTTGCTATCAGCAAAATCCGGGATGTAAAATGGCCCAGACCAGTGCAATCAGACCCTTCGCAGAGAAATTACAACTTGATATGTGAGTTCCACAACACACACGGCCACCGGACCGAGGATTGCCATCAACTTCGAGAAGAAGTAGCCCGACTACTTAGCAAAGGGCATCTCCGGGAATTCCTCAGCGATCGGGCCAAAAATTAGTTCCGAGATAGTGAGGCAGTCAAGAAAAATGAAGTAAACGAACCACAACACGTCATCCACATGATCATGGGGGGCGTCGATACCCCGCAGGAACCCATGATGAGGAAAACAAAAATATCCATCACCAGGGAGAAACGGACTCGGGGATACATCCCCGAGGACGCCCTTACATTCAGTGAAGAAGACATAGAGGCCCTATCTCAACCCCAAAACGACGCCCTGGTAATTTCCTTTCTTGTAAATTCTTTTCAGATAAAACATGTACTCGTGGATCCAGGTAGCTCGGCCAATATTATCGGGTCGAGTGTGGTAGAACAACTCGGATTAACCGAACCGCTCGTGCCCGCCACTCGGGTCCTTAACGGGTTCAACATGGCGAGCGAAACGACGAAATGAGAGATCGTCATCCCCATCATTGTGGCCGGCACAACCCGAAACACCAAGTTCCATGTCATCGAGGGAGACATGAGGTATAACGCCTTGCTCGGACGACCGTGGATACATTGCATGAGGGCAGTACCATCCACCCTCCACCAAATGATAAAATTCCCGACAAAGGACGGAATCAAAACCTTCTACGGAGAACAACACGCGGCGAGAGAAATGTTCGCAATACACGACGCACTATCGGCGCTTGTACCTCCGCCTCCAGATAAGCCCTCGGGCAAATCGGGTCTCGACACTGGTCGGGTTTGATAAACGCAAAAAGAGGAATCCGCATCACGGTTCCAACCTCGGGCAATCGTAACAAATCAGCTTCAAGGCACCGCCCACATATCCCGTCCCAAGGTACCGCCATTTCTTTTATTTTATTTCCAAATTAGAAATTAACCCTCGTGCAGGCACTCGACCAAAGATACCAGCACACTGCCGCTATCAAAAGACTTCGAGACCCCCTAAAAGGACGCGCCCGTTGCACTCTTTTCCTTGGACCGAGTTTTTTATTCCAAAAAGAAGAAGGGTTTTTACCGGCAAGGTTTTTAATGAGGCAACGCCCGCGAAGCTACCGGAAGAGAAACTCCACAAGATCGCTCGAAGCCACCCTTGCGGCCAACTTTCGAAGAAGCTAGGAGCTTTCCCCCTGAAATCCACTGGATTCATGGGAGGTAGGGAAGCGCCAAACAAAGGTCCCTACGGGGAGATAATGTACCAAGCCAAAATGGTCAATATAGCTAAACCTCGCTAAAGCAAGAACATGTATTATTATATCGAGCAATAAAAAATACACCCCCCTTCTTTTTACAGGAAGAGAGAAAGGTTCCTAATCAAAGAGTAAAGCATCATGCAAATAAGCAAAACAAACTCGGCCCAAAACCGGTCGATACGACGCAACAAAACGTATATCACACGAATGGATCAGAGGATATCTCCCAACGCCTTACTCTCCGAGAGGAAAAATCGCAGCATACTCCCGATAGAGGCCTTTCCATCAAATACGTCCCGAGATACTCGAAGACTTAAGACAATTCAGCATCCACCCTACCCCGGGGTCGGAAGTTCCGGGATCACGAAGCCCTCGCAATGCAACTCCGGGTTCACAAAAAACTATCTTCAAAGCTTTAGCAAAACTCGGTGACTCGAAAGAATCATCGCCAATCTCCACGCACTGGAAAATCTGAAATTGTAAGGCCCTAGCGGGCAGCCTCGACACAACCAGATCTATTCTTCATATACTGTAAGACCTCAACATGCATGAAAAATCCCGCAGTTTTAGGCTATACGTCGCATTTGTAAGAATCCCTAAAGGGCATACCCTCGGTGTAGAC
The DNA here is from genome assembly GCF_001879085.1 of Nicotiana attenuata. NCBI lineage: Eukaryota > Viridiplantae > Streptophyta > Magnoliopsida > Solanales > Solanaceae > Nicotiana > Nicotiana attenuata. The sequence goes on from NC_031993.1 coordinate 26,035,698, forward strand.
GCCTAAAACTGTCTCTCAAGAACAAAAATGACCCCGGCCAAACACACATGACTCCGGTCAAAACGGCTGCTACAGCCCAAAAAACGCAACTCGGGGATGCCCGACTGTCGCTAAAAAATCCTCCAAATCTACTTCGGAAAGAACCAGTTAAAATCAGGCTTCACTCAATAGGCAAAACAAATGAGTCCCGATCACGTCGGCTCCAAAATCGCAAAAGCATCGATCTACTCGACCTATGAGCTATGAACCTTACGAGGTGCTCAAAACATCACCGACTACGACTTGAAATCGAGGTTCTTTCAGAACCGACAACGGGTCAGGCAAAAACATTCAAAAAGACCTTATCGAGAGGAAACAAAGCCAACAAAAAAGCCTTCGGGCCGCATATCAAAAGGTCTCTACGACCAAACAGCGTAAGATCCATTATCGCCGGCTAAGCAAGCCTCCGTGCCTCATATCAAAAGGCCTCTACGACCATACAGCGTAAGAGCCATTGTCGCCGGCTTGAAAATTGACAACTTGAGGATTAAAGTGAGCTCGAATCGTAACCCGATTCGGAGACCGGATCCAAAATAGTTAACTAAGTAAAGCCTCTGGGCCTCACACTAAAAGGTCTCAACGGCGAAACGACAGAAGGCCACCACCGCTGGCCAAAAACTCGATAAGATTTGAGGGTCGATTACAGCTCGAGTCGCAACGCGACTTGGAGACTGGACCCAAAAATTATAATACGCCCAAGGGCGTGACATCGATGCCACTACCGCCATCCAGAATCTCCGAAAAGATTAAGGGTCAATTACAACTCGAAGCGCAACGCGACTCGGAGACTAGACCCGGGAAATTGCCAAACGCCCAAGAATAGAAAAATAAAAACCATCATCACCAGCCCAAACGGGCTCAAGGGTATATTAAGCTCGAGTTGGATCCCGATTCGGAGACTGAACCCGAGGACAATTCAACCACAATACGCCTAAAGGCACGGCCCAAACGATGCTATCGTCAGTCAAGACAAATCTCCAGGCCACGCGCCCGCAAAATTGCTTCGGCCCAGGAGCACAAAGGGCCATCTCCCTCTGCCCATACAGGCGGAAAAAGTTGGAAGGCCAATCAAAGCTCGAAGCTCGAGCCGTAACGCGATTCGGGGACTAATTCCAAAACCAGTCTACACGATCGAGAGCAACGACAGAAAAAAAGGTACAAAAGGAATAAAGCTTTAAAATTCTTCTTATATTACATACATAAAAACATTATCCACCTACAGGCACGCCCTGGGCGCGCCGGGATCAAAGTTACAAAATGGTGGAACCTATATTTTATGCCAAAGGATTAGAGCTCGTCAAGCCCGCCCTTCGCGACGTCCGCAAGAAGTGACCGAGCGTCACCCTCATCCGCCCTCGCTCAAGCCAATTCCTCCGAGATAATGAAGCCCCTCGCTCTAACCTCCTTGAATACCTCTCTCCGGGATCGGCAGCGAACATATTCCTTGATCCTCACGGTCAAGGGCTCGCCTCAACTCGGAGACTGGGCCCAAGAATAGTCGGGACGACAAACGCCCTAAAGGTAAAAAATTGAGGCGACCACTGCCTGCCCACACAAGCACGAAAGTCTCGAACCAAAGCCCGACTCAAGGGACTTGACTTAAAATAGCTAGGCTAAGCACGGAAACCCCGGCGCCTGTTCACGCCGAAGATCACGCTTGGGAGTCCCCGACACATCTGATCAAATTCGGACCTATGAAGGCCCGGCCATACGTCAAAACCGGCCCGCCCGGCCAAAAACAATAAAGGTATCAAAGAAACAAAACTCCAAACTCTTTCTTATATATATCATGCACGAAAGGCACCCTCTCCATTTGCAGGCACCCTACGCCCATATCAAAAACAAAGCGGCAAAAGACGGTAATGTCTACGCTCCACGCTGAAAGGAGTACAGTTTGTCGAAATTCACCTTTCGCGACCTCATCAAAAGGCAACCAAGCTCCGCAATTGTCCTCCTGGCCAAAGCCAATTCATCCGGGAAAGGGAGCCCCTTGCACCAGCTTGCTCGAAATACTCCTCTTCGAAGGCCACGAGAAACCAACTTTTCGACCCTCCTTCTTTCAATCGAGGGGTCGCTCCAACTCAGCTTAAGCGCCAGCAACATCTCACGGACGAATCGCCATTCCCCGACCTACCTTGGTTCGGCCTAACGCTACCTCGATTCAAACGCCGATCATCTCAGCTCCAAGCTATAGAGGATCAAATCCGAAATTTTCCAAACCACACCAGGCCTAACTTTGGCGCTGTCTCAAGTCGCAAGGACTTGACCCCGAAGGCAAAAATCCTGGCCAAAGCATTTATCCCCTCCAAAGCATAGGCCAGCACTCGAGCCCCTAGCTCCCCGCAAGTAATTCCAGCACGGATGGCATCACCCTTAAGGTACTCCGAAACCTCCGCTTTTTACTACAACTAATATAGCAAAAATAAAGGAAAACTAGCCCTAAGGGCGGAGAGGGACAAAGCATGCACTGCAAGTCACATGCTCTACCGGACAGAATTTTGCAGATCAAGCCCGGAACTATCCAAGGCTTGGGTCCTAAACGTACCAGCCCGGGTCTAAGGCCATCACGAGCCTACGAAAGGAAGTTTCAAGTACAAGAAGGAGAACACGAGATGCACCCCCTGGGGGACATCTCCTTATCTCTCCAAACAAGTGGGAGAGGGTTTCGAAAGAGCAACGCCAGCACCAGAAGGTATGATTCTCCCGAAGTCCGACATGCGCCTTCCCCAAGCAAATGACCATTGGCGGCAGACTCCGACTACCCCTGAAAACAGGCGCAGGCAGCCTTTCATCGCATTTAAAGCAGCAAACGACCCAAGGGCGTCAGCCCCTCAGCACCATCTCCAGCACCAGAGCTATACTCGGCCCCATACCTCATCGCGGCAAAGCCCCGAAAGCTTAAGCAACACCTTCTCCAACACGAGACCGACACACATGGGCCCCCGCCAAAGGAAATCAGCAAGCCTCCTTCTAAAGACCACCACAAAGCCCAAAGGCCCTACCCGTACCTTCGAAGTAAGGATCCGGCGATCCGAAGGCACGTATCAAACGCAAAATACAAAGGATCCTCCGCAAGGCCATTTTCGCATCGGTCAGAGCTCCTAGTGAAATCGAAGTAGCGCCCGAGTGTGGGAAATTCCTCAAAATAAAGTCAAACACATACGCTCCAGAGGGCTATCTATGGTCTGAAAGGGACCCTCACGTACCTAAGGACATAATCTTCTCTCAATGCCTTTCCCAAGGGACCCAAGATACCATCAATTATCTCTACGTAATTCGAGGAACTCGACGGCCCGAATCTATCGGGATAGCTTAAGCTCGGTCGGAAGCATAATTATTGGGCTCGAAAAAGAGCTACACCGATTAACGGGGGATCGGGACAAACGCTTTCATCCGAATCAGATGCCAACAGTTGACAACAAACGAATACTTTCGAAGGCATCCGGAGGCATAAAAACATACCAAAGTAAGGCAAGGATTGAAAGTAGAAGCCAGGAAAAAGTATATTTATATTCATAGAAATACTTACAATTACATCTTACATGATTACAAAACCCGCAGGAAATCTTTACAAAAAGAGAAAAGGGAGGGGGGCAAAAAGATACAGGTAGTATGCAAGCCTAAGGGAGTATCCTATATTCGTATCATGCTTCCGATATCATCCTTCCAGGCGTATGCCCTCAAAGACAGTATCTTCCAAACCCAGTCCCCACAGGGATTTCATCCCAATGTTCCTGTAATGGCATCTTCAAAAGGAAGCTGAGAGAAGAGCAAAATGACGAGGGCGATACCGAAGAAGGCGACAAGTGGCTGGGCGAAACATTTGGCTAGTTCGAACCCCGCCAGCATGCCTACCCCGAAGCCACTTCTTGAGACGTTGCCTCTGCCCGGGAGGCAACGGCCGAGCAGGGACCATCACCACACCCCCCAGAATCCAAAGGGGGTGTAACACGCCAGGCCGGGGAAGGAGGGTGAGCAGCGGTGTATAATCCGAGCCCCCTCTTAAGCAGCGGTGGAAAATTTGAATCTTTCTCCAGATCAGAGGAAATCAACCCCCTACGTCGCCACTTCGAGCCAACGGAGATAACAAGAGCAAGAACAACAACAACAACAAAAACAACAATAGCAGCATCATAGCGGGACAAGCCCGTCCCGCCTGGGAAAGATCGAGAGCTGATCCATGGCATGTCTGACATAGGGTCTTAAGGCCATAGGCCTCAAACATCGTAGAGCAACAGAGGCTGGAAAAATGGCAGGAAAGGCAAGAAGAGTAGATATCGAAGGGAGTTTGAATGAAGAATTGATTGCAAAGAAGCCCCATATATAGGGAGAAGGCAAAGTAACCGACGGCGCCATTACCGCCCTCGAAAAATGTAACAACGGGCACAATTAATGCGTTCATGAAAGCTGAAACGATAGCAACGATGCGGCCCCGAGGAACGAGGAGGCATGATACTTCTAATGGCCCTCAAGAAGCGAGAAAAATGAAACGCCTCGACCTTTGTGGGGGGGGGGGGGGGGGCTGCGCCATCAGCATCATGTCATGTCGAGAGCCCACGAGGAAGGGTATCAAAAACATTTCTTATCACTTCCCTTTAAGAAATGCGGAGACTATCTGTGCGCGGGGAAATCAGGAGACCGATTTCCCCCCGACATGATGCTTCAAAGAGTAAACCCCGAAGGCACGGGATCTCGCATCAATCACTTCTCTCGAGATCTATCAACGCCTTGCCCAGATCGGACATCAGCTAAGGCCCCCGATGGGTGAAGATATCCCCTGAGAGATGTATTCGGGGTCCATGAGACTTATCCAAACAGCTCGACGCCATTCCTCATACGACACAAGAAAAATGGGCTGTCACATCTCATTCTTTTGTTGTACTGTGTATTCTGTACTGAGTTTGGACCCCCCTTTTTTTTATAAAAGAAGGGTTGCCAACACCTTGTAAGACACCCCCAATTACCTCACGAAGAGCAATAATACTCTCTCTCTTTCTAAAATTCACTTGTTTCTCTCTGATTCACAGTTATTGCGGTTGTTAGATATTCCCCTTGTTTATTGTTCAGTATCCCTCGAGGTCGCCTTAGCATTTTATCGTTTTCTTAGCTATTTTTTGTTATTTCTCTCGATATTGACAAGATAGAGCCTGGTCTAGCTCTATTTTCACTTGTTATTCCCTCCCCGGCTATCCTGGATAGCCCGAGAAAGGCTTGCACCTCGACCCCGAGGCACCCACTAGCCGATCTTACTCCTGGGCAACAACCCCTTACTGGTTCGATTACTGCTTAGCTTAACTCAATTTTTATCATTTTACCTCACGCTTTACCACTAAAGGCCTTAACAAACTAGCTAGAGAATAGATCACGTATTTTTAGAATCCCATTTACAATTCTAATTGTTGTTACCATTTTCACGGTAAACACTTATTTCAAACCCTGTTTGTAGAAACACTAGAAGCTCGTGTACTTGTGACTCCAGATCCAAGTTGCACTTAGATATTATTTGTTTTTATGTCATTCCGCATTCTGTATTGTTTTCATTTCGATTTAATTGGTTTTATTTGAATTGATTTAAATTGGCTTAATGATCCTCTAACATTGGCTTGCCTAGCAAGTGAAATGTTAGGCGCCATAACGGTCCCGAGGGTGAGAATTCTAGGTCGTGACAATTCTTTAATCCTTTTAGAAACCTAGGCATGCTATAGACCACAGGTAATTAAAAAGAGAATCATTGTTCCTACATTAGTTAAATAACTTCAATATGCTTAATCACTTTCTTCTTCTATACAATTTTCACCTTCATTCATACTGATAATTTTCATGGAATTCTTTGAAGTTAAAGACAGAGAGAAGCATGCAACCCCCCTTCTTTAAAAGGCCAGAATCAAGAAAATGATTTTCAAGACAGTTTTTACAAACAAAATGAAAGCTAGTCGCAACCAAGGAATACTTCAAACGATCTTTTTTCTAAACTTGAATACAAAATTTTAAATCAATATTTAAGGTATACATAAAGCCTACTTCTCTAATATCCTTCACTTCACTGGAGTTGTACAAATAGCACTTCTATTTCAAAGATAAAGAATTTTAAACCTAGCCACATTTCACAAAGTTTACAAATATAAACACTATATATACACTTCCAAAATTCTTTCAATTATGTAGACATTTCTTAAAGGCTTTTACAAATGAAACCTATACCTTTTTTTAAAACGTACATACATTATTTTTCAAGTGTTAAGCTTTAAACAAGAGATAGAATAAGCTATACACTTTTAAGCACTAACTAAGTAGAATCTAGATATTTAACTCCCTGAACCTAATCTAAGTCATATGGAGCTACCTCGGGTAGATTCTAGGGGGTGCCTAACATCTTTCCCTTAGAAGAACAAGAACCCTTACCCAAATCTCACCAGTGAGCAGACTAATAGGATAATGATTTAATAACTAAATAGGTACCCTAGTATAACATTAAATATTAGGTGGGGAATCTCTTTCATCAATAACAAGAAAACCACTAGTTGAATCTTTTTTTGACTCATATAAAATAGGGTGCAACAATGAGGAGCATAAGAGATCAGAGCAGTTTGGGAGGCTGAAGCCTCCAGAGTTAAGTGGAGCAGCATCAGAGGATGCTCTGGATTTTATAGACCGGTGTTAGCGAAGTCTTCTCGCAATGGGTATTTTGGACACTAGTGTGGTTTCATTTACTACTTTTCAGCTGACAGGGGTAGCCTACCGATGGTGGCATGCTGATGAGTTGAGCAGGCCAGCCGATGCAGTGCCACTTATATGGCATGAGTTCTAGCTTCTTTTCCTAGAGAAGTTTTTCCCACAGATTCACAGAGAGGAGTTGCGTAGGCAATTTGAGTAGATACACCAGGAGGGTATGATAGTGAATCAATATGAGATGAGGTTTGTAGAGGTTTCTCGTCACGCGGTAAGGTTGGTTCCCATTGAGAGGGAGAATATTAAGAGGTTCATTGATTAGCCTCAACTATGGTTTGCTTTCATTATGGATTGAGAGGTTGCGACGGATTCTAGGTTTGACCAGGTGGTCGAGATTGCTAGATGCTTAGAGGTGGTTCGCAGGTAGGAGAGTGAGGAGCGGGAGGCAAGAGGCCTTACAATTCAGGTAGCTTTAGTAGTGCCTCATATGGGGTCAGTCCCATTACAGTAGAGTTCGTTCTTCTAGACCAGTTCAGGCAACTTACCATGTTCCCCGTAGTTATTCAGTTATCCACAGTTCCTACAGTGCACACCCAGCTTAGTCATCATTAAGTGCATTGCCAACAAAGAGTTCTTACCGTACTCCATCAAGTTCTTCAAGCTATCAAGGTCAGCTTTCTGTCACTAGAGGTTGCTATGAGTGCGGAGACTTGAGTCATCTCAAGAGAGATTTCCCAAAACTATTGAGTAGGGTTCCATAGCAGAGCTCTCTGCCTATAATTTCAGCACCAGTAGTTGCACCACCCACAGAGCTAGCTCTAGGTAGGGCCCAGTCAGCTCGAGGCTTCCATAGAAGGGGAGGTCGATCAGGTGGTAGTCAGGCTCGTTGCTATGCACTTCTAGCTAGGCTAGGGGCAGTTGCTTCCGATACCATGATTACAGGTATTGTTTAAGTATGCTATAGGGATGCTTTGGTATTATTTGATTCTGGTTCCACTTATTTATATGTATCATCATACTTTGCTCGTTATTTGGATATACACCGTGATTCTTTAGTGATGCATGTTCATGTATCTACATCGGTGGGTGATTCTATTATAGTAGACCATGTGTATTGGTCGTGTGTGGTGACTATTAGGGATTGGAGATGAGAGTTGATCTTTTACTACTTAGCATGGTTGATTTTGACGTGATTTTAGGCATGGATTGGTTGTCACCATGTCACGTTATTTTGCATTGTCACGCTAAGACCCTGACATTGGTGATGCCTAGGTTTCCTAGGGTTGAGTGGATAGGTTCCTTGTATTATGTTCCCAGTAGAGTGATTTCATATTTGAAGGCTCACCGGATGGTGGGAAATAGATATCTGGCATATTTGGCCTTTATGAGAGATGTTAGTGTTGATGCTCCTACCGTTGAGTCAGTTACACTAGTGAGAGACTTTATAGATGTGTTTCCTGCAGACTTGCCAGGCATGCCACCTGATAGGGATAACCACTTTGGTATTGACTTGGTGTTGGGCACTCAGCCCATCTCTATTCTTCTGTATCATATGGCACTAGTAGAGTTGAAAGAATTAAAGAAACAGCTTCAGGAGTAAATTGATAAGGGATTCATCAGGCATAGTGTGTTGCCTGCGTGTGCACCAATTCTATTTTTAAAGAAGAAGGATGGTACTATGCGGATGTGTATTGATTACAAGCAGTTGAACAAAGTTACAATCAAGAACAAGTACCCATTATCGCGCATTGATGACTTATTTGACCAGCTTCCGGGTGCTAGAGTGTTTTTGAAGACTGATTTGAGGTTAGGGTATCATCAACTTAAGATTTGGGATTCTGATATTCTGAAGATGGCATTCAGGACCCGCTATGGTCACTACGAGTATCTTGTAATGTTGTTTGGCCTGACCAATGCCCCTGCAACCTTTCTGCACTTGATGAACAGTGTATTCCAGCTATATCTTGATTATTTCGTCATAGTATTCATTGATGATATATTGGTGTACTCATGCAACCAGAAGGATAATGAGCAGCATATGAGGATTGTACTCCAGACTTTGAGGGAGAAGAAGTTATATGCTAAATTCTCCAAGTGTGAGTTTTGGCTTGATTCAATGGCGTTCTTGGGGCACATGGTGTCCACTAAATGGGTCAAGGTGAACCCAAAGACTATTGAGGCAGTTTAGAGTTCGCCTAAACCGTCTTCAACTACGGAGATTTGGAGCTTCCTAGGTTTGGTAGGTTACTATCATTGTTTCGTGGAGGGTTTCTCATCCATTGTTGCACCTTTGACTATATTGACCCGAAATTTTGGCCCATTCAGATCGTCTGAGGAGTGTGAGGAGAGCTTTTTGAAGCTCAAGACTGCATGGCCACAGCCCCAGTGTTGGTATTACCTACAGGTTCAGGATCTTACATAGTGGATTGTGATGCATCGCGTATTGGACTTGGCGTGGTGTTGATGCAGGATGGTAGGGTGATTGCCTATGCTTCTCGGAAGTTGAAGTTTCATGAGAAGAATTACCTTGTGCATGACTTGGAGTTGGCAGTTATTCTTCACAGACTGAAGATTCGGAGGCACTATCATTACGGTGTTCATTGTAAGGTCCATGCCGACCATCGGAATCTCTAGCACCTGTTCAAGCATAAGGATTCTTAATTTTCGTCAGCAGAGATTGTTAGAGTTGCTTAAAGAATATGATATCACTATATTATATCATCCGAGGAAGGCCAATATGGTGGCCGATACTTTGAGTACTATCGGAATCTCTATCACCTGTTCAAGTAGAAGGATCTTAGTTTCTGTCAACAGAGATGGTTAGAGTTGCTTAAAGACTATGATATCACTATATTATATCATCCATGGAAGGCCAATATGGTGCTGGCAACTTGTCATATTAACCAATAGCAGAGAGGCCACTAGCCATGGATGTTTAGGCCTTGGCCAATTAGTTTGTGAGATCAGATGTCTCGGAGCCTAGTCATGTTCTTCTTTGTATTGTGGCACAGTCATCATTGTTGGAGCATATCAAGGCTCGCCAGTTTGATGATCCTCACTTATTAGTGTTAAAAGATATGGTGCATCGGGATGGTGCCAAGGAGATTATGGTTGATGATGATGGTTTTATGCGGCTTCAAGTCCGGATTTGTGTTCCAAATGTTGATGGGTTGAGAGATTTCTTACTTGAGGAGGCTCATAGATCGGGTTATTCATTCACATAGGTGTTATGAAGATGTATGGTGACTTAAAACAACATTATTGGTGGCAGAGAATGAAGAAAGATATCGTTGCTTATGTCTCTCGGTGTTTGAATTTTCAACAAGTGAAGTGTAAGTATTAGAAACCGGGAGGGTTGATTCAGAGATTGGAGATATCGGAGTGAAATTGGGAGCATATTACCATGAATTTTGTTGTTGACCTCCCATGGTATTTGAAGAACTATGACGTAGTCTGGGTTATTGTGGACCGGTTAATTGAGTACGCACACTTCATTTCGATGGTGACTTCATATTCTGCGGAGCGGTTGGCTCAGATCTACAACCAGGAGATTATCCATTTTCATGGCGTGCCCATTTCCATCATTTCTAACTGAGGCACACTGTTCACATTACGGTTTTAGATAGCAGTGCATGGGATTTGGGCATACGGGTTGAGTTGAGTACAACATTCATCTTCACAGACGGGCAGTCCGAACACACTATTCAGATCTTGGAGGATATGTTACGTGACTGTGTTATGGACTTCGGAGGTTCATGGTATTAGTTTCTTCCGTGAGCAGAGTTCGCCTACAACAATAGGTTTCAGTCGAGTATCTAGATGGTTCTTTATGAGACCTTATATGGGAGGAGATGTCGTTCTTTAGTTGGTTGGTTTGAGCCGGGGGAGGCTAAGTTTTTGGGGCCCGATTTGGTCTGTGATGCCTTAGAGAAGGTAAAGTTGATCCAGGAGCAGCTCCATTCAGCATAGTCCAGACAGAAGAGTTATGATGATAGATAGGTTTGTGATGTTGCTTATATGGTGGGTGGGAAGGTTTTGCTAAGATATTCACCCATAGGGTGTGATGAGGTTCGAGAAGAAGGGCAAGTTTAACCCTCAATATATTATAGACCTTTTGAGGTGTTTGAGAGGATTAGAGAGGTGGCCTACAAACTTGCCTTGCCCCCTAGTTTATCGGGGTGTTCACCTAGTGTTTCATGTTTCTATGCTCTGGAAGTATTATGGTGATCTGTCACATATTTTGGACTTCAGCACGGTTCAGTGAGGTGGGGATTTGACTTATGATATGGATCTAGCCATTTTAGATCGGCATGTTCGAAAGTTAAGATCAAAGAATGCATCAGTAAAAGTAATGGAGAGGTCAGGCGGTCAAGGAGGCTACTTGGGAGACCGAGCGGGAGATGCGGAGAAGTTATCCACATCTATTTGAGACTCCAGGTATGATTCTAGACCGGTTCGAGGACGAACATTTGTTTAAGAGGAGGTGAATGTAACAACCCAATCAGTCGTTTTGTGTATTATAGCCCCGTTCCTATGTTTATTGCTATTATATGTTCATTTGTTGTTATATGACTTGCCAGGGTTATTGGTTTAGTTTCAAAGATGTTTCGAAGTGAATTGGGACACTTAGTCCCAAGGTTGGAAACTTAAGTTGAAAGAGTTCATCGGAGTTTGACTTTTGTGTAGATGACTCCGGAATGGAGTTTTGATTGTTTCGATAGCTTTATATGGCAATTTTGGACGTAGGCGTATGTCCAAATTTGGATTTGGAAGTCCGTAGGTTGATTTGTTGCATTTTGGCAAAAGTTGGAGAGTTGAAGGTTTGGAAGGTTGAGGGGTGATAGTTGACTTTATTGATATTTGGTTTGAATTTCGGTTCCGGGAGTTCGAGTAGGTCGGTTATGTCATTTGTGACGTGTGTGCAAAATTTGAGGTGAAATTGGTTTGATATAATTCAGCATTAGTTTTAGAAGTTGGAAATTCATTAGTTTCATTAGGCTTGAATCGATGTGCGATTGGTAGTTTTGGTGTTGTTTGATGTGATATGAGGCTTTGAGCGAGTCCATCGTATTTTAGAACTTGTTAGTATGTTTGGATAGGGTCCCGGGGGCTTGGGGTGAGTTTTTGGAAGGTTATCGTATTAATTTTTAGACTTAATGCATTGCTGGAGGTGTAAGGCTTCTGGTGTAATCGCATATGCGGTGGGCTAGACCACATATGTAGAGCCGCATGTGCGACTATGGGCTCGGAGAAGCGACGCGTGGAGGCCTAGAGGAAGTCCTCAGGTGCGGACAAATTTATCGCAAGTGCGGAGATGGCTAGGGCTGTTGAAGGTCGCAGGTGCTAAGATGGACCGCATTTGCGAGTCTACAGATGCGGATTAGGACCGTAGAAGCAAAGAAGGCCAGGCAAGGCTAGGGACCACAACTGCAGAGGAGGTTCCGCAGGAGCGGACCCGCAGAAGTGGGACTTAAGCCGCAGGTGCGCAACTTTGACCCCAGAAGCGGAAGTATGGGGAGCAAGTGTGAGAATGCTGGATAGGTTAGTAAAAGAGGGTTTTTATTATTTTCTTATTTCTGGAATTGCGGGACTCGGTCTAAGGCGATTTTCGGAGCATTTTCCATCCCAATTAAAGTGGTAAGTGATGTTTATTCAATTTTGGTATTAGATATTCATCTATTTTTCATGAATCTAAGATAGAATTTGGGGATTTTTGGACTATGTTAGTGGAGAGTGAAATTTGAGGATCTGAGAGTCGATTTGTAGGTGGAATTGGATGATTTTGGTATGGTTGAACTAAAAATTAAATGGGTGTTCGAAATTAGTGAATTTTGTCGGGTTCCGAGGTGAGGACCTGGGGTTGCCTTTTTGGGTTAACTTTTTGACTTGATTAAAGATCTTAGCTTTATCTTTTGGAATCGCTTCCTATCGAGCTAGATTCGAGCTGTTCGCAGATTGATACGCGCGGGAAGGGCTTGTTAGAGGAGTGATTTGGCTTGCTTGAGGTAAGTATCTTACCTAAAATTGGTTGAGGCACTAGTTGCCTGAATTATTTGTGATTGTTACGTGCTATGGGTGCGCATATGTATGGGGTTTGAGTCCATGTACGAGCCCCGGGTTATTTATTCATATTCGGGGTAGTGCTTAGGCTATAATATGCATTGAGTTGACCGTTAAGCTTTAAGCTGTAATGTTTCTCATATTTGTAACATTGTTGTGACTATTTGAGCCACGTTTGAGGCTACATAGAGGCTAAATCACTGAATAAACTTGATAAATTCTATTTTTGTGACCACGCCGGACGAATTATATTGTTATGCCTGTAACTACACCCGGAGGATTGTATTGTTATGCATGTGACTATGCCAGGCGAATTGTGATATAGCATGTGACCAGGCCGGGCGAATCCGTTATATTGAGCATGTGACTATGCCGTGCGGAGTATTACATCGAGTCTGTGGCCACGTCGGGCTAGTAGCACATTGAATTAGTCGTGCTTGCATGTGGATATGAATCCATCCCCCGAGGGTCACCCTCTCATGTTTCTCTCTTGATGGTGTACTCGCAGATATTGGGAAAAAATGGTTAGTGGTTTGGTACGGAGATGGAAGGGTTGAGGAAATCTGGCCAGTGCTTTGTTTAGATTTTGCATTTCATCTTTACTTGAAAATTTCCGTGGTTAATTACCTGATTCATGTACATATTATCTTTATATGTTGTATCATTGACTGAATAGAGAACTTGAGAAATTGCACACACATACTCAGAAGGTTCTTTCCGTGTGTTATGACTTGATTGCATTACTGCTCTGTACTTGTTAAATGGATAAAATTATACAGGTTATAGAAAGTGTCATTTATAATTCTCGCTTTTTTTTAACTCGCCGAGGCTAGTTACGATACTTATTGAGTATATTGGATCGGTTGTACTCATACTACACTTTGCACTTAATTGTGCAGATCCAGGTGTCGGTACCAGCGATCAGTAGCAGAGTTGCTTGTTGAGTGGAGTATTGAGAGACGAGGTAGAGCTGCATTTCCGGCCGTCTTGACTTGTCTTTTCTTATGTACTGTTATTTCAGTTCATAAGGTATTGCTATTTAGTTTTCAGACTTTTATTCCATTGTAGAGCTCACGACTCCGTATTTACCAGTTTTTGGGTGATTTATCTTGTATTAGCATTATTTTGTTATGTTGAGATTTCAGACTTATGTTATTCCTACAATTTTTGTTATTTTGGTTCTTTATTATATTATGTCCGGCTTACCTATTAAGTGTGTTAGGCGCCATCATATTAAATGGGATTTGGAATCGTGACAAGCTTTACCATGTTGTCATAATTTTACAACTACGAACAAAGAAGATGAAAAATACATGTCAGAAAGGTAGAAGTTGGATTCTAGCTGTAGGCAGAGAATTCACCTTTCTCTATCTTTTTATCTGTCTTTTTTCTTTTCAATAGTTAGTACGCTGTCGTACTGAATGCCGTATTTATCATGGCTTTCTAGGAGTCGAAATAAAAATAGTTATAGATATAGGACAAAGAAATACAGAAAATAATTTTGTTTGTGTTAAATCTACCATTGTTGACTGGTGGTTAACCACAAGTGAGAAGAAAATGAAGACTGTGAATGCAGAACAGTTGCAATATCTGTGTATTGAGAGAGAACTTGTCTAATTACAAGTGGTGTATATCTGATATACACACGTGTATATATACATGTATACAGCTAACTAACTCCTCTTAATTACTACTAACAATCTTCCTAATTTCTGTTATAACTAACTATTAACAACTAATTACCCATAAGCTAGATCCACTAATTTCCAGCTAGTTTCCAGCTGTCATTGCAGCACTTCAACACCCCCCTTCAAGCTAGAGGGTGTGAAGATATTCAACACCCCTAGCTTGGATAACAAATGATAGTGCTGCATGCTTCCAAGTCCCTTTGTCAAAATGTCTGCTTCTTGCTCTTCTGTTGGCACATACTCAGGGTGTACCATTCCTTGTTGCACCTTTTCTCTTATGAAATGGCAGTCAACTTCTATGTGTTTTGTTCTTTCATGAAACACAGGGTTGCTAGTTATCTGCATTGTTGCCTTGCTGTCTGTAAACAGTTGAACTGTGACATCAATGTTGACCTCCAACTCCTTGAATAAGCCTAGTAGCCATATGAGTTCAGCTACTGTCAGGGCCATGCTCCTGTACTCTGATTCTGCTGAGCTTCTTGCTAGTGTGTTTTGCTTCTTTGACTTCCAAGCTAACAAAGAGTTCCCCAGCTTCACCAAGTACCCTGTTACAGATTTCCTTGAGTTTGGGTAGCTTGCCCAGTCTGCATCACAAAATGCTCTTAAGACTGTACTCTTTTCTGCACTCATCAACACTCCTAATCCTGGCTCATTTTTCACATACTTCACAATTCTGTAGGCTGCTTCAAGGTGTGACTTCTTAGGGGACTGCATAAATTGACTCAAGGTCTGCACACTATATGCTATGTCTGGCCTGGTTAATGTCAAGTAAAGCAGCTTCCCAACCAGCCTTTGATATTCTCTTACATCTTCTAATGTTGTATCATCACTGAGTTCACAGTACTGATCATATTCAGCAGTGGAAAGTTTCTTGTTCTGCTCCATTGGAGTTAAGGCAGGCTTGGAACCTGATAATCCTAACTCTGCAATCAGCTCCAGGGCATATCTTCTTTGGCAAAGCAAAATCCCCTGTTGTGACCTGCACACCTCTATTCCTAGGAAGTACTTCAGAGTTCCTAGGTCCTTCATCTTGAAGCTATTTTGTAGAGTATTCTTGGCTTCTTGAATGAGACCAGCATCATTCCCTGTAATAAGAAGATCATCCACATACACAAGTATAATAACTTGTCTGTTGTGCTTCTTCAAGATGAATAGGGAATGATCATGTTTGCTTTGTTGGAAACCAGCTTGTATGAGTGCATTAGAGAGCTTAAGGTTCCACTGTCTAGATGCTTGTTTGAGGCCGTATAGGGATTTGAGTAGTCTACATCCTGTATTCCCCCCTTGGATACCAAATCCAGGAGGCAATTGCATGTATACTTCTTCCTCAAGGTCACCTTGGAGGAAGGCATTGTGAACATCCATCTGAAACAATGGCCATTGATGCATGGCTGCTAAGGCAATGACAGTCCTGATAGTTATCATTTTAACCGCAGGGGAGAATGTTTCTTGATAGTCTAACCCCTCTTGTTGACTGTAACCTTTTGCCACTAATCTAGCTTTGTACCTTTCTATTGTTCCATCTGATCGATGCTTGATTTTGTATACCCACTTGCAACTAATAGGAACCTTGCCTTTAGGAATAGGAACCACCTCCCATGTGTTGTTGCTGATTAGTGCATCAATTTCAGCCTGCATAGCATCTTTCCACCTCTGATCCTTCATTGCCTGATGGTATGATGTAGGTTCAATATCTGTTGTCACTGCAGTAAGATAGCTTTGATAAGCATTACCTAGTGAGTCATAACCCAGGTAGTTGGACATAGGATATTGACAGGTAGAAGAGGAAGTTTTCATAGTTGGACATATATAATCCTTGGCCCATATTGGTGGTTTGGACCCTCTGCTGGTTCTTCTGGGCTGCATATGTGATGTTGCCTCATGAGCTATCTCAGTGGCCTGGAACCCCTCAGCATCATTTTTAGGTAAGTCAGCGAACTGAGGTATTGTAGCATCATGCTCAGCATGTAGTTGATCTAGGTCCTGACTAGGAGTTTGCATATCCTGAGCAAATGTATGTTGTTCTGTTACACAGTACCTATTTGCTTCATGAAATAATGGAGGTATTTTTCCTTCTTTCATCATCAAGAATGGGAACATATCCTCTCTAAATGTGACATCTCTGCTGATAAAGAACTTCTTGTCCTTGAGACTGTATAATCTGTATCCCTTTTGAGATGTGGAATACCCCATATGGACTGCTGCTACTGCTCTAGGAAGAAGTTTATCATGCTCCCTGATAACTGTAGCAAAACAAAGACACCCGATGACCCTTAAGTGTAGTAATGAAGGTGGTGATTTGGGAAAAACCTCATATGGTAATTTGCCACTTAGTACAGAAGATGGCAATCTATTTATCAGATACACAGCTGCCAGGACACAGTCTCCCCAGAAATGAAGTGTTATGCCACCTTGTAATCTTAGTGCCCTTGCCACCTCTAAGATATGCCTGTGTCTCCTTTCCACCACTCCATTTTGTTGTGGAGTGTGTGGACAACTACTTTGATGTAATATCCCATTGTCTGATAGAAAGGTTGGGCATTCAGAACTAAAAAACTCAACTCCATTATCAGTTCTAAGACATTTAACATTGTGGTTAAACTGCACATTCACCATTTTGATAAAAGACTTCAGAAGCATAAGAGTACCACTTTTCAATTTCATTAAGAACACCCAAATCATCTTAGAATGATCATCTACCAGTGTCAAGAAATATCTATTTCCAATAGATGTAGGTACTTTATAAGGTCCCCAGATGTCTACATGTACTAGTTGAAAAATTACTGCTGCTCTAGTTGTACTGAGGGGAAAAGGTTTCCTAGCTTGTATTGCTAATGGACATATAGTGCATGTATTGAAGTTACAATCTGTAGGCATCTTGTGCTTCAGAAATGTCAACTGTTTCATCACTTTTGCTGGTACATGTCCTAGTCTTCTGTGCCACACATTATGTAACATCTTCTGCTAAACAACCTCTAATTTGTTGCTTGAGCTTATTTGAACTTGATCCATATGGTAACAGCAAGTAAAGGTCACCCTTCTCCTTACCAATCCCCCTCACCTTCCCAGTGCACAGGTCCTGGAATACACAGAATGATGGAAAGAAAAGTGCTGAGCAAAACAACTCCTTAGTCAATTTTGCGACTGACAGTAAGTTGTACTTGAAGTCAGGTACATACAAAACATTCTGAATTAATTCACCATCTGTGATCTTACACTTTCCTTGATACATGACTGGTACTGTTTTACCATTTGGTTGATGAACATTACCTCTTTTGGTGTTAGGCAATTTAGTTATATCATTCAGCAGGTTAATGTTTGAAGTCATGTGGTTTGTTGCTCCAGTATCAATGATCCAAGGAGTATCACACGTTTGAGCCAGTTGAGAATCAGTGTTAACTGCCATGTTGGCTGCAAATTCTTCTCCCTTGTCCTGATTCAAGAGCTTTATTATCTGGTTGTATTGCTCATCAGTGAAGTAATTGTGCATTCCTTGTCTTGCCATATTTGGATCTGCAGTTGTTGTGGCTGGGAGCCCATCATCCTTGGCATGAAATCCATCACCTATGGCTGCATTGGATTGCCTATATTCCTGCTTCTTTTTTCCTTTGAAACCAGGTGGATAGCCCACCAATTTGTAACAAGTATCTTTAGTGTGACCCTTCATTCTGCAATACTCACAATATAGATTTCCATACCTTTTGAACTTCTGTGAATTATCTCTTGAACTCATTAAAGCAGTGGAATCATTCACCTCATTCATAGGTATATTGGTCATATGTACCTTTCTCTGATTCTCTTCATTAATCAACATAGCATATGCACGACTCACACTTGGTGATGGTGACATAAGCAGCATTTGACTTCTAATGGCACTAAAGCTATCGTTTAATCCCATCAAAAATTGAAATTTTTTTTGCTGTTCTAGATGTGTTATGAACTCTCTTGTTTCAGGAATCACAGGCAGAGTAGGGATAAATGCACTATACTCATCCCACAGCAGCTTAAGTCTAGAATTATAAGCAGAGATACTAGAAGTACCTTGAGAGATTGTAGCAATTTCTCGTTGAAGGTTATATATCCTTGATCCATTGATCTTATCAAAGCGATCCTTTAAATCAGCCCAAACTTCATGAGCATTGCTGGCATATACTATCCCGTTCACCAGCTCCGGCGAGACAGTGTTCATGATCCAAGTCAATACTGTAGCATTAACGCGTTCCCAATCCTCGCCCAAATCAGCAGTGAATTGACCCTTGGTGCATGTACCATCTATGAACCCTAGTTTTCTCTTAGCTTTCAACGCAATCTTCATTGCTCTGCTCCAGACCGAGTAATTCTCACTCCCAGTCAAGCGAACAGAAATTATCACATTTCCTGGTGCATCTGAAGGTTGTAGATACAACGGATGTCGCGGATTGTCAATGTTTATCTCAGCCATTATCGATCTGCTCAGAAATTAGAAATTCGAAGAAGTCGAAGAACAATCGAAGAAATTTTCTCAACAATTTCACAGAACAACTCTTAAAGCTAAGTCTTCACAGCTCCGATCGATTCTCTCAGCTTTGATACCATGTTAAATCCACCATTGTTGACTGGTGGTTAGCCACAACTGAGAAGAAAATGAAGACTGTGAATGCAGAACAGTTGCAATATCTGTGTATTGAGAGAGAACTTGTCTAATTACAAGTGGTGTATATCTGATATACACACGTGTATATATACATGTATACAGCTAACTAACTCCTCTTAATTACTACTAACAATCTTCCTAATTTCTGTTATAACTAATTATTAACAACTAATTACCCATAAGCTAGATCCACTAATTTCCAGCTAGTTTCCAGCTGTCATTGCAGCACTTCAACAGTTTGGATGTAGTCACGTCCACATTTAATTTAAGAAGCAATATCAGTGTTTTAATTTCGCCTTTGGAGGTCCACAAATTCATACCATCCGCAAAAATCTAGAAGGGACCCAACAAAACAGAAAAAATGGAGTACATATATATGATGCAGATTGAGAGAATTGTCACAATTTGGTTAAGAAACAGCTGCTATAAATTTCATAGCACCAACTACTCACCGAAAGATTGAAGGGGATAATTAATTTGAGAACTACTTCGTACTAATATTCTCTGTTGAGCAGAAATGAAGGTGGTGGTTGATATCCTTTATATCTTCAAATATTTGGTGACAAACTTTAACATCAGATTCATTTCGTTTTCTTTTCTTTCTCTTATCTGATGAAGACTGAAAATTGATTCATATTGTCAATATCTTATATATGAAGGAAAGACTTTATTTTTTGTGCACAAATAATACAGAGACGGAGCCATAATTTGTTAAAGTTTATGAGTTCAGCATTGTAATTTTTTTAAGTTATTGGATTCTGAATGTACATATTTAATAAATTTCTTAAGATAAATACAGGGTTTGGACAAAAATTACTGGATTTGGCTGATCCCGTAATCCATATATAATAGCTCCGCCCCTCCAACAATGTAATAGAATTTTGCATTATTAGGTTAAATTAACCTAAAGAAACATGTACAATTTAATACCAAGCTTAATTAAGTTAATCTAGAAAATAAATAAGTAATCTATTACAAAAAGTTTAGTCCGGTGCACAAAGTATTACGCGTTCATGCAGAGTCCGAGTAATGACCGCACGACAAAGGGTGTGATGTAATTATAAATAACCTATTATAATTGAATTACCTCCTACGATTAAATTAAATCGATAATAAAAAGAAGTTCTTACTGTGTCGACATATATCCTTAAAACTCCGTGGGGTAGTTTGGTATGATGGATAAGCAAAAATAGTCTTGAGATAATACCGCCTTATTTCTTGTATGGTCACTAATCATGGCATAAATTATTCCAGGATTAAAAATAGTACCGAAATAACTTATACTTGCTAGAGGGTAGAATAGTAATCACAAGATAAGTTATCTCGGGATAAAGCACTAAAATTATCAATCCCAAAATTAATACAACATATCAAACGATCAATAAGAAATAATACTAAAATAATTAATTTCAATATAACTAATCCCAGTATAACTTTTATATATTCAAATCAAATAACCCCTAAAAGAAAAGGTTAAGATTTGTGCCATGGCCTTGTTGTCCAGATATTGTCTTTGTTGCCCTCATAGTTTACCACATTAGAAGCAATGAACCAGAGCAAATAAGACTTATATAAGACAAAATCATTTACTTTCTTTTTTGGCTGCTCACAATTAAGTGAATTTGGCAGATACTTTTTTGGAAGTTTCGTGGATGTTAGAAACCTACTTTAAACACATATAAAGTTTAAGTTTTATGGATTTTGTAGCACACGTAGTAGCCTGTGGACAGGCCAGAAGTAGAATAGAAGTTACGAGTATGGCTGAACTCCGTAGTTTAGTGAAAATTATATATTTATCTTAATAAATTAATCAAATATATATAAATTATTAATTTAGAACCTAATAATTTAAAAGTTTTAGAACTCGATCCTAAACTCATAAGCTTCAAATCTTAGCTATGTCTCTGCTGGCGTACGTTTGTGTGTTTGTGTTTTAAACTTTTCTTCGCTATTAAATTAGAAGTTAAGTTTTGTGCAGCATTGCATACTTATTTATACTATCAGGTTGAAGTAACCTACAGCGATAAATATTTATTACTAATAAACTTAATTTGGAAACTTAAAATGTAAAGAAAATAACTTGCTAGTACGCTAAAAACACACTAATAATGTAAAAACAATTTACAAAATTATTGCATATAACTTAAATCCATTAAGTTATCATCTGCTGCATTAATTAATTGGCTGACTTCTGTCGCAACTGCAAAACTAAATAGCCCAAAAGATTAGGTATATCTGTCACTAAAATACACGACAATATGAGTGCGTCCTTTGCTATAAATAAAGTTAATTGAGACATTATGACAATGAAAGGTTAGACTTTAGATTTCGATAATTATAATCCTTTATGATAATGTGACCACCATATATACCATTCATTCTTTTTTTCCAACAGATAAATTAACACTTTCCAGATCGGGACTAAAACAAAAGATCAAGACTTTTCAAGCTAGTTAGAATTTAGCCGAGTTTTCAATATTACGTTGAATTTATAAGTGAGACTACAGTTTTTTTTTTTTTTTTTTTTTAATTTGTTTTTGTCTTGTTTCTAACATTTGAAGTAAACTCAGAGGTAAGTTACAGTTAATTTCTTGGAGTATAGTTCTTTTAAAACTATACTCCCTTCATTTGGATTTCCCAAAGCATTTTAACCGATTTGATGATCTATCTAATAATAACTTATAGTAATATCTTTAAACAAAGAAATAAAAAGCTTTAAAATATAAATAAGACAAACATGAATCTAAGACAAATTACATTACTTAACGTGTCGAAAAGAAAAGGTACAGATATCATCACCTGATTGAGATGACTAACATATATACAAATATTTGTTTTCAAACCATGGATATTACATAATATTGTAGAAATTAAATAAACTAATTAATTAAAAGCAAGAAAACGTAGAAATAATGCTCCGAAAATCTACATAGGTAAAAAATCCTTGATATGAAAATCCAATTGTTGAACTATAAAAATTCAGCAAGGACATTTTTCATCAAGAAATTGGTGATAATGAGGTTTGTTTTCTCAGTGAGATGGAAAGAGTCCCAAAACACGTACTTGTTTGCGTCTGTGCATGTAAATGGATTTAACTTATCACACAAGTAACTCATTTCAAATAATCCTGTGCCACAACATGCTATCCCTGCCACCTCAAATCCTGATTTAAAATTATTCATTAGATAATTACCCCAAAATGTCAAAGAGATGATATTGAAGACCGTCAAGTAATCAATCCAAAGAAATGTATATCTGCATTCTTTTCAAATTATATGGCATAGTTTGACTCGTACAGAGTTTAAGAAATAAAGAGAGAGGAATACTTTGATAAATGGTACTAATAAATATGTCCTTACATTTCTGTGGCCATAAAAATTATTATTAGAAGTAAAATGAGAAATTTAAGTTACATTATTTACGAATTATGAAAAGTGTCATTATTTTGGAAAAAATTAAAAGAAAATAATATCACATAAACAAGAATGGAGAGAATTATATATATTGAAAAATCTGGCTTCTTTGGAAGAAATGAAGAATTACCTTGAGATCTTTTAAGAGTTACAAGTACTTACTAAATTTTTAATTACGAGTAGCTAGCTAGAAATTACTTATTTGTGGAAGAACAATTGTGACAATAAAATATTACCTAAGAGGAACAAAATAGGATTTGAAGGATTTAGCTACTTTTAGGGGCAATGCATTATTACTTAGGCAACAAGAATTGGAAGGTCCAATTAATTAAGCTTAAAAGTATTTATCGCCCACTTCAATTCATAATTGAAACGAGTAGGGAAAAAACAACACTCTCATGATCTTATATTATTGTTATAATTGGGGTGACTATGGGAAAATCTTGTGAAATAGCACGGGCTACCCAGTTTTGGACTAGTAATCGAAAAATAGCCAACGTTTGCAAAGTCATTGAAAAATAATCGCTGTTTGCTGAAACACGAAAAGTTCCAGCATAATATGCTGGATTATGGAGCTCGTGCGTAAAAACTTCCTGCATATTATGTTGGAACTCTTGCACGCGAAAAGTTCCAGTATAATATGTTGGATTATGAAACTCCTGCATTTAAACTTCCAGCATATATTATGTTGCAACTCCAGCACATTACGAAATTCCAGCACATTATGTTAGAATCTCATATGTAAAAAATTCGAACTCCAACATATTATGCTGGAATATTTCCAGATTTTTAAGGATGTTTTTGTTCAGATTTTATCTTTACATGAAAAAGTGGCCAAATTTCGATTACATTTTGAAGTTGTGGCTATTTTTTAATTACCAGTTGTAAATCTGGCTATTTTTTCCGAAATCTTGACATATAAAACTTAGAAACTTAACCTAATTTTATGAGTCAATTATTTAATGGAAAAATGGATAAATAATTAAAAGAAAAAACTTACCAAATGAAGAAGGATTTTTGATCATTTGAAGCATGAGATCATAGGCGTCAGAAAAAACAACTCTAATCCCAGGAAGCTCCTCATTTAGTTTCTGAACCAAACCCTTCAACATCACATTAAAATGTACAGCCACTTCATTATATTTCTCAATGCAACCATCTCCACTTCCTCTTATATAATTAGTTGCTCTTTCTAAAGGTAAACAACCCATAGGAGGAAGTCCAGCTAAGGAAATTTTCCTAGCTCCTAAATCATAAATTTGCTTCACAAACTTCTCTGCAAGTTGAAGAAGGAAGACCTGAAACTGTTCTATTGTGTATTGAGATGCACGTTTGCTTTGCATTGAATAATAATTCTCCAAAATATCGTTTGTTCCCATGCTGATAAGATATAAGGATTCCTCTATTATGTATTTGGCTTTTCTGGTTCCTGCATATGCTTCTAGTTTCTTCTGATAATCTTTGTAGTTCTCTACTTCTTTCCACAGGGGTAACACATTCTGTGAAAAGGAACAACACATTGAAGCCAATCAAATATTTTACCCATAAAAGAATTAGTATACTATTAATATATGGATTTAAGTTATATACATTGTTAGTGTAAACAACTTTTTACGCTCTATCATGTTACCCAAAGGAAATATGCAGGTAAGCCTACTTAAAATGGTAAAAATAGCACGGTCTAGCCAGTTTTCGGACTGGTCATTCAAAAATAGCAACCGTTTACCAAGTCAATGAAAAATAGCCACTATTTTGCTGCAACAGAGACCGGTCCAGCATAATATACTGGAGTTCGGTGCACCTGTGTATGAACTTCCAGCATATTATGCTGGAATTCCAACACACGGAAAGTTCCAGCATAATATACTGGAGATTCGAGCACTTGTGTATGAACTTCCAGCATATTATACTGGACCGGTATACTTTGTTTTGTAACTGGTGAACTTCAGCTCTAGAGCTGAAGTTTTTGTTTTGTAACTGGCGAAGAGCTGAAGTTTTTGTTTTGTAACTGGCTTATGTTTTCATGCTTCCCAGAGGCTTAAACTAAACCATCCATCAAAACAGATGATGTTAAGAGATGGCACAAATAAAGGGGTTTTCGTTGTGATTCAAGCCAGTTAGTCTCAACATAAACAGATAAAAAATTTGTGCATTTTTTCTACAACGAAAAGTTTTCAACGCACTTATACAGATTTATGATAAGCTGATTTATTTATTCAAACCAGTTAGTTTTAGTTAGCTGCTGCTTCAACGCATCTATTGCCACCATTCAATCAAGGAGGGACCTTTAGTCACGGACTTAAGAAAGAGGTTGAGGGCGGATATAACTTTGAGGAGGAGAAGGAGGAGGAGAAAGGGGGCTGAAGTTGTTTAGAAAGTGAGTACAAATTAAAAGTTTTAAAAAAATAGGTATAGGTTAAATGGGGGCAATCAAATAAGGCGCCCCGTACAATTTTTACGTTTAATATTGTCTTCTAAGTGCTAAACTAATTAAATTTGGTGCAAAGATTTGGGTTGCGGGCAGTAAGTTTTTCCTGTACTCATCGCATTATTTATCATTTTATCCTTCCCAAAGAGCAGATCGGAGCTAATAATAATTCCAAAACGGTACTTTCTGTTGATATGCTAAACTTTTGCCACTTTTCTTCCAAAATAATATTTTAACAGATTTAACAAGACGTACTACAAAATCAATAAAATATGAACGCACTCACCTACTTAATTATGTAGATTAAGGGTGTACAAACCGAATCGAAAAACCACACCAAACTGAAAAGTCAAACCAAACCGATTAAAAAATCCAACTTGGTTTGCTTTGAATTGGTTTGATATTGAGTAAAAAAATCCGAACCAACCCGACATATAAATCTATTATTTTTATATATTTTTTTAAGATTTTATATAAAATTTTGTTTAAAAAAATATCTAGAAATATTTGGGATTCTCTTGCAGGATACAAATTTTAATAGAATATGAAGTGCTCCATATTTATTGACCTTAACTAATGGGTTGTATGATCACTTTCTTATCAAGTGTTACTGAAATACGTCTATCTCTTTGTTCTTCCATATTCATATCATATGTTAAGATCTATCAAATTCTTATATCTTTTTCGAATGTGAAGTGATTATTAATATTTAGGTATCATATTGATTTTTATATTTAATTACTAAATTCGGTTAACCTGAAAGTGTATATCAACGAAAAATTATTGTCATGCGAATAAAAAAATAATTATTATGTTACTAATATAATTTTCCCATTAGAATATTTTAATTGATAATATATTTGTCAATTTTTTATATTTTTACTAAATAGATATATACTTATCAAATATTTAACGAAGTAAGATTGAAATAATATGTAAGTAACAAAAAATCGGAAAACCCGAAAAATCCGGCAAAACCGAACCAATCCAAACCGATATAGTTGGTTTGGTTTGGTTTTGATAAAATCGAACCAACCCGGTCCATGTACACCCCTAAGGCCATCTACCCCCATTCCCCATAATGGGGGCGATTTTTGGGGTAATTTAGCTCCAACCCTCCCTCATTTTTGTCCCCAAAATGGGGGATGAATAGTATTCCCTCAAATATGGGGTACACTATTAATCTCCCCCATTACTATTCATCACTTTTTTATTATTATTTTATTATTTAATCTTTTAATTTATCTCTTTATATATACCTAATTATGTTTATGTAATGTCTTTATAATATTAATTTTACATCTTAACTTTGGTGTATAATTTGGATAAATTAATTTTCGTGCATTTATTATTTTTACGTAAAATTGTAACTTAATTTTATTATAAGTTATAATTGTACAAAAAATATATAATTATCTCAAAAATTAAATGGCGCAAATATAAAGTATTAGATGTTGCTAAAATTGAAAGGTGCGAATATAAAATATTAGATGTTGCTAAAATTGAAAAGAAGATTGAAAATACATTAAAATTGGAAATACATGACAATTGAAAATACTTTAAATTAGAATACATAAAAATTGAAACTACGGTAAATAGCATAATAACTTAGTAGGGAGCTATATCGTTTCCAGATACACCAAAATCATTATAGTATTTCGAATGAATTTTATCGATATGTAATATGTATTTAATTAATCTTGTATAGTAATGATTTCACTTTTATTTGAATTATTAGTTAATCTATAATAATTACTTACAAA
This sequence comes from Nicotiana attenuata, assembly GCF_001879085.1. Classification (NCBI taxonomy): domain Eukaryota; kingdom Viridiplantae; phylum Streptophyta; class Magnoliopsida; order Solanales; family Solanaceae; genus Nicotiana; species Nicotiana attenuata. Next base: position 26,062,391 of record NC_031993.1, read on the forward strand.
TTATATTATTTAAAATTTTATGGAATTATTTTAATGGAAATTACAAATTAATAAAAATAAAAGATGGAATTTGGTTAATGGAAATTAAAAAATGAAATTGAAATGAAAGATAATAATATAATATAGAAGAGAGAGAAGAATATAAAAATGTTTAGAAAAAAAAAATAGAGAAATGGTTAGAGTAAGTTGTCCCCAAAATGGGAAAATCCCCATTTTAGGAATTAAAAATGGGCTAAAGATTGGAGATGCCCTATAGGTAGATAATAAATAGATTGTAACACTACGTTCCATCGACAAACACGAATATTCAATTCGGAGCAACAATTTCCGACTTTAATAAAAACAAGGCCTACTTTTTCCTTTTATTTAAAGCAACCTCGTGTGCGCACGAGAGTGGCTGACGAGTGCCCCATCTACCCAACGAACACAACATATCACTATTATTTTTTCTATCCGAAAATAAAAAATAAAAAATCAAAAGTTCATCAAAAAATTTGAAGTTTATGAGTTTAAGATTTTACTACATTCTAAGTTATTGAGTTCTATAGAGTAGTATTTTGTTTATATTAGGTGAATTTTATAAAACAACTTATAGAATTTAAACCAAAATTATTAGGTTCGGCCGAACTCATACCTTACCTTGTATCTCCCTCAAGCTCCGCTAGATAAAAATGTTTTATGCCTCGTATAAACATTATGATCAACTTATGCCGATCAGAGTAATATTTAAAAAAATTACATAATTGTCTACAAAAGTAAAGTTAACAACTTGACAATAAGACATATTATGCTACAACAAATTAAAATAGACTGATTAGTAATCTTGTACAGTGTGTATATAGATTAAATTCGACCATAAATATTATAGTACTCTCTTTGTTCAGTTTTATGTGGTACTCAAAAATTTAACTTTTAAGTTTCTTATTTACCCTTAATAACGTAACTTTATAGCTACACAATAATTTCTTTTTAGGTTTCTTTATCAATCAATATTACCTCATAATTAATTAACACGAGGGAATAAGAATGGAGTAGTAATTAAGTAGAATAAGAATGAGAGCTTACAAGAACATCAGAGGTAGCATTATCATAACCAGTACCGGCAGAAGCAAAGCAAACACCACCAGCAAAATCAGATATTTTATACATGGGATCCAAATAAGCTGGCACAAATGCCCTCAAACCAAAACCCTCAGATATAAAATCTGGTGGAATACGTCCATTGCAGAATCTTCCTGTTGGTCTTTTGTCATAAAAATCACGGCCATAAGGCTCGAAATTGCTCTTAAGAAGAGTAGATATCTGGTTGTTGTTGCCAGCATCAACGGAGGAGTCGCCGAATACTATAATTGCTGGAACTTTTCCTGCCAAAGAAGTAGTGATTAGTAGCAAGAATTGGACAAGAATTAGTATCAGCCATGGAATATTGAAGTTGTGAGCTTCCATTCTTTTGTTTTTTTTGGTGATTTAGTTAAGGTTGTGGGGGTTTGAGGAGGCATATTAACTTTTTATACAGGTGAATTGGGTGGGAAAGAGGGTCCTTTGGCAGGAGTTTGTTGGTATCATTAATGGCGAAGGAAAAATCATATATTAACATGCATTTTGATACGAAGGAAAATACTTTTTTCATGAAATATACTTTTTGTAGGATATCTTAAAAAAATAATTTTACAGATCAATTGAAGTATGTGATGTGTGACAATCGTACGAGGTGAAGTGATTGTACTTTGGCAATATTTCTAACTACCTCGGTGTTGAAGGTTAATTAATAAACATGAGTTAATTTGGGTTAGCTAACTGTAAATACTGCCTAATCCCTTCCATCTACAATAATTAATTTTTAAGGTTTTTGGCATACCCATTACTTAATAACGTTAATTAAGAAAGTTATTTAAATTATCTTTTATCACTCGTTCATATAAATTAAGAAGTATTAAAAAATTAGAAATTTGTTTAAATTATTTATTAGACAAAGCTAAAAAAAATTAATATCTTCCCGGCTCTTAAAACAATCACTTACTCCATATTTTGCACCATATTAATTTGAATACCTAAAAGAAATCACTTTTGTGAACCGGGACGGAGTAACTTACATGCAATAAGTGCTGACACTGATGTTATGAGTAATAGAGTACATGTTTAGATAAAAGTAGGCCAAATACATATAGAGACAATTAAACTTGACCCAATTTTTTATTTTGGCACTCTAACTAACTCTTATTCCATTTTGGCCCTCCAACTCCAATTTTTGTGTTCCATTTTGACACAAAATTTTTTTCTCCCAGGTAAAAATGCAGCGCGTGCATTTCAGCTGCTACCCCACCCCACTGCCCCCCCCCCCACCCCCGCGCAAAAAAGTTTTTTTTTTTTTTTTGTAATTTCAAATTATTATTTTTTTTCATTTTTTCTGCCCACATCACATGGAAAAAATAATTTTTTTTATATTTTCAGTAATAACTATGGGTTCAACTAAACCCATAACTTTCGACGCGGAGTAAAAATTTGTATGTAAAAATTCATTAAAATTATAAAAAAATAGATATAAACCCATAACATTTAAAAGTATAATGGGTTCTTTTGTTCCACTTTGACACAAAAACTTTTATCCCAGGTAAAAATGCAGCACGGAAAAATATCCAGCTGCTACCCCCATCCCATACCCCCCCCCCCCCCCACAATTGTTTTTTTGTAATTTCAAATTATAATTTTTTTTTTGTTTTTTTTGCCCTCCTTCCGTGGATATATATATATATATATATATATATATATATATATATATATATATTTTCAGTAATAACTACGGGTTCAACTGAACACATAACTTTCGACGCGGAGTAAAAAAAGAAAGATTTTTGAAATTTGTGGTCTTAAAAGCTTAAGGGGTAAAGCTTTGTGGGGCCATGACTTTTGTGTGGTTATAAAAGCTTCTCATTAAGGGTAAAATGGGTAAAATGAGGAGTTTAAAGTTGAGTTATTTCCAAATTTAGAAATGTGTCATTTATTTTAGAACAGACTAAACAGAAAAGTACCTCATTTAATATGAAACGGAGGGAGTATGATAAAAGTTGGAATATCTTAAAAACAAAATTATTTCCATCTCAATGAGTGACGAAATCTTTTTTTCCTTTTAATTAAATGGGTTCAACAATTTTGTCAGCGAGAAGGGCAGTAGAGTTTGATTGTGGCAATTAATGAGACTGATAAGGACGCACGTAAATGACCGGCTTTGTGATTTCTTACTTCTCAGCAACACTGTCTGTTTCTCGACTGCCACTTTCTTTAATTCGAATCGGAAATTGCACTTCTGTATCTCTGCCCATTCACTCGGTGAATGCTTGGCTTTGATGACACCAATACTCCTATATATGTTTTAAAAGCATCTCTTATGTTTTGATTAAATGCCAAAAAAAAAAGATAGCAAATTTTAATAAGAAACTAGAATTTGGGCATAACGTAATCCAAAAGATTAGCTCATGTGATGAGTATTATCGTAAACAAACAATATATAGCAGGAATGATGGGTTTTCAATGTCTTTACCTTATGTTTTGATGATCTAACAAACTTACTGTCAAGAACCAAATAGGGAACCTGACACACTTGGTACACATTACAAATGAACGAAGTCCAGCCTGAACTCCAGCCAATGTGAACTGCTGCAAATAAAGAGAAAAGAGGAACAATACAGGGACCTGATCCTTGGGTGTTCTCTGACAGAAGTATAAGTCAACTATACAGCTGGAAGGCAACTGTACACGCGACAGTGCAACAGACAGTGCAGCAGTCACTTCCCATTGGGAAGAGGCGTATACCTACCAAGACTTGACATCATCTTTGGGATGTCTTTGGTAGTATAGCAACATGGTGCAAGGCACAAGATACTCACTTGAGCATTTAGTGATATTCTCTCAAGCACAAAAATATCTGATCCAGCATTGAAGTCACAAGTGTGTCAAGAACAAGAAGACAACTCCACTAAGGATCTGTTCCACAATGAGTCTATGTGTGTCCGTAGTTGAGTTGTAATCTTGTTGTTTGTTCTTTATTGTAACTCCTATCCTGCTTTCTTAGAAGCTTTGTTTTAGGAAACTCAAAATCATAAACCGTCTGAGTTTGTGTTGTGACTAGAGTTAGTCATAAGTTAAAAGTCTTTGTAACTAGAGAGTGACAAAGTGGCTTGTGGCAAGTGTATCACAAGTTAGTTGAGTTGAAGTCTTTGTAACTAGTGAGTAACAAAGTGGCTTGTGGTAAATGTATCACAAGTTAGTTGAGTTGAAGTCTTTGTAATAGTCATTATAAAGTGGCTTGTAATAGTATGTTTACAAGTTAGTGAAGTTGAAAGCCTATAGGTGTAGCTCGTGGTTTTTGTCCGCTTGAGTTGGGATTTTTCCACGTAAAAATTCCGTGTCTCATTTACTTACTGCTTCATTAGTATTCTCAGTGGAAACTAATCTGAGGACCAGGTACTCTACAGTGTGGTGGATCCATATAAATTAACAATTGGTATCAGAGCAGGTTCTTTCTAAAAGGCTAACACCTAGAAAGGATCTCAATGGCTGCTTCACCTAACTTTGAAGAAGGACAATCTACCTACAGACCTCCTAGATTCAATGCTCAGTACTACGGCTGGTGAAGACTCGTATGCATGATTTTATAATGGCTGAAGACTCAGACTGTGGGACGTCA
>NC_031993.1:26067313-26112482 GCF_001879085.1 Nicotiana attenuata
TGTTGTGTAAGCAGACTCTTGCTGCTTGGGGAGACTCCTCCAGTGAATTAGAAGGGGAACCAGATGCAGAAAATAGCTCCATGATGGCAGTAGAAACTGGAGCAACGAAATATGACTCACTGTTTGCGCTGATGGCTCAGTCTGACGATGATGAAGAGGATGAAAATGATGAGGTAAATTTCAGGGATGTTCAGAGAAATCTGAAGTCTTACTCTTTTAAGAAATTAAGGTCATTAGCAACTGTTCTAATTGATGCATACTATAGCCTTATTAATGATAGGGAGATCTTGACCATAGAGCTAAGAGATACTAAACAATCTAGAGATTATCTGGTGGTCTGTGTAGTTGATCTAAATGAGACCATAGCTAATCTTGAAAAAGAAAAGGAAGCCTTGAATGAAAAAATAAATAGTGTAGAAAATGAGAGAGATGACTTGATGGTAGTGGTTGTTGATTTGAAGGAAACCATAGAAAGCTTTAGCAATGAAAAACACACTCTAGAAGAGAAAATTGCTGCTACTGAGCAAAAGAGAAATGACCTTTTAGTGATAATCACTGACCTAGAGGAAACTATTGAGGGACTCAAATCAGAACTTAGGTATGCAAGTATTGAGAAAGGGAAAGAAGTAGCTAGTGAGTCACACATCAAGCTTGAAAAGGAATTAAATGATGTTAAAACTAGTCTATGTGGTGAACTCGAGAAAAATAGGTAGCTTCAAGCTGAATTGAAGAAAGTAAAAATTGATCTTGAGAAATCTCTCAAGTGGACCTGGTCCTCAGATGCTGTTACTGCCATGTACTTCAACAATAGTGGAAACAGGCAGGGAATCGGGTTTCAAAAGGAGAAAACTCCTTACAACCCTCACAGCAAGTACGTCACAGTTCCTGATAACTGGCTTTGTACCCACTGTGGGAACAATGGGCACTTCAAAGAAAATTGCCAGGCCAGGGTTCTATTTGTTCAGAAAAACAAAGTGTTTGCTGAAAAAGTGACTACTAAAGAGGAACCAGGTACCACTCTCAAAAAACGAATATTGCCTCCATGGACTAGAAAAGCTCTTATCCATCCCTTCTCTCATACAAGGGAACCAAACTAGTTTGGGTTCCTGAATCTAACCCATAATTTATATATGCAGGGAACAGTGGGAGGAAGCGGACAACAATGGATCATGGGCAGTGGATGCTCAAAGCACATAACTGGATACACCATGGATTTTCTCTCACTGAAAGCCCTGCAAGGAAGGAATATACCCTTTGAAAATGGAAAGAAGGGGTACATTCTTGGTATCGGGAAGAAAACAGGGCAAAAGTTCGCGTCTAAGCTGGTGATATGAGCTGCTTGAATGCAGATGATAATGATTCGGAGCTCCGGCATAAAGGATTGGGGCATGCAAGCTTCTCACTTCAGAATAAATTAATGAAGAAGGACCTGGTCCATGGTCTATCAAATTCAAAATTCAAAGAACACAGAGTGTGCAATGTATGTGCTAGAGGAAAACATGTGAAATCATCCTTTAAGCCCAAAAGGGAGGTCAGCACATCAAAACCATTCGAACTCCTTCATGTCAATTTGTGTCGTCCTATGAGAATACTGAGTAGGAGTGAAAAGAGGTATATCTTTGTGATTATGGATGACTACTCAAGATTCACTTGGACACTGTTTCTGAGGATAAAAGATGAGACTTTGAGGTATTTGTGGCCTTTGTCAAGAAAATCCAAGTGAAGATGGAATTGAAAGTAGCTTGCATCATATCTGACCCTGGAACAAAATTCGACAACGCAAGGACTCCACAGCAAAATGTTGTTGTTGAAAGAAAGAACAAAACTCTGGAAAACATGGCAAGGACAATGCTCACTGTCAGTGGAATAGCAAAAATTCTGGGCAGAGGCAATAAACACTGCGTGCTACTTGATGAACAAGTGCATGATCAGATCTCTCCGGAACAAAACCCCCTATGAGTTGCTGAATGGAAGGAAACCCAAGCTGACTCACCTAAGAACATTTGGGTGCAAATGCTATGTTCTCAACAATGGAAAGGATCAGCTTGGTAAATTTGATGCCAAGAGTGATGAAGAAATATTTCTGGGGTATTCTTCTCAAAGCAAATCTTACAAGATATACAATAAGCGGACTCAAAGTGTTGAGGAAAGTGTTCATGTTATCTTTGATGAGTCCTATCCTTCCTGTGAGAAAAGTGCTAAAGATGATCAAGAAAATGAGCCACTTTTGGTTCCTGAGGAAATATCTGATGTTTCAAATGGCAAGGTTGATATGATCAGTCAGATAAAGGAGACCGGTGAAGAAAATGCAACATCTTCTTTCACTTCTCAAGAGGAACCTGGTACTTCAATTACTATCACTGAAGCTGAAGAAAGAGTTGGAGATTCAGTGCAAGGTACTCCACAAGTAGCAGAACAAGGAGTGCAGGGAAATCCACTTAATTTTCTCAGTTCCTCTACTAATCAAACTTCAGTCCCCAAGTGGAAACAACAAAAGCTTCCATCCACTTGATAACATAATTCCCCGCTTGATTCTGGATTCAGACAAAATTAAAAGGCAGAAATTCTCTAGTCCTCTCTGTGCTTCTATCCCAGATAGAACCCAAAAATATCAAGGAAGCCTTGAAGGATGCTGACTAGATTACAACAATGCAAGAGGAACTGCATCAATTTGAAAGAAACAAGATTATCTGATGGTCAAGAAGAGCATATCTGGAATGGCTCATTCCATTGGGTCATGCTTAATCTCATGGGGTACAAGGAAACACAACCCAGTAGTTCTCTCAACAGTTGAAGCGGACGCTCTTAACATGGCAAAGAACCCGGTCCATCACAAGAGAACCAAACACATTAACGTCAGATACCATTGTCTCAGGAATAATGTGGAAAAAGGGACTCATTTGTATGAGAATTTGCTGCACAGAAGATCAATTCATAGTCACCTTCACAAAAGCTGTGAACAGGGAACACCTTGAGAGAAATAGGATGGCACTTAGGTTATTTAAACCTACATGAAAACCTGGTTCTGCTCACATGATCATGAAAGTCTCATTCAGGTAAAATGGCTAAAGTGTTTTCTGACTAGGCCTAACTCACATTTATACCGTTGCAGGTAAACATGCATGACGATCATAGAAGCTAGAGGTACAGTGTTGAACTGCGAAAGAGAGCTGCAAAAATCTTCTACAAAAATTGGTCAGGAACCAGGTTCCTGTACCACAGGTTAGTAGTAATGTGTTTGTTTTTCGCATGTTTTCTCAAAAGGGTTAACAAAATTAATTCAACTTCCACATCATCCGACTTTTCAGAGTCTACATGTCACGTCTTATCTTTCAAATCCTTTCATCTCTTCTGCACGTTACATATTCCTATAAACCTATCGCCGTTTCAAAACCTTTCAGAACCCGTTTCTCTCATTTCTCATTATTCGCTCCTCTTCCCATAAAATCCTCTCTCTCTCACAACAGTCCTGAACCTTCATCTCCTTCGTATCTCTGTGATCCCCTCTTCCCTTCTCTCTCACTAAAATTTCTCTACCAAACTCTTCTATAATGACAAACGAACAGTCTCCTTCTTCTCCTGCCATCAACACCACTCCCACTTCTCCATCTTCCTTAACGTCACCCCCAGAAACCCACTCTTCCACCATTCCCAATACTACTGCACCCACACCTGTTTCCTCCTTATCTCCTATCAACTCTCCTTCTCCGTCAAACTCTGTCTCCCTTCCACGTGTTAAAAACCCTATTTCTCCTCCTTCCTCTGATCTCACCAAAGAACGCTTAGAAAGTGTTACCCTTCAGTTATCAGAAGTCTCTGAGGATGATCCTGATCAATATTTGAACTCCTCCATTTTAGACTCAGTGGCTCCCATGGAGTCACCAGAAAAGGAAGCAACACACAATATCATGGCTATTGCTGCTGAGAGTCTTCTGAATGAAGGAGCCTTCCTTGTGTCTGAGTCTCAGGGGGGAGAAACTCCATTCCTAGGGGATGAAAGAACTTTGGTACTCTTCGAGTCTCCAGTAGAGGATAAGGTCACAGAAAAACCTATTGGAGAACCTGATTCTCTTCCAGTTGAAACTACCCAGGAACCTTTTGTCTATCTTAAGCCCTTGGAATCCATTCCACCGAGTGAGGTCCCTGTTGATGAAGATGATATGTTTCTCAGGGCGCGGTTTAAGATACGCAAACTAGCAGTGACTCCTGAATCCTCTTCTAAGCGACCCACTACCAGGTTGCAGCAGAAAGAGTCTTTCGAGTATTCCTTGCAGAAAAGTAAGAGGAGTATCAAGAAAAAGAAGAATAGGTTGATGAAACAAGGGGAATGTGTGACTGACAAAATCATTCCAGTGGTTGAGGTTGATGAAGCTGCTGTAGAGGAACCTAGTTCCTTAGTGAAACGATCTACAAAAATCCAGAAGTCTGTGTTTGGAGCTTCCGATGAAGCTATTGAAAAACAAAGTGGAACATCTATGAAGGGTAGCGGTAAGTCTAAGAAGGTTGTAGTTGAGCAAGCTATGTCTGAAGGAGATGCTGTGGGAGTTGCAAGCCGGAAGGGAAGTCTGTTGAAGGGTCTAGAAAACGAAAATGGGAAATTGTAAGAGGGTCTGGTTCTGCAAAGACCATACCCAATGACAGTGGTCTTTGGCAGGAGAGATTGAGAACTCAGAAAGTCTGTTGGGGTCGTATGTTTGACGCAGCCATCTTAGAGATGGCAGGTATGAGGCAAGTTCTGGAGATGGTAGAATTTCAGCAATGGGAGCATCTGTTTTAGGAGGATGTACCTAGGGTGTATGAAGATGCGGTACAAAACTTCTATGCATCTCTCTTCACTGTTGAGGGGGACCACATCTGTGTGCTTGAAATGGAATAGACATTGTGCTCGATGCTTCAGCTTTGGAGAAAGTTCTTCAAGTTCCATGTGAAGGGATGTCCTTAGTTAAGGGTGCTTCTGGAGTTAACTTTAGGAGAGCTATTATGAAAGAGCAAGCTATTCAGCAGGGGGAACGGGTACATAAGAAGGCACTACTTCCTGAGTATCAGCTTCTCTTTGAGCTGCTTAATAAGGTGCTCCTACCTCGTGCTGAGAGGCGGTCTATTGCTTCCAAGTCTAATCTGGTCTTAATGGAAGCTCTTGATGAATTTGCTCCGATCAATCTGCCAGCAACCATGATAGAACATATGCAAAAAGTGGCAAACTTTAAAGGTGGCAATCATGGGCTCCCATATGGCTTTCTCCTCACTCGAGTGTTTCAGTTCTACAAGGTTCCTTTAGCCAATCCTAAAGTGGGCACCCGTAAGCCGACCATCTCTCAGTTGATCAATGCACAAAATGCTGCTGCCGAAGAGATTAGGAGGTTAATGGCTAAGAATGCCATACTGGAAACTCAGCTTAGTCAAGCTGTTGGGGCACCTGGTTCTGTTAATTCTTCCAATGAAGAAGTTGCCCGCTTGACCAAGGAAAATCATGAGCTTCACGCAAAATTTGTTGAAGAGCAGCTGTCTGCAAATGCCAGTATGGACCTCAAAACCCTTGCTGCCTCCCTCTCCAAGTCTCCCTCTTCTAGTGCCCCCTTAGAAACCTCTCAGTGACTAGTTGTCTTTGTTCAATATTTTTTTTGTGGTTGTTGTTTTCTTTTTGTTTGCTTTTGTTGTGATGGCATGTTGGATTTCACCGTTACTGCTCCTGTTTAATCAGTCCATGTTCATATCAATGAATCAACTCTTCCTTTTGCTTAAACAATGTTGTTCTCTTTTGGTTTCTCTTTTCTGTCATGTTGTGTGCACATATGTGGCATGCGTTGGTTGTGTTAGACTTCTTTATGCTGTTTGCCTGCTTGTACATTTTTAATGATGCCAAAAGGGGAAAGTATAATTGAAATTGAAATTGTATAATTGAAATTGAAACAGGGGATCTGATTAAGGGGGAAGCATAAAGTCAGGGGAAACTTGTGAAGTTCCTGTTGCCTCATCTGGTTAAATCTGCTCCAAATATATGTTATCAATGTATAAGTTTTTCATCATCAAAAAGGGGGAAATGATGGGTTTTCAATGTCTTTACCTTGTGTTTTGATGATCTAACTAACTTACTGTCAAGAACCAGATAGGGAACCTGACACACTTGGTACACATTACAAATGAACGAAGTCCAGCCTGAACTCCAGCCAATGTGAACTGCTGCAAATAAAGAGAAAAGAGGAACAATACAGGAACCTGATCCCTGGGTGTTCTCTGACAGAAGTATAAGTGAACTATACAGCTGAAAAGCAACTGTACACGCGGCAGTGCAACAGACAGTGCAGCAGTCACTTCCCATTGGGAAGAGGCGTATACCTACCAAGACTTGACATCATCTTTGGGATGTCTTTGGTAGTATAACAACATGGTGCAAGGCACAAGATACTCACTTGAGCATTTAGTGATATTCTCGCAAGCACAAAAGATCTGATCCAGCATTGAAGTCACAAGTGTGTCAAGAACAAGAAGACAACTCCACTAAGGATCTATTCCACAATGAGTCTATGTGTGTCCGTAAATGAGTTGTAATCTTGTTGTTTGTTCTTCATTGTAACTCCTATCCTACTTTCTTAGAAGCTTTGTAAACTCAAAATCATAAACCGTCTGAGTTTGTGTTGTGACTAGAGTTAGTCATAAGTTAAAAGTCTTTGTAACTAGAGAGTGACAAAGTGGCTTGTGGTAAGTGTATCACAAGTTAGTTGAGTTGAAGTCTTTGTATCTAGTGAGTGACAAAGTGGCTTGTGGTAAGTGTATCACAAGTTAGTTGAGTTGAAGTCTTTGTAATAGAGTTATTACAAAGTGATTTGTAATAGTGTGTTTACAAGTTAGTGAAGTTGAAACCCTACAGGTGTAGGTCGTGGTTTTCGTCCCCTTGAGTTGGGATTTTTCCACGTAAAAATCCTGTGTCTCATTTACTTACTGCTTCATTAGTATTCTCAGTGGAAACTCATCTGAGGACCAGGTACTCTACAGTGTGGTGGATCCATATAAACTAACAAGGAAACAATAATCCAGTCTTTCAATAAATATGGGACAATCTAAAGCCCCAGGCATCAGACTGAGTTAACTAGAGCGTGCATAACATAACATGGAGATTCATTATTGGGTTAAATAAAAAGTTCTGATAACTTTAACATTGATATCATGATAAAAATAAGAATCATAAAATAACTTAACCCTAAAGTTAGCTCAAATTACCCCAACCCATATAAAGATCAATATGCCGTGCCTTCAACCAATATGGAATAATCCAATTAGATATATTCGGACTCAGCCTAGAAGTATGCAATTGGGTTGTTTATTACTTGCATTTCTCGGTTCTCATAGGAAGAGCTTCAAGACTTCAAGTAAAGTATATTTTCCTTTGTCCTGTAAATGAAAAGCCTTCTAAATTTATGAGAGTAAGCTTAATAAATAGTACTAGTAACTACTACTTATCACCACATTAGACATATTTCTTACCTAATTATAGGAAGTGAAAGTATATTTGTGTTGGGATATGTCATTTTGAGTTCTAGCCCTCATATTCGTGTTCGAAAACCTCGATTAGCTCTTTTTAGTATTTTTTGATTTGCGTGCGTAGTCCGTGTCTTTTTCCAAAAAGATGTTGTGTGAAAAATTGAATAAAATATGAATTTCAGCTTTGAAAATGACTCGAGTTGACCACGATCAACATTTTATGTAACGATCCCAAGTCGATTTCCCACTGGGTCCGTATCCTGATTTTGGAATTCAGCGTATGTCAAGAATTGAATTCGGAAGTCTCTAACTTGATTTGACGTGTTTTGTTGAAAACTAGTATTTTGAAAGCTTGAAAATTTTCTAAGTTTGGTCGTATGTTGACTTCATAGCTAATGGGTTCCGATTTTGATGTTGAAACTTGAAATAGGTCCGTATCGCTATTCGAAATTTGTCTGCAAAATTTGGTTCAATTCGGAATTTAATTTACATGATTCGGACACTTAGATGTGATTCTAGTTGTTCTTGAATTTACTTTGAAATTTCATTTGTTTTGAGGGTTGATTTGTAGATTTAGAGGTTATTTTAGTGATTTGATTGCGCGAGCAAGTTTGTATGATGTTATTACACTTGTGTGCATGTTTGGTTTGGAGTCCGAGGGGCATGGGTGAGTTTCGGACGTGTTTCAGATGAGTTTGGTTAGTGTAAAGACTGCTGGTGCATGGAACACTTCTGGTGTCTGATGCAGATCTCGCATTTAAGAGGTCTGGCTCGCAATTGGTAGCCTCGCTTTTGCGAACATTAGCTCGCATATGCGAGCATGGGCTGGGCTGGGCTGGGTTAATCTCGCAATTGCGAAGAAAATGTTTGCATTTGCGAACTTTGAGAGGTTGTATTTGCGATCTTAGAGTCGCATTGAGGACTCATGATGATAGGCTATAATTACGTATTTTAATCGACTAGTACACTCTAATTTACTGCACTTTAGTTGAGTTTGCGCTTTAATCGCTAGTGTTTTACTAATTGTGAGTTTTATGCCTTGTAGGAGTGATTCCGAGCTATATAGATGTTATGGAATGAATTCAAATGATTTGGAGTTTTGAAGTCTGAGTAAAAGCCCAAATAATTAAGCCGGGATCATGTTCAGGGGTCAAATTTGATAGTTAAGAACAAACGAAGACTCGAGTAAGCATATTGCGCACTTTCTAGTAAAATAGACATAACGCTTTGCTCCAAACTCCATTTGGGCTATATAATATATGCTTGGAAAGCTAACTCAAAGGGCTACAACTTACATTTTTTATGTTTTTCCAAATTCTAATCAGAACAGGGTGAATAACATGGTTGAAACCGCGATAGTGGACCTGGACGCGGACTGAGGCAGTGCACTGGGAAAATTCCGCGCCCGGACCGCGACCGCGACCGCGACCGCGAGCGTCCAGACCTGAAAATTTATCCGTTTTTGCGTAGGAGAAGGTATAATTGTTTGGGCCCGACCCTACTTGGTATATATACATGGAAAAATGGTATTTTGAGGAGGGAGGCTTGTTTTTAGATCTAAGGAGGCTATGGAGACCGGAGATTCGACTTAAGGCGTCAAGAACACACTGGGAGCACGGCGGAAAATTCTTCTACGAGTTTTTCACTTCCTTCTTCCTATTTCCATTATTGGTTATGAATTCTAGTATTGTATTTTTGCATACTATTATGAATAGCTAATTCGTTTTGTAGGATTTTGATGGAACCTTTTGTAGGATAAATACTTGTTATGTTTTTATATAATTGAGCCGCTGGGATTTCTCTATTTGTTCAACTGCGTGTTTGTTGCTGCTGATTGAATCGCCATTAATTGACTGTGCCTATTTAGTGTGTACTGCTCGAGAGAGAGTACATATTTAGGTAGTTGTTGAACAACGTCACTCCTAACGTATGTGAGAAATCAATACATTGGGTTTAAAGGTAGGTTTAGAAATAACAAAGCCTTGACGTGGTCATAGTGAGCGGTTAGATGAAGCCAACTAGCGTAGTTCGAGAGAATATGTCTAATAAATTATTGTAGTTGCTCGAGAAAGAATTACGACACCTAAAGCGCTCAGGATCAATAGAGAATACATCGGTAAAATTGTAGGGATCATAGCTATAAGAATTCCGACAATTGGGGAAATCATAACTCTAGACCTCCTTAATTTAGTCTCCAACCCTTTGTCTCGTTAGTTGATAATTTTATCGCTTTGTAGTATTTTCTAGTTAATTAGTTAGAAATATAAATCTCCATCTTTATAATTTAGAAAATTGTTCAAACTTGTCTTCTTAGTGATATTAAACAGATATAGCTAAGCCTTAGCTCTCTGTGGGATTCGACTCCGGACTTTTAGAGCGGATTACATTTGCAGCGACCGCTTATCCTTTTTAGGACTAGAGTTGGGCGTGATTAACTAGGTATGATCTTGAGTGATCTTCGCATTTGCGAAGGAATCGTCCGCATTTGCGAAGGTGTGTCTATTCGCAATTGCGAACCATTTGTCGCGATTGCAACTTTTGGGCTTCTGTGGTAGGGTTCGCATTTGCGACCCTTCTCTTGCATTTGCGATGCTCGCAATTGCGAAGAAGACATCACAATTGTGACATCTGCAGCTGGGTAAAAGAGGGAAAAACGGAACGTAGCTCATTTTACACCATTTCTCAACCCTAAACACTTTAGAGGCGATTTTCCAAGAGACTTTTCTTCCCAAATTCATTAGTAAATGACTACATCCATTTTCTTTCAGTTACCCATTACTTTTCATGATATTTAAACATCAAATTTAGGATTTCCAGGGTAGAAATTAGAGATTTGGATATAATTGGAAATTTTTGTAAAATGGAGATTTAGACCTCAAATTAAGGTCAGATTTCAAAACAGATCACATAATCGGGCTTGGGGATGAACGTGTAATTGGATTTTGGTCAGAACCTAGTATTTTGAGCAAGTGCGCCCGGGGTTGACTTTTTTTGACTTTTTAAAAAATGATCAAAATTGAACCTCTTTTGTTAATGGGTAGTTTCTAAAGCTTATTTTGAATCATTGATTGATAATTTGCTAGATTTGGTTGGTTTGGAGGCTTGTTCGAAAGACAAGGCATTGGTTGGTTGATTGCTTTGATTCGCGGAGTGAGGTAAGGGTTGGGTGTAACCTTGACTTGAGGGAACTAGGAATCCTTGAACTATGTGTTATGTGAATTATGTGTGAAAACGACATATATGCGAGTTGGCGAGTCTATATACACCGTGATGATATTTCCTTTCATGTTTTCGTTCATTTCATGATATCTCTTGCTTCATGCCTTGATGTTTACATGCTTTATTTGACTTTTATGCCATAGTTGTTACTTATCATATAATTATTCTTGTAGTAAATTGCCCGTCACTTCCATGACTCCATGCTTATTTGCTACTTGCCTCTACTTGTTTTACTTGCATATCTAAATTGTCATATGCTTTACTTGCCTTATTGTTTTGTAATATTTGTTACATTCTGTAAATGTGGTTTGCCTTGCATGAGTTGTTTAATTGATAGATATTGATGAATTAGTAAAGTTGAGGCTTCGAGTAGTTGAAATTCTTGATTTGTTATGTGATTCTTTATTGCCTTGTATAATTACCATCTTGATGTCAAAATTCTTGTAAATTTGGTTGTTGAATTGTTTCTGTTGATTGAAATTGTTTGAGGAGCGGGTTGCACGCCGCAACGAAAACTGAAACGTAATGAATTGAAATGGTGGAATAAGGATGGATTATGATATTGGCAGATGATGATATGGTGGGATAGAGTTGCACACCGCAATGAATTTTATATGTGGTACTTGTTTGTGATTGCTGAATTTGCCTCGGTATTGTGATATGAGATTATGAGACTTGTTTTTTTTGTGCTCTCCGGTAGTTGAATTTTGAGTTCGTTTTCATGAGTTAACTACTTTATTTTCATTTCTTATTTTCTTGTTATTATTATTACTGCTTACAGGTTATTGTAAGTGGCATGCCTTAGCCTCGTCGCTACCTCGTCGAGGTTAGGCTCGACACTTACAGAGTACATGGGGTTGGTTGTACTCATACAATACTCTGCACTTCTTGTGCAGATACCGGAGTTGGTCCCAGCAGTCCTGGGTGAGATTTGCCTGGATCCAGCTACCTGTGGAGACTTGACGTAAAACTGCACGGTGTCTGCAGCCTTGAAGTTCCCTTCTGTATCGTCTTAGCTGTTTATTTTTTATTCAAACAATTATGTTTATTTCACTCTATTGTCTGTAGTACTCTAGATACTCATGTATTCGTGACTCCAGTTTCTGGGATGGTTTTGGATTACATTGCTCCGCAGTTTATCACTTTATTTAGGTCTATTCGATTTTTTATTATTATCATTTGATTTGAATTTTTTAAATTGGTTAATAAATATAGTTAACGTTGGCTCGCCTAGCAAGTGAAATATTAGACGTTGTCACGATTCTGAGGGTGGAAATTCTGGGTCGTGACAATACTAAATTTGATCGCCATAAAATAATCATTCACCGATGCCAGGATCATTCAATACAATGATATGAACACAATAGGAAGGCAAACATATGAAAATATCCTTTGGATAATATGAGGTACTATAACGAAAAACTAATGATACTTTGTTTTGGTCTAAGAATGTATTATGTTTTGATGATTTAAAAACCAAGATCAACTATTTGAAAGAATCAAATTTTATGTTCCAGGTTAATGTGCTACTTAACTGGTGTGCAGGGATGAGATACAGCTGACAAACGAACCAAGTTCGTAGCAGACTAAAGTCTAGTGCTGATCAGACGCGGGATGTCAGAATACTTGTACAAGTTGAATTCCTCAAGCAAGTTATGTCTGTACTCTATGAGGAATCAATTAATTGAAAAGAGCCCATGTTAAGAGGAATCTTGTAAATAAGCAAAAATTGCATGGAAAGAGAAGGTTGAAGAGTTGGAAAAAAAATAAAGAAACCAAAATAGGAGAGATTTTCTTAACCGAAATATTCTAGGTTGTGGAACATTAATTGAAGAAGATTTTCAGCCAATTTTGTAACTATAAAAAGAGAGTTCTCAAGCTACTCAACTAAAGAATCTGTTCCTAAAGAAGAAGCTGTTGAAGTTCTTTAGTTGTTAGGTTGAGTCAAGTGATTCAAATTATAACTTATTTGCTTTTGAGAAGTGTAATAATAGGTTAGTGCAGAAACTTTGAGTTTTTGTAAGCTTTCTAAGCTAGAGTTAGTTTGGGAAGGGGTAGCTACAATTGAGTTGGTTATAGGGGTTAGGGTACTAGAGTTAGTCCCCTTGGTTATAGAGTTATAACCTAAAATTGTTCTTTGAAGTTTAGTGGAGTTTTGAGGAAATCATACTGGGGTAGGTCGTAGTTTTTACTCCTCTAAAGAAGGAGATTTTTCACGTAAAAATCTCTGTGTCATTTAAATTTCGTAATTTTTTTTGTTTGTGTCTGTCTGCCTAGTTCAAAGAACCAGGTTTGTTTAAATCGCAAAAATTGGGTAAGACACAATTCAACCCTCCCTCCATCCTTCTTGTGTCTGGATCAACTCTAAAGTAACAATTGGTATTAGAGCAGGATCGTTCATAAGAGGCTAATACCTTAAGAGGATCTACAATAGTGCACCACCGGATGTTCAAGAAGGACAATCAACTGTAAGACCACTACTGTTTAATAAAAAAATTTCTGGAAGGAGAAGACCTGGAGCTTGGGTATATATTTGAAAAAGGATCAAAGATCCCAATGCTGGTTGATGACAAAGATATCACTGTTGGACCAAAGCCTAAAGAAAATATTCCAAGGGAGATGTCAAACGAGTTCAAAAGAATGCTAAGGCCAAAAAGGGTTTTGATATGTGGTATTGGTTCGGATGAATACAATAGGATCTCAGCATGTAGAGATGCAAAATCTATATGGATGCCTTGCAATGTGCACATGAGGGGAAACTATTCTGGAGATGCATGCAAGGCTTACATCAAATATCAATACATTGAAATTTGTTGGATAAGTTATCTCTCAAAACAAATTGTGAGAAAGATACTAAGCCTACAGCCTCCCTCGTGGAATAGCAAAATTAATGCGATCATTGAAGCAAGAAATTTTAATACAATGACTCTTGATAAAAACTTATTGGTAATCTGGAAATATATGAGTTTAAGCTTAATCAAGATCAAATGGATCGACAATCTGGTGAACCCCGAAAGCTAAGAACCTTGTTCAAGTCCACTTGGAAGCAAGGCACTGAAGAAGATGTCATGGAACTGCTTACTAAATATTTCCAACGAAAAATAAGGAAAGGTTACAAGTATGGAAAGAAAGATTGCCCAATATGGAAAACTGAGTGAAAGAGGAACAATCTTGAGAAGGCAAAATAGCAGAAAAAGACCAGATTCCTGAACGAAGGATGAAAAATAAGGTTATGGACAAGATTGTGAAAAGAGCTATGGTTGCTATTTAATCATCCTCAACGGATGAGTGTGGTGGTGATTAAGAAAGTGATGAAGATGATCAGTCACTTATGGCCAGAAAAGGCAGTGATTTAGAACCTGAGGATCTCCGGGCAGTAATGGCAAACTCGACTCTGATGTTGATGAGGAAAAAGAACTTGAGATAAGTTTTCTGGACATTAAAGATAAAATTAATACTTACTCTACTAAGAAATTAATTTCCTTGTCTGGTGTCTTGATTGATGCATACCAAAAGGTTGCTGCTGAAAAGGAATAATTAATGAATGACTATGCATTACATAGGTTTGAGAACAAAGACCTAGAATTAAGTGGAGAAAATCATGAAGTTTTTGTTGTTGATCTCAAGGACCAGGTTCTCGCTTAAGAAGATGAAAAGGCAGTCTTAGAAATTGAAAACAAGAAACTTCGTGATGCTCCTGTCAAAGTAAAGGAGTTGGCCACAAAAATCCAGGAGAAACTAGGGAGTGATTTAAAGAAGGCTAATATAAATCTCTTAGTTGAAACAGAGAAGGCTCGTCTGCTTCAAGAGAACCTGGATAAGGCTAAGTATGAACTAAAGATAAATTTCAAGTGGACCAGGTTTTCAAAAATAATGTTTAAGATGCATGAAAACTACAGTAGTAACAAGAAAGGTTTAGATCATACTAAGGATAAAGTCCTATATAACCCACATAGCAAGTATGTAGATATTCCTAACAATATGTTGTGCATACACTATGGTAATAATGGTCACTTTAAATAAACTTGCATGGCTGGAATTAAATTAAACCAAAAGAATGTTGCATATGTTGAGAAAAAGAAGAGTGATAAATCCGGTCCTTCACTTAAAGGTGCAAGACTTCCAGGTTGAACTAAAAAGAATGTGATTCATCCATTTTCTCAAATAAAGGGACCCAAGATAGTCTGGGTTCCTAAAACTAACCCTTGAATATTTTTTCAGGCTAGGTGAGAGGAAGCAAGAACTAGTAGTATAAGCATAGTGCTTGTGCCCGCCATATGATGAGAAAACTGAGAGCCCACCAAGGAGGGAGTGTGGGTTTTGGAACAAGAAAGGTAACATAATTGGTAGAGGTAAGGTTGGTAAATCCCACTCTCATGCTATTGGAAATGTATATTATGTTAAAGGGTTGAATCACATGTTGTTACTTGTATCCCAAATGTGTGGCAAAGGGAACTGAATTCTTTTTACATCTAAAAACTGTATGGTTACGAATGAAAACACTAAAAACCAGGTTTTTATAGTGACACGGCCGGTCATTTTATGTATTGTAGCCCCATTCCATTATTTATTGCTTCTTCTATATTCATTTGTGGTTATGTGACTTGCCGGGATGGTTGGATTGGTTTTAGGGGTAGTTTCGCAGTGAATTGGGACACTTAGTCTCAAGGTTGAAGGCTTAAGTTGAAAGAGTTAATTGGAGATTGACTTTTGTGTATATGACTACGGAATGGAGTTTTGATGGTTCTAATAGTTTCGTATGACTATTTTGGACTTAGGAGTATGTCCGGATTTGGATTTCGAGATCCATAGGTTGATTTGGTGCATTTTGACGAAGGTTTAGAAAGTTGAGAGGTTTGACCGAGAGTTGACTTTGTTATCGGGTTCGGATTTTGATTCTGGGAGTTGGAGTAGGTCCGTTTCGTCATTTATGACTTGTGTGCAAAATTAAGGTCATTTTGAGGTGTTTTAAGCTTGTTAGTCGTTAGTTTTAAATTTGGAAATGTTCATTTGACCGAGAGTTGACTTCGCAATCTCGTGGTCAGGACCGCGATCACGTAGCTTTGGAGGTTTGTTCATCGCGTTCGTGTCTATGGTATGACGTTCACGTAGGAGAAATTGGGTAGCTGGAATTTGTGTGCTTTGCGAAGGCTTTTTCGCGATTGCGAAAGGTAAATACCTGGGCAGACTGTTTAAGCTCTAATTCGAGGGTTTGGTTATTATATCACATTTTGAGTTAGAGAACTCAGTTTTGGGCAATTTTGGATGGGATCTTCACGATTTGGATTGGGGTAAGTATTTTTTACTCGGATTTGTCCATTAATCATGATTTCATCTTTATTTTTATCATTTAATTGGTGATATTAAGTAGAGAAATTGGGGATTTTGTAAAAAAAAAAAAAAAATTCAAAACGAAATTTGAAGATTTGAAGGTCGATTTGAGGTTGAAATTGGATGATTTTGATATGGTTGGAATGGTAATTGAGTGGGTGGTCGAAATTTCTGAGTTAGGTCAGGTTCCGAGGTGTGGCCTACAGTTGACTTTTTTATTTTGGTTAAGGATCTTAGCTTTATCATTTGGATTCGGTTCCTATAGATTTTATTGATTATATTATGTTATTTTGACTAGATTCACATCGTCCAGAGGTTGATTCGCAAGGAAAGGACTTTTTAGAGTATTGATTTGGCTTGCTTGAGATAAGTATCTTACCTGAACTTAGTTGAGGCACTAGTTTCCTGAGTTATTTGTGATAACTATGTGCTATGGGTGCGCATGTGTGGGGTTTGAGCACCTGTGCAAGCACCGGGGAATTATCCATACTCGGGGTAGTGCTTAGGCTATGATATGTCTTGTTTTGACTGTAAGCTTTAAGATGTGATGTTTCTCATATTTGTAACCTTGTTGTGAACTATTTGACCCATGTTTGAGGTTGCATAGTGGCTAATTTCCTGTTTAAACTTGATAATTGTCATTTCTGTGATGGAAGTGCCGATTTGAGGTATGATAACACACTTTACACATGCTTACACTTTAGCATGCCATGATACCAGTCCAGGAGCATGAAATTTGATATTCATTTATCATATACATGTATTCTTGTATATTTGCTTCTATGTGATATGATTTGGACTAGATGCCTGTGAACATGCCGGGCGGATTGTGATTATTGGCACATGAGTTGTTCATGCTGCATGTGAGTTGTCCGTGCAAATCCAGATATTGATACTATTAGCAAGTGAGTTGTCCGTGCAGTACATAAGTTATTCGCGGTTGATATTATTAGCACGTGATTTCTCCATGCAGCATGTGAGTTGTCTGTGCAACGTGTGGATACAGATTCATCTCCTAGGGTCACCCTCTCATGTGCCTTCTAGATGGTGTGCATGCGGATTTTTAGGAAAACTGATTAGTGTTTTGGTACGGATATGGAATATTGAGGAAAGTCTGGCCAGTGTTTGTTCTGGACTTAGCATTTCATCTTTACTTGCAATTTCCGTGATTATTTACCTGATTTATTTGCATATCATCTTTATATGTTAGATCCTTAACTGAGTAGAGTACCTGAGGATCTGTGTACAAATGTAGATGGTTCTTTCTGTGCTTTATGA
This sequence comes from Nicotiana attenuata, assembly GCF_001879085.1. Taxonomy (NCBI): domain Eukaryota; kingdom Viridiplantae; phylum Streptophyta; class Magnoliopsida; order Solanales; family Solanaceae; genus Nicotiana; species Nicotiana attenuata. Next base: position 26,084,621 of record NC_031993.1, read on the forward strand.
CTTTATCACATGACTGTTATGTGCTTGTTGAATTATGAAATTGTACAGGGTGTAACTAGTATCATGTATAATTCTTGCTTCTTTTTCCTCGCTGAGGTTAGTTATGAGACTTGCTAAGTACATTGAGTTGGTTGTACTCATGCTACACTCTGCACTTAATTGAGCAGATCCAGGTGTCGGGACCAGTGAGCAGTAGCGGGGTTGCTTATTGAGCCGAGCAGCGAGAGACAAGGTAGAGCTCCATTCTCGTCCGCAGTTTTGACGTCTCTTTTCTTATATACTATTGTCTTTATTTTAGACACTATTTTATTTGGTCATATTAGAGTTATATTTCCGTATTAGAGCTCATGGCTCTATATTTACCAGTTCTGGGGCAGTTATCATATATTAACACTATTATGTTATATTGAGGTTTCAGACTTATGTTATTTCTATACATTCCGCTATTTTGGTTCTTTATTGATATGTCCGTATTGTCTGGCAAGTGTGTTAGGCGCCATCACGACTGGTTGGGTATTGGTTCGTAACATTCTTAATAGAAAAATGCACAAATATATTTATAAAGCTAATATTTTATCTTCACCTGAAAATAAACTTTCATGTCTTAGTGTACTTGATACTGACTTCTTTCTGTAAAACAATAGACTAGAGCATGTTAGTTTTTTTATATTGAATAAATTAATTTCCAAGGACATGATGCTTAGCTTGCCAAAGTCAAAATTCAGGTGAGATAAAATCTGTGATGCTTGTACTAAAGGTAAACAAGTCAAATCATCCTTCAAATCAAAGAATATGGTAAGTACCTCTCAACCTCTGGAACTACTTCATATGGACCTATGAGGATTTAGAGTAGGGAAAGAAAATGATATGTATTTGTAATTATTGATGACTACTCTAGATTCACTTGGACTATATTTCTGGCAACTAAAGATGAAACATATGATATGTTTGTAAACTTTGTTAAGAAACTACAAAGAAAATTGGATAGTCATGCACTTAACATTAGATATGACCATAGAATTGAATTTGAAAATGCCAAACTTTCTTAAGTTCTGTATAAGCAACGACATAGAGCATAACTTCTCTGCACCTAGGAATCCACAGTAAAATGGTATTATGGAAAAGAAAATTAGGGATTTAGAAGATATAGCAACAACCATGTTAATTGATAATGGACTTCCTAAAACCTTTTGGGTTGAATCTGTGAACACTATATGTTACATTATCATATAGATGCATGATCAGGACAATAATAAATAGCACTCTCTTTGAATTACTTAAAGGCGAAAAACCCAACTTAACTCATCTAAGAGACTTTGGTAGCAAGTGTTTTGTGCAAACTCATGGTAAAGAGGATCTGGGAAGTTTGATGATAAAAGTAATGAGGACGTCTTTCTGAGGTATTCTTCACGTAGTAAAGCTTATCAAGTATATAATAAAAGAACTACGTGTGTTGAAGATGTGATTTTTGACGAATCTAACCATTTGGCTGAGAAAGGTACACAAGCTGATAATGATGGAGAATTTGGACCTGCGGATAACAATGAAGAACAATCAAACCAATGGCTTCCAAAGGAAGTTGCAGATCCGAAGCAGGAACCAAGTCCTCTGGAAGCTAAGCGAGATGTGCTACAGACAGGGGGAACAGAACAGGAAAATCAGGAAGAATTTAATATACCCGATTCTATTGGTGAACATGAAGAAAACAATGGCAATAAGGGTTTCCAAGCAAGGGCCTAGAAGCATCAAAGTTCCCATCCACTCACCAATGTGCTAATGCCAGTTGACTCTGGGATGGTGACAGGATCAAAGTTCAGAAACTAAATTGCCTTCATCGCCTACATATCTATGGTGGAGCCTAAGAATATTAAAGAAGTATTTGAAGATATAGAGTGGATAGTAGCTATGCAGGAGGAACTCAATCAGTTCGAAAGAAGTAAAGCATAGCACCAGGTCCCTAGCCCCAAAGACAGAAAGGTCATTGGAACGAGATGGGTGTTTAGAAATAAAATGGATGATCAAGGAAATATTACCAGAAACAAAGCAAGATTGATTGTGCAAGGATACTATCAAGAAGAAGGCATCGATTATGATAAGACGTCTGCTCCAAATGCAAGAATGGAGAAATTTTGAATGCTTATTACCTTTATCCTATATGGGTTTCAAACTATATCAAATATGAAGAGTGCCATTCTAAATGAGTATTTTGAAGAGGAAGTGTTTGTATGCCATCCTCCAAGATTTGAGAGTCAAGAGTTCCTAGATTACGTGTACAAATAGTTTAAAGCAGGCTCCAAGGGCATGGTATGAAATGTTGTCAACATTTCTCATAGAGAACGGGTTCTCAAGAGATAAAATTAACAACACTATGTTCTTGCTGAAGAGTGGCAAAAACCTACTGGTTGTTCAAATATATATTGATGATATCATTTTTGGAGCCACAAACGAAGCCTTATGCAATGAGTTTCCCAAGTTAATAGGAAGTGAATTTGAAATGAGAATGATGGGGAAATTGAATTTCTTCCTTAGGCTTCACGTTAAGTAGACTGCTAAAGGAACCATGATACATCAACAGAAGTACATCAAGGAGCTACTCAAAAGGTTTGATATGGACAATACAAAGACAGCCGATACTTTAATTGCTACAGCAACTAGGTTGAATATGGATGAACCTGGTTCCTCCGTTGATGAAAAGTAGTATAGAGGTATGAATGGGTCTTTGCTCTACTTAACTCTAAGCAGGCCAAATATAGTGTTGTGTGGGGTTGTGTGCAAGATTCCAGTCCAGTCCCAAAGATTTCGCACTTGAAGGCTGCCAAAAGGATCTTGAGATATCTTAAGGTACTCAAGACCTGGTTCTTTGGTATCCTCCTAGAGACTCATTTAATTTAATTGGGTACGGAGATGCTAATTATGCTGGATACTTGGTGTATAGGAAGAGCACATCAGAAATGTCTCACTTCCTGGGGTCATATTTGATCTTATGGCCCTCAAAGAAGTAAAATCATGTAGCTTTATCAACTGTAGAAGCTGAGTATATAGTTGTTGATTCATGTTGTGCTTAACTATTATGGATTAAGAAATAACTAGAGGACTATGGAGTAATGATTGAACGGGTTCCCATATTTGTGATAACACAAGTGCAATGAACATGGCAAAGAATCTGGTTCATCACAAGAGAACCAAATGCATTGATGTGAGGTATCACTTTTTTAGAGATAATGTAGATAAAGGTCACATCTCTAAGGAATTCTGCAAGACAAAAGAGAAGATCGCAGATGTAGTTACCAAGGCTTTGAGTATGGATCACTTTGAAGAAACCGTTTAGAGCTTGGTTTGATCATAATGAACTAGGACATTCTTGATTTCCCTCAATGGTTAACTATGCTTTAATAAAGCAAATTAGTGAATCCAAGTAAGAAATATGTCTAACTCACTCTTGTACTATAACATGTATGCATACATCAAACTCTGGCAAGGGCTAAGCCGTTTAATCTGATGATGAAATCCTTATTCAGAAAAGGTCTTCGGTCAAAGAACCTAGTTATGTGATGCCCAGGTATATACCCACTTTCCGTTGATAGTTGTGCTTAACAGTTAAACTAACATGTCACTAAAATCCATGTCCCACCCAGATCGCTCATACCCTATGGCTATAACTCCTTTTAACTTTTGAAATTAAATAGGGATCAGGTTCCAAAATGAAATCGTCAGTCCTAAAGTAATCATGACTAGTTCAGACTAGGTGAAATTAGGACCAATTTCCTAAACTCCCAGAATACGTCTCTGCCGCACATTTAAAGCCCTTAACCGCCTTTTTAAATGTTGAGCAATTATCCTCTCTCCCTTTCAAAATCGGATTAGGAGCAATTTGTGCGAATGATTAAAGCCAAATACTATGAATCACGCCCCTATAAAACCCCTCTGTCACATCAATTCTGTCACGACCCAAACCGATGGGCCGCGACGGGCACTCGGTACCTTACTCAACCGATTACCAACATAACATATCTTTTCATGTCATACTATCATAGATAACCGAGCCGGAAGGTTGCCGTGAGATAAGTAGAATACAACATATGATACCAACTTATACATAAGACATACGGGCTTATAAGACCAAAATAACCATTCGTATACTGAATATAGGACGCCAAGGCCATACAATCTTTTACGTACATGACATCTGTCTACGAGCCTCTAAGAATAAATAACTTTTCATAAAGGTCGGAAAAGAGTCCCACCATACCAAAAAATACACGTTTAAATCATACTAACCAAATAGCAACTCCGAAGCGAATGGAGTGCACCACCATCTTTCGCTGAGCTGATAGCCTACTTGGAGGGCTCTCGACCTGTCTATCGGGACCTGCGGTCATGAAACGCAGTATCCCCAGGCAAAAGGGACGTCAGTACGAATAATGTACCGAGTATGTAAGGCACATAAATAAGTACATAACAGACCTGGAAGAAATATAGAGTAAATTACTCAACCTGTAAGTCTGGATAACTCTGTAAATTATGAAATAATTATAGTGTCATGCATATGCGTATGAATGTCATGTCGTGCATAGGTACATGTTTCATAACATCATTAGCCTCTGAAGGTATCCATCATATCATCTCGGCCACTGTGGGCAAAATCATCAATGTATACCTACTGATTAGGTGGTGGTGCGTATATAACGTCGTAACCTTTTCCCATATCCCATACATACATATATATATATATATATATATATATATATATATATATATATATATATATATATATATAACACACTATCTGGTCATGGGCCAATGTACATGTATAAATACATGAAATGCATAAGAAATACGTTAATAAGATTTCTCGAAAAGTCATAAAAATAATATGCCTGTCGGATAAACTTTATCAAATACGTATTTTTCTGAGACCCATGAACAGAAGATATAATAATAATTTACATGGGGAATCAAGAATATAGACACCCCTAGTATTTCTATGAATAGAATCATTTATAGAAGTTGTACATTTGCTCGTTTTGTTCGTGTCATATGGATCATGCCAAAAAGAAAGAAGGGATAACCTTAACATACCTGGAGTAGGGAAAAATCCGTATGATATTCTTGGAAAAAGTTGCACCGTACTCCCTTAGAATCGCAAAATCTCACATTGCTAAGGTGCTAAGAAATCTCATTGGAGTTTTGATTGCTAACGTTGGAATTCTTGTAGATGTTATGAATTCTCTTTGTTTTGTAACCTTTGCAATAGGAAATCATTATCAAATTACTACTTGAATGTCTAAAGTCCAAAGAAGCCAAAATGCCAATTCTCACGTTCTAGACATATTATGAAGTTTTAAACAAAAACTTTGAGCCCTCATCCGTAACTTAGCAATTTTGTATACAATATTAATAAGGTAAGAAAGTCTCTTAATTTGTAAGCTTGTGGGGCCCACTTTGTTGCTTAATTGGCCAACAATCCTCCAAATATGACACAATGTTTTGTAATTTAGTAGTCACCACTTAAGACATGGGTTGCTGCCACGTTTTGGTGGGCTTAAGCCTACCCAAATTTTATCCATCCATTTCCTTAATTACATGGTTAATTTTTCACCAAAAATCCACAATTAACTAAATATCCACATAATTAAGAATTATCTCAATTTACTTAAAATACGACTCACTTTTAATATACTTTATACATCTTACTATCATGGCTATCTGGTACCCTATATGGCATTAGTCCATAAATACCGGGTATTTATAGTCCAGACCGTATTTTATCTCAAAATGCCAAACTTCGACAAAATTTATTTTCATTGATTTGCTTACCCTCTCACCTTCACGAATTTAATTATCACTTGCTTGCAATAGCATAATACTTATAACCTCAAAATAATCTCATTCCCAAACTTACGTCGATTAACTTACGACAAAACTTTAATGTATGAAAATGCGGGATGTGATATCTCATTTCCCGAGCTTCCATCAATTTATTTATGGCGTACTTACACGTATGAAAACATGGGGTGTAACATCATTTCCCCCTTTGGAACATTCGTCCTTGAATGTTGACTGATGCACTTATCATTTTCATGACTTACGCCTTCCGAATACTTTAGTACTCTCCTTGCTATCTAGACAACTGTTCCATGAATAATTCCAAAGGCCAGGGCACTTCCCCCTTTAGGCCTCTTTCTCACACCATGGCATATGGTCGGAATTCTCCCAATCTCATAACCGTTTCTACCTTCTGTCATGCAGCCCGTACGACTTATTTCTATTATGTGCGCCTATGCGACTCTTCCCTCCTCTTTCCTCCAGCTTTTAGCCAGTCTCTAGGCCTCACTTTATGAACATATACTAAATTATGTCAAGCTGTCTCTCTGGGCGTCATTAGCTTTAGTACATCTAAGTAGGCCATACTATACCATAACTCTTACTTCGATTTATCGTTACTGAAGTCTGCTACCAACTCCAGGTCTCTCGTTACTTATCCTTAAGACTGATGGCCTAATCGCATCTCATACTTTGTAACTTTTATCTATCCCTTGTTGATTCACCTCAATATTGATCTACGATCTACCACTGATAACTTGAGCTCTTATGTAATACGGCCGCTAGGGCTCACGTCTTATCAGGGAACATCTGAAATGATTAGACTGATCCACCTGGGGGTGATACCATGCTTCCATAACCGTATTTCATAGTATCCCAATGTGATTCACCTTACGTGGGTATTTTAATCCCATACAATTCGTGAAATCGTCTTCAAGTCATTACTCAATCGAAGGCCCAAACGTCATCCTTTACCTATCACAATTACACCCTCATTCTACTACTAGGGAAGCATTCCATCTCTTCTAAATGCTGCTAGTCTTAGACTCCTTTGAGTTCATTCAGGCTATACTGAGCTTTCTATAACTTAGAGGAACCATCAGCTCCCTTGTTTTCACGGGCTTAATCCTGAGGACTTAACTATTTTTGTCACCTTCTTACTTGCCCTTTTCTTATCCTTATTCCTGTGTTTCTAAAACCTTGTCATTCTATCATACTTTAGCTTGCGACCGATTTCCTTATGCTTTTCTGGAACATCGAGACATCACATCGTCTCTAACTCTTCTTTTACTCTCTAATTAGACATTTTGGTACTTAGAAACCATAGGCTGGAAGGTATGCCACCATAGGCTGGAAGGTATGCCACTGACGACGCTGCTATCATTCCTGGCTACTGAATCCCCGCGCTTCTATCCTCTTATTCGCAGTATGGACTATTCATAGCCTTCTGCATTTGATTATCTTGTACGTTGTTCACCTTGTCCTTACTTACTTTAAAATATTGCCTTGCATTCTTCTATCTCTTTCATAACCTCCCTTCCACATAGGTATAATTTACCTCCACAACCTGAAGCTCTATTATGATACTTGCACCTTTGTTGCATACACAATCCAGTGGGAGCTTCATACTGACTTCTTATGGGGCTGGTACTCTTCAGTTGGCTTCATCATTGAGCCGTTATAAAATATGGCTACTGTACTACTCTCTTATACCTCTGCTATTTAAGAGTGATTCTACAATGTTCTCAATACGACTTCTATAATTGTCTGGGGCCAATAATCAGACTCATGATTCGCTTGATTGATGTAACTCTTTAGTTTTATTTTCCTTGTAATCAGCCTTCATGTAGGCTTAAGCTATCTTCTGATATGCGGCTCATGGAATTTAGTTATTACTTTAGCCTTTCATGGATGCTATGGAAAACCATGATACAATCCTGTAATGATTCAATCCTTTGTCCATGACTTGGACCCAATTTCTTCTTTTAACTCATACCGGAGTCTTCTACGGTTGATTATTAATCGAATAATTCCTTTGGTTCCATTTCAGATTCTTCAAACGTAAGCAATTGCTTTTCCTGGTGTTTTTGCCCCTTGTTGCGTGCATACTTAGCTTATCTGAGTTCTTACGCATGCCAATATTTTTGTGCAACTCATATGGTCTCGAATATCACTTTTGGTTTTAGTTCCTGCTCATTAGCCGTGGTAGGTGACACTTTCTTATAGAGTGCATACAATGTTGTTCTGAGACTATTATTACGTGACCATTTCCTCTTTAGGTCATTGATTTTTAGGTTGAAGCCTTCTTCCTTATTTTCCTTAGCTAGTCTTTCATGATAGTACTTAGGGAGGATTCTCTGACTCTTGTAAAGCTGTTAGCTTATTACATTGTATACTCGACGGACCTTTTAATGTCCTTCCTTGCCTATAATTATCCGTAGTTGCTTACCTCCACGCCCTTGTGCTTGTAGGGTTACTTCTGAACTAATATTTTGACTGTCTTCACAGTGGCACTCTCTTTTATTTCCGTAACACTCATACGGCACCTTTTAACTTCCCCAACTCCTATATGGATATATCTCAAGGATCGCGATGTCATAACTGCGAGGCTGAATTCCCCATATTGAGTTTTGCTTTGTTTATCTTGCACGATCTGCTGACTCGTCTGTAAACTCCTGTTTAGACATAACTAGGCTCTTCCTGAATCAATTACTAACTACTCGTTGGCCATTCTCATATCAATATTCCGCGTAATCTTTCTTGGGTTATTTCCTTTTGTCTTAACTTACGTCTCGCACTAGCTCCTTATCTATCAATAACATCTCGGATAGGGACCCTTACTTCCTTTCTTTAACGTTGTGTTTGCATAATGTTCTGGAATCGTAGCATATCTGTAGGCTTTGAATAAGTGCAATCTCATTCCTTTTTCATTTTGTTATCGCATTCTCCCCTTACCATTCCATAATTACTAGAACCACTTAATTCTGACTTAATGCCACATCACTCAATATTCCCCCCTTTAGGGGAGTACTAAGTGTTCGAGCTACAACGACTTACCTATAGATGTTTTACCTCTTCATCTTTGGCGTCCTTTCACATCATTGGTGACCCTTACTCGCTTTGCGGTAACCCTTCTGTACCAAGGATAACAAAATTCCTTTCTCGTGATGGTGACACTTATTGTAATTGGCACATGCAGTCCCTTAAGCTTAACTTTGCTCACATCGCTTGCTTTAGGGAAGCGTCTTCCTGAATGACCGTTCTCTGAATTTCTCATGATTCTTCTTCTGTTGTCCATTATATTATCGCCGGAACGCAATCTGAAATGCTCATGATGCTGACTATTGTCAAATCATTCAGTCCCTAATTCATGTTCAGTTTATCTTGTTCACCTACCCATACTGATTTCTATTACTCTGGGATCTAACTTTTTCCTTCCGGTAATCATGTAAGAGTCACGAATTTATTTTTCGAAATGAGGATGTGACGTTATGACTTATACTCTTTTGTTGCCTCAAGGCCTGTCACCTCTCGTTTTTCCCTTCACTTGACTATAGACTCTGCAATACTATCATTTTTTGATCTACCGTTGTCATCCATGTACCATATTTTACTCATACTGTTTCATTAACTCTCTTCTTATTTTCCTGCTAACATTTCTGTCTATCACTTTATTCTAAAAACTCGAACAAAACATTCTTTTGCTTTTAGACCCTCTTGCTCCGTCCATTGGCTCCTTGAATTTCCTAACATTCTCTTTCTACCAGGGATGGGAGCCACACTAAGGTAATATTTATCCATTCCAGGCTTCCAGTGCTTATCTTTGTAGTACTCATATCTAGCTGTACTATTTTAGGGTGCACCATCGAGGTGTCCCACAAGGAGATCCATTGTCACGTTTGCACTATCCTCCGAAAATGTCAACTAACTCTACCAATCCATCCACTATTTTGGGTTACTCCATCCCCAGCCGGATCCTGATAACTCGTCCTTCTCTTAAACTATTTGTGTTAGCTCCCATTGGGCATAACTGAGATTGGTGTAGCCGATTGTACATACATCTGTCACTGTTGAAGGTAACTCAAAATGCTTATATCTCCCTTCCTGAATGGTAAATAATGATAATCTTTATTAACCGGGTATCTCATATCCTTCTTCATCTTGCTTCTTTTACTTCTTGAAACTTGTATTTATCTTCTGAATCTCTCATTGTCTTTCACCATAAAGGTGATAAATATTCTTGCCTTAAGGTTCAAGAGGCTCTCGGGACGGAGCTGTATGAGGCAGAAGTCTCACGTACGGTTCTCTGAGAAGGGAGTGGCTACCTACTGGAGCTATGTGGCCCAATGGCTAAAGCTCATATTCTTGCCTTAAGGTTCAAGAGGCTTACACGTCTTAGCATACACATGATCTGCCGAATACTTCATATTTATCCATCATAAGCATGATGCAAAAATTGAGTTCCTCTGACTCAACTTTTCCACAACTATATCTCTTACCAACCGTCTTTCTGGATGTAGGCATCGTTGTATTACGAAGAAGATAGAGTTTAGGAAATTGAGTTCTTACAACTGAGCTCTGCCACACGATCTAGAGTAAGAAGAAAGAGTGACAGTCCTAAATGCCCTGTAGCTTCCTGCTTATAAGTGTGGTGCACGACACACCCATATACAAGACTCTACTAGACACGGCTTGTAGACTCCCTAGGACAGAACTGCTGTGATACTACTTTTGTCACGACCCAAACCGATAGGTCACGACGGGCACCCGGTACCTTACTCAACCGAGTACCAACATAACATATCTTTTCATGTCATACTATCATAGATAATCGAGCCGGAAGGCTGCCGTGAGATACGTAGAATACACCATGTGATACCAACTTATACATAAGACATATGGGCCTATAAGACCAAAATAACCATTCGTATACTGAACATAGGCCGCCAAGGCCATACAATCTTTTACATATATGACATCTGTCTACAAGCCTCTAAGAATACATAATTTTTCATAAAGGTTGGGACAGAGTCCCGCCATACCAAACAATACACGTTTAAATCATACTAACCAAACAGCAACTCCGAAGCGAATGGAGCGCACCAACATCTTCCGCTAAGCTGATAGCCTACTTAGAGGGTTCTCGACCTGTCTATCGGGACCTGCGGGCATTAAACGCAGCGTCCCCAGGCAAAAGGGACTTCAGTACGAATAATGTACCAAGTATGTAAGGCACATAAATAAGTACATAATAGACCTAGAAGAAATATAGAGTAAATGACTCAACCTGTAAGTCTGGATAACTCTGTAAATTATGAAATAATTATATTATCATGCATATGCGTATGAATGTCATGTCGTGCATAGGTAAATGTTTCATAACATCATTAGGCCTCTGAGGGCATCCCATCATATCATCTCTGCCACTGTGGGCAAAATCATCAACGTATACCAGCTGATTAGGTGGTGGTGCGTATATAATGCCGTAACCTTTTCCCATATCAATATATATATATATATATATATATATATATATATGGTCATGGGTCAATGTGCATGTATAAATGCATGAAATGCATAGAAATACGTTAATAAGATTTCTCGGAATGTCACAAAAATATTATGCCCGTCGGATAAACTTTATCAAATACGTATTTTTCTGAGACCCATGAACAGAAGATATAATAATAATTTACATGGGGAATCAAGAATATAGACACCCCTAGTATTTCTATGAATAGAGCCATTTATGGAAGTTGTACGTTTGCTCGTTTCGTTCGTGTCATATGGGTCATGCCAAAAAGAAAGAAGGAATAGCCTTAACATAGCTGGAGTAGGAAAAAATCTGTATGATATTCTTGGAAAAGATTGCACCGTACTCCCTTAGAATCGCAAAATCTCACGTTGCTACGGTGCTAATAAATCTCGTTGGAATTTTGGTTGCTAACGTTGGAATTCTTGTAGATGTTATGAATTCTCTTTGTTTTGTAACCTTTGCAATAGGAAATCATTATCAAATTACTACTTAAATGTCTAAAGTCCAAAGAAGCCAAAATGCCAATTCTCACGTTCCGGACATATTATGAAGTTTTAAACAAAAACTTTGAGCCCTCATCCGTAACTTAGCAATTTTGTATACAATATTGATAAGGTAAGAAAGTCTCTAAATTTGTAAGCTTGTGGGGCCCACTTTGTGGTTTACTTGGCCAACAATTCCCTCCAAATATGACACATTGTTTTGTAATTTAATAGTCATCACTTAAGACATGGGTTGCTGCCACGTTTTGGTGGGTTTAAGTCTATCCAAATTTTATCCACCCATTTCCTTAATTACATGATTAATTTTCCACCAAAAATCTACAAATTAACCAAATATCCACATAATTAAGAATTATCTCAATTTACTTAAAACTACTCACTTTTAATACACTTTATACACCTTACTATCATGGCCATGTGGTACCCTATATGACACTAGTCCATAAATACCAAGTATTTATAGTCCGGACCGTATTTTATCTCAAAATGTCAAACTTCGATGAAATTCATTTTCATCGATTTGCTTACCCTCTCACCTTCACGAATTTACTTATCACTTGCTTGCAATAGCATAACACTTATAACCTCAAAATAATCTCATTCCCAAACTTACGTCAATTAACTTATGACGAAACTTTAACGTATAAAAATACGGGATGTGACATATCATTTCCCGAGCTTCCATCAATTTATTTATGGTGTACTTCCACGTACTAAAATATGGGGTATAACAGATTCCCTCTCATTCGATTAAATTGCTCAAAACACCCAAGTAAAAATTGAAACCTAACTCTTCAATTCAAAAATTCATGAACCATTAGCAATATCGAAAGCACCAAGTCAATCTACTTCTGACATTCTTGAACCAAACACAACATCTTCCACAAATACACCCCCATTCATACCCACTCGCATCGAGTTTGTCCAAGATCAATCTCCTTCACAAAACGTCCTAAAAGCCTTCAATGGTTTAGTTGACTACCCTAACGAAGAAGAAATTGAACAATTCTGAGGGTGAAAATTTAGCAGTGGAGGAGCCAAGAATTGAGAGGAAAAAAGTCGTTGAACATGTGAAGGAGAATAGCACCTAGCAAGTAATAGTAGATGTTGTTGTGGAGCCAGTGGTCCAGGGGAGAAAAATGAAGTGGTAGGAGGAATGGAAAAGGATAGTGAAGCAGTGAAAATTGAGACTCGGGCTGAAGTAGAAGTAGTAGGTTAGTTATCAGAACAGGAGAATGAGCGAGGTACTAATGATGTAGGTAGGGATTTTTTTAGATACCATAGCAAACACCGGGAAGAATTGATGGAGAAGAGTACTAGGGCCGGAGTAGAGGCACCATAGGTATCGGGACAACAACAAGGTGTTGATACCCAATTTTTCCCTATATATTTTTAATATGCAAAACACCTTGAAAATAGCATATATGCATACATAAGCATGTCCAAGTGTTTTATTATTTTTTCCATAATTTTTAAAGGCTTAAATTGACTTATTTTCCCCTTTTTACACATAAAATTCCCAATAATTATTTCAAAGATGATTATCTTGAGAATTCTTCTATTGGATTTTTATATTTATGCCAAAATATGGCTAAGGTAATTTTTACATATTTTTACAATTATATTTAATATTCTTTAAAGCTAAATTGCACATAATTGCAATATTAACCATTTTAAGGTTTAATTATATTTTATACGCATAAAGTTAGATCCTACATTTTTAAATTGTTAATTATGTATTATAAGACACTTTAGTACTTTAAATTAATTTTCAGAAACTATTTGCTTTTTTTTATAAATTAAAAAGGGAAAACTGGCTATTTAAGTAACAGCCCCTTTTGTATTTCAATTATAGCCTAAATCAAACCCCAATTCCCAACCCAATTATACCCATCGGACCAAGCCCAAACCCAATTTTATAACCCGACCCACCTACCCACTCTAATCTCGACCGTTGATCTCCCAGATCAATGGTCCCCAATACCCTTACCATTTTTAAACCCAAACGACCCCCTAACCTAAATTATTTCTCACCAGTCCGCCGCCCTTGAATCCCCTCTCCTCTCCAATTCTCTCTGTAACTTAAAGCTAACCATAGCCGCCGCCACCCTAATCCCCTTCAATCCCCACTCAATCCATGGACCCCCATGGCTGTTTGAGCCGTATACCGGTCTCCTATGTCTCCTGGTGGCCCGCTTTTGTGATTTCATGGACAGATCTCGAAGAGATCTGATCCAGTCTTCACTCAACTTCCATCCATGGCCTATTTTCGGCCATCCATGGCTGTTCGAGTCAGATCCTTGACTTTTCCGGCTAGATTGGTAACTTTTCAAAGTCGTTCTCATTTTTCTGGGTTCTCTGAAACCCTAGCTTTAAGAGCTTTCCGATTTTCTTTCAGATCTGTATTAGATCTGTGTATGTTCTTGTTTATGTCCTTCAACGAGCATGTCTCCTAATGTACTTGATTTATGACTAATTATGTGCTTTAATTTGGACCCTCTGTGTCCCCAACCCCTACTTCCCTGGTTGAAACTCCTGAGACTGTATTGCTATTTGAACCTGTTCTGCATGTGTTGTTGTTGCTCCTATCCCCTTTCCCTTTCAAAAAACTGTTTTCACTAAGCAATCCTTCTGCTGTTTTTACAAACTTAGTTCAAACATGTTGTTTGTAAAACTAATTTCCAACTCAACTCCTGTGAGTCTATGTCCAGCACTCTCACATGCACTCTTAGATTATTAGGTTCTGCCCCTCTTGTGTGAGTCTTGCTTTGGGACCCTTGAGCTCCTTCTGAACCTGGACACATAAGGGCTGACGTTCCACACTGCACTTACTCTTGGTTATGCAATCTGGGTGTGAGCACTGCCCGGGATCCCTTGAGGTCCTTAGGGAACTCGTCACACCCAGGTATGATAATGGCTTTGGAACAGTATTAGCATTTGAGGTGGTTTATTATGTAACTCAGAGAGGAAGTCAGAATCGGGCTTCCTATAGTTGTAACCTCTTATTTTTCATTTCTGTTTATGTAATTCAATCACATGATCTGTAATAATTTGTAAACAAGTACTGGGGTGGCTAGTGAAAAGAGATGGGAGAATATGCATGCTATAATGGTTAAGGGTAGAAAACATGTTATTAGGTTTATATTCCTAAACAATGCATTAGAAACCATGTTCTTAGGATTCATGCTTCCTGCTTCAGCATCTCATTCATTAACCCATGCTTCGTATCCATCACTTAGAAATCCTGCTTCTAGGACGAATAAATGAAACAAAAACTGTTACTCATGAAGTTGTTCCTTAATAATTCTGCAACTCATTCATCTAGCAACCATGCCTTAAGAACTCTGTCATCCGCATGTGCATATTAGAAAACATGTTCTAGGATCCTGTTTGCATTTTGTTTAAAAACGCCTAGTTAATTACTGATTCATGAAAAGGTAGTAAAGTAATAATTTTCATATTGTGATGCCTCTGCATAAAATTGGTGACCATCTCTGTAACTAGAGCAGCATGCTCTTAGGGTCAAATAATCTCCAAACTGTTCTTAATAAATTAGAATAACTACTGCATATCGCTTTACGCCTAGGCAAGCCTTAGGTAATACCCTTAATAAAACTGCAACTGCCTTTGTTTAATCATCAATTGTTAAAATCAGTAGGCAAACCTGATTCAGACTTCTTTTCTGAGTCATGTGATAAATCTGGTTCTGATGTTATCACTCAAACACCTTGCTTTAAGATTTTAAATTCAGACCTTAACTGTGTATAAGTCATGCTGTCTATGTNGTCAGATGAAAAACAAGCACTAGCAGCAATAAAGAACTTGTTCTTAGAAGATAGTGATATGGACTGTTGTGTCATTCTCGAGGAGGAGGGGGAGGAAGGCCCTTCCATACAGGCTGTGAGCAGAGGGGCATATCTCAAGAATTGGACCATTAGAACAACCAGAGCCCGACGAGCCTCGGGGTAGCAAGGCTAAAACAAGCATCATTCATTGTTTTTATTTACCAAATGATTTTTCTTTTCGCATTTTTCAATTCCCGCAATAAGATCGTCGATGTTCAAAACAATTATTCAATTTATCAAAAGCATGTTTGATTTTTCTTATGATTTAATATTTATTGCTATCTCTCCTTACTTTACCAATACAGCATTACTATTACCTATCTTCATGAACCAATGACTGTGACATGCAATGAGACAATGCAACAAATGGATATTGATTCAGAAGAAGATGAGATACCCGAGGAAATTATCAAAGAAGTTGAGAACTTTGAGAACAGACCTAAGTCCAACCTGGACGAGACCGAAATTGTCAACCCGGGAGATTCAAAAAACGTCAAGGAAACACGAATCAACATTCACCAATCGCCATCAGAAAAGGAAAAGTATACAAAGTTTCTGAAAGAATATGAGGACATATTCGCCTGGTCGTATGATGACATGACTGGTCTAAGTACGTATATTGTGGCTCATAAACTGCCAACCGATCCTATGTGTCCACCGGTAAAGCAGAAGCTCAAAATGTTTAAGCCTGATATGAGTTTGAAAATCAAGGGAGAAGTCAACAAGCAGATCAAAGCTAAGGTTCTCAGGGTAGTGGAATACCCGACATGGTTAGCCAACATTGTGCCAGTGCCGAAGAAGGATGGGAAGGTTAGAGTCTGTGTCGACTACCGGGATCTCAACCTGGCCAGTTCGAAAGATGACTTCCCTTTGCCAAATATACACATCCTGATCGACAATTGTGCCAAGCATGAGTTACAATCATTTGTAGACTGCTTCGCTGGTTATCATCAGATCTGGACGGATGAGGAAGATGCTGAGAAAACGACTTTCATTATGCCGTGGGGAGTGTACTGTTACAAGGTGATGCCATTCGGCCTGAAGAATGCAGGGGCTACCTACATGAGGGCCATGACTACAATTTTCCATGACATGATACACAAGGAGATAGAGGTGTATGTGGACGATGTTATTATCAAGTCCAAGAAGGTCACTGACCACATGGAAGATCTAAGGAAGTTCTTCAATAGATTGCGGAGGTACAACCTGAAACTAAACCCCGCAAAGTGTGCATTTGGGATTCCTGCTGGGAAGTTGCTTGGGTTTATCGTGAGCCACCGAGGAATAGAACTGGATCCATCAAAAGTCAAAGCCATTCCAGAACTACCACCGCCAAAGAACAAGAAGGATGTGATGAGTTTCTTGGGAAGGCTTAACTACATCAGGCGATTCATAGCACAGTCCACATTTATCTGTGAGCCAATCTTTAAGATGTTGAAGAAGGACGCCGCTACCAAATGGACTGATGACTGCCAAAAGGCTTTTGACAGAATCAAGGAGTACCTGTCAACACCACTAGTCCATGCTGGGACTTGCGGTCCAAATATGAACGGTTTTATCTTAGCAAAGAAGATACTCCGAGCTGGTTACTTTTGGATGACTATGGAAACGGACTGCATCCAGTATGTCCGAAAATGCCACCGCTATCAGATACATACAGACATAATAAAGGTAACTCCAAGCGAGCTCAACACAACAAGTTCACCGTGGCCATTCGCCGCCTGAGGAATGGACGTTATTTGACCCATCGAGCGTGCTGCTTCCAATAGACACAGGTTTATCCTAGTAGCCAACGACTATTTCACAAAATGGGTCAAAGCAGCATCATACAAAGCAGTGACTAAGAAAGTCGTGGTAGACTTTGTCCGCGACCGCATTGTTTGTCGATTCGGAATTCCAGAGTCGATCATTACTGATAATGGCTCCAATCTCAACAACAATCTAATGAAAGCTATGTGCGAAACTTTCAAGATCAAACACAAGAATTCCACAGCCTATAGGCCTCAGATGAATGGAGCTGTAGAAGCCGCCAACAAGAATATCAAGAAGATATTGAGGAAAATGATAGAGAAGCATAAACAGTGGCACGAGAAGTTATTCTTTGCTCTTCTGGGGTATCGTACCACAGTCCGCACATCAACTGGGGCAACCCCCTACATGCTGGTTTACGGTACAGAGGTTGTCATTCCCGCTGAGGTGGAAATTCCTTCCCTAAGGATCATACAAGAAGCTGAGCTCGACGACGCAGAGTGGGTAAAAAATCGATATGAGCAACTAGCCCTTATAGACGGAAAGAGAATGAATGCAGTCTGCCATGGTCAACTCTATCAGAACAGAATGTCCAGAGCCTTCAACAAAAGAGTCAAACCAAGACAGTTCACACCGGGGCAGCTGGTGTTAAAGAAAATTTTCCCGCATCAAGATGAAGCCAAAGGGAAGTTCTCTCCTAACTGGCAGGGTCCATACATGGTTCACCGGGTTTTGACGGGAGGAGCCCTCATACTTGCAGAAATGGACGAAGAAGTTTGGCCAAAGCCGATCAATTCAGATGCAGTCAAGCGTTACTATGTGTAATCTTTATGCTTTCCTCATATGATGTAAATTGAACTACGCCTGAACTGATTCACGTTTAAGAGGGGATACGTAGGCAGCCTTATGGGTTCGGTTACAATTCAATAAAATTTTCATTTCCCCCTGAAATTGGAAACTGGGGCAGAATTTTGAGGAGGACCCTCAAAATTTCGAAGTCATTTCAGCCGATCACTGCACGAGCAGCAGTCAAAAGTGTCAACCCATCAAACTGGGGCAGAATTTTGAGAAGGACCCTCAAAATTCCGTAGCAAGAGAGGTTGCAATGTCCTGAACCACGTCACAGTCATCGGTTCATCTAAGAACTATTTTTAATTGTATATTTATGTCATACTTTTACAAAATCATGCATGTCTATTATTGAAACTGCTCTATTTAGCAATGCTTACCCAATGATACAAACGGTATCACCAGATCAAAGCCGAACAAGTCAAGCAAGGCCAGCGGGGATACGAACTAACCTCCCCCCCTTTACAAAACTCATGATTTTTCTTTGGATGCAGGCACTAGGACTGCGAAATCATTAAACATACTATACGCCCATGGAACAAACATTGTTCAAGAATACGATTCTCAGAACCGTTGCACTTGCCAACATTTGCTATCAGCATGCACCTGTAATGCTCTGTATGTCACGATGCTCCCAGTAGTCGCAACACCGCAATCTGCTGTCAGCTAAGAAAACTCTACTATCATTTGCTATTTTATTTCTTGCATAAGGCTACCATTCTGCCTTCCGAGGTTAAGCTCTACCTCCAACTGCGTCTGCATTGCATAAGGCTACTATTCTGCCTTCCAATCTGCATAAGTCTATCATTCTGCCTTCCGAGGTTAAGCTCTACCTCCAACTGCATCCGCATTGCATAAGGCTACCATTCTGCCTTCCAATCTGCATAAGGCTATCATTCTGCCTTCCGAGGTTAAGCTCTACCTCCAACTGCATCCGCATTGCATAAGGCTACCATTCTGCCTTCCAATCTGCATAAGGCTGCCATTTTGCCTTCTGAGGTTAAGCTCTACCTCCGTCTGCATTCGCATCTTTGCATAAGGCTACCATTCTACCTTCTGAGACTAAAAACGTTGTCTCCATACTACATTTGCACGGTTGAAAGATCACCACGTACTGCATCTGCACGGCTGAAAGATTGCCACATACTACATCTGCACGGCTGAAAGATCACCACATGCTACGGCATCCTTCATGGGCTGAAATATCGCCAACGCATCCAAAGGCATCATCGTTCGGAGACACCATCTTCATAGCCCGAGAACACCATGTCATGGCCTGAGGATCCCTTTAAAACTTTTGCATATCATTATTCAAAGGCGTCATGGTTCGGAGGCACCATCCTCATAGCTCGAGAACATCATTTCATGGCCTGCGAATCCATTATCATACGCTTCATGGCCCAGGACATCATGGTCTGAGGATGCCATTACTGACCGTCCAAAGACAGCATTCATGGTCCAACGGGAATTTGCATCATGTTTGAATTTGCGCACAATATATGCTTGCATATCTTATTTGCAGGTAAACCGGCGAGCAACGGCCATCTCGGCAAGAGCAATTCCGCTCTAGTGCCCGCAGCCAAATCAAACTTAACCATTCCCGTAAACCTATCACTCACCCGGCTCTAGATATTGCGTCCGCCCTTGAAAAGTCTCTATCGGCATACTCCATCGACGGATCCTGAACTACATACGACCTGATTCCTGTAAAACCAGGGATATGTAGGCAGCTCATAAGCCAGGGTGCGGCGTAAATCTTCTTCGAACAATTTCGCTCGGTCAAAATTGGCCATCATTTCTTTACCGGGAAACTCTTTCATTCTTCCCGGGTAAAGAGGGGCAGCTGTTGATACCCAATTTTTCCCTATATATTTTTAATATGCAAAACACCTTCAAAATAGCATATATGCATACATAAGCATGTCCAAGTGTTTTATTATTTTTTTATTATTTTTAAAGGCTTAAATTGACTTTTTTTCCCCTTTTTATCCATAAAATCCCAATAATTATTTCCAAGATGATTATTTTTACAATTATATTTAGTATTCTTTAAAGCTAAATTGCACATAATTGCAATATTAGCCATTTTAAGGTTTAATTATGTTTTATACGCATAAAATTAGATCCTACATTTTTAAATTATTAATTATGTATTATAAAACACTTTAGTACTTTAAATTTATTTTCAGAAACTATTTGCTATTTTTTATAAATTAAAAAGGGAAAACTGGCTATTTAAATACAGCCCCTTTTGTATTTCAATTATAGCCTAAATCAAACCCCAATTCCCAACCCAATTATACCCACCGGACCTAGCCCAAACCAATTTTATAACCCGACCCACCTACCCACTCTAATCTCGACCGTTGATCTCCCAGATCAATGGTCCCCATTACCCTTACCATTTTTAAACCCAAACGACCCCCTAACCTAAATCATTTCTCACCAGTCCGCCGCCCTTGAATCCCCTCTCCTCTCCAATTCTCTCTGAAACTTAAAGCTAACCCCTAGCCGCCGCAATCCTAATCCCCTTCAATCCCCACTCAATCCATGGACCCCCATGGCTGTTTGAGTCGTATACCGGTCTCCTATGTCTCCTGGTGGCCCGCTTTTGTGATTTCATGGATAGATCTCAAAGAGATCTGGTCTAGTCTTCACTCAACTTCCATCCATGGCTGTTCGAGTTAGATCTTTGACTTTTCCGGCTAGATTGGTAACTCTTCAAAGTCTTTCTCATTTTTCTAGGTTCTCTGAAACCCTAGCTTTAAGAGCTTTCCGATTTTCTTTAAGATCTGTATTTAGATCTGTGTATGTCATGAACTTTGTGATGTTCTTCTAAAATGACTCTTCGTCTTCGAAGATTAGGGTTTTCTTAACCTCTTTTAAAAGACTTCTCTTCTGATTTTCAGTATTGTCTTATGATTTTACTATGTTTAAACGGTTCGCTTATGTTTTTTCTTCTACCTGGTTCATCGTGTTGAAAACCCTAAGTGTTTTGGTTCTATCCGGGGTTCTGAAACTGTCTTTGTTTATATGCCTGTTTTGATTGGGTTCTTTGTGGTTAGATCCTTTTCCTTTGTTTGCCTTGAGTCCTTACCATTTTTCTTTTACTCGACTATTGTTATAACCCTAATGTCCTAAAACTCTTCTCACCTGTTACTGAGAGTTTTTTTTTTAAAAAAAGATCTCCTTTACCTGTTGCTATGTGTTAGACTGTTTCCTTCGTTTCTGGTTCTATGTGACTTCTTGACTTTGTTGACTACTATGCTTCGAGTAGGTTCTTTTACTACTGAGCCCTAGCCTACTCCTATTACTGCTGTATGTTTACATGGTTGCTTCTTTTGCTAATATGTTTGGCCTTGCATGTTCATTCTTCTTCTCTATTTATATGGCGAAGTGCAGAATCATGATTCTTTCTTGATTGATCTTGATTTCCTCAAGTCACGACTAATTGCAGATATTTTCTTATAAACCCCCGGTTTCACTCATTTTGTTTAAATTGATTGATTCCCTTTATTTACTGTGATGTTTGACCTTGCTGAATCCTTTCCCAAAATTAAGTATATTTTGTACTTAGACTCAATTATTTACTCTATACTTTTTACTAGCCATTATATGGTAAAATCAATCTTTCTCAAACTGATTCTCCTTCCTTAATTATCCCTGTAGTATTCGTTTGGGCTGTAACTCCTTGATTAAGGGGAAGTACTTGTATTAATTGATTCTGATTGTAATTATTTCCATATTTGTGTTAAACTTTTACTTGTTACCTTATTTTTCTACTCGTTTTTAAAGCTATAAATACCCTAATGTTTTCATTAACAAGACACGAACAACTGAGTTCAAAATGCACACTTACACATTCAAACTTTCTTTCTTTCTCTACTACTTGTGCTACTGCTTTGTCTGGCCGGCTGAAAGCCAAGGCTAGACTGTGGAATTCAGATTGCTTTACTTTTCTTTTCCTGCACTTTGCTTCTTCAATTGGTATGTCCCTAGTTTAAATTCTGAAACTCAAACCTATGTGTTCCCTTGTTGTCAATCACTGTCTCTTTCTGCAATGACTCATGCTGTTGCACTTTTGTTTACTGCTTTACTCAGTATGCTTAAAATTCTGCCCTCTTTTGTTCAAATATAATTAATATGTTTACTTGTTCTTGTTATGTCCTTCAACGAGCATGTCGCCTAATGTACTTGATTCATGACTATTTATGTGTTTTAATTTGGACCCTCTGTGTCCCCAACCCCTACTTCCCTGGTTGAAACTCCTGAGACTGTACTACTATTTGAACATGTTCTGCATGTGTTGCTGTTGCTCCTATCCCCTTTCCCTTTCAAAAAACTGTTTTCACTAAGCAATCCTTCTGCTGTTTTTACAAACTTACTTCAAACATGTTGTTTCTAAAACTAATTTCCAACTCAACTCCTCTGAGTCTATGTCCAGCACTCTCACATGCACTCTTAGATCATTAGGTTCTGCCCCTCTTGTGTGAGCCTTGCTTTGGGACCCTTGAGTTCCCTCTGAACCTGGACACATAAGGGTTGGCCCTTCCACACTGCACTTACTCTTGGTTATGCAATCTGGGTGTGAGCACTGCCCGGGATCCCATGAGGTCCTTAGGGAACTCTGACACACCCAGGTATGAGAATGGCTTTGGAACAGTATTAGCATTTCAGGTGGTTTATTACGTAACTCAGAGAGGAAGTCAGAATCGGGCTTCCTATAGTTGTAAACTCTTATTTTTCATTTCTGTTTATGTAATTCAATCACATGGTCTGTAATAATTTGTAAACAAGTACTGGGGTGGCTAGTGAAAAGAGATGGGAGAATATGCATGCTATAATGGTTAAGGGTAAAAAATATGTTATTAGGTTTATATTCCTAAACAATGCATTAGAAACCATGTTCTTAGGATTCATGCTTCCTGCTTCAGCATCTCATTCATTAACCCATGCTTCGTATCCATCACTTAGAAATCCTGCTTCTAGGACGAATAAATGAAACAAAAACTGTTACTCATGAAGTTGTTCCTTAATAATTCTGCAACTCTTTCATCTAGCAACCATGCCTTAAGAACTCTGTCATCCGTATGTGCATATTAGAAAACATGTTCTAGGATCCTGTTTGCATTTTGTTTAAAAACACCTAGTTAATTACTGATTCATGAAAAGGTATTAAAGTAATAATTTTCATATTGTGATGCCTCTACATAAAATTGGTGACCATCTCTGTAACTAGAGAAGCATGCTCTTAGGGTAAAATAATCTCCAAACTGTTCTTAATAAATTAGAATAACTACTGCATATCGCTTTACGCCTAGGCAAGCCTTAGGTAATACCCTTAATAAAACTGGAACTGTCTTTGTTTAATCATCAACTATTGAAATCAGTAGGCAAACCTGATTCGGACTTCTTTTTTGAGTCATGTGATAAATCTGGTCCTGATGTTATCACTCAAACACCTTGCTTTAAGATTTTAAATTCAGACCTTAACTGTGTATATGTCATGCTGTCTATGTGCATTATCTACGGAGGTATACATGAGCCTTCTACTTGCCTATATGTTTCCCCCTCCTAGATGCAGCCTTATATGTTTTGTATGCCGCTTTAGTATTTTTGCCTTTGGACCTAAGAGTCTGCCTAGAACCTCCTTCTTATAGGATAGGAGTCCTAACCTCCGGGACTGATAGGAAGGGACGGGTAACAGCATGCAATAAGAATCGAGACCAAACCTCGCTTTAATTACCTTCACGGGTGGGAAAGGGTAGATATGGATATGATGACCGGTGCACTAATGCCACGCGTAGCCCCTTTCTAAAGAGTGATTATCGGGCATTGTACTGATGTGATCCATATTACAGACAAACCTAGGAGCCCTCTACACTCATAAGCATGCTTAGATTATAACTCTTTTCAAAAACCTTGCTTTTATTAATCACTTTTCAAACGCTTGTGTATTTCTACCTAAATCCCCTGCTTTGTGATCTTTACTTATCTATTTGCTAATTGCACAAATTCACAAAAAAAATTGTCTATCCGGGAACCACACTAGTGGATCCTGAGGGGTGCCCAACACCTTCCCCTTAGGATAATTTCAAGCCCTTACCCTATCTCTGGTTATCAAACGTAGTTGTAGATATACCCTGTAGGTGCCCTAACGCACATTAAAAATCGTTAGGTGGAGACTCTTCAAAAACGCAATACCCAATTCCCAAAAGGAAATGAGTCATTACACCTCCATGAATGTCGAAACCCGGACTCCTCTTCGAGGAAAGGCAAAAGGGGGCGTGACATAAGGTCCTTCTGTTGCTGGTGAGGGAGACTCGGTAAAAATGAGGGTGCCTAAGAAATTCGTAAGCAAGATGGTGATCAGGTTCAAGAACCTGGTTCTCTGAACGTTGATCCAGAAAAGTTTGACTCCTTTGATTGGATTGATATTGAGGAAGAAAGAGAAAAGGTAGGAGACAAAGAAGTGACAAAAGAAAGTAGTGCCAGTAGTAATGATGAAGCACTAGAAAATCTTATTGCTAGAATGGGGTAAAAGAGTAAAAGTGAGGCAAAAAGCACCTCGAAAAAAGTGAAAGATTTAGAAAAGAAGGATGTGTTGCCTCAAGGGTTTATTCTCTTAGGATTAGACTCCAAATACTTTAGGGAAAAGTAATGTTGCACATGAAAATTCCTTTGAAGAAAGTTGGAAAAAGAAGAAAGATAGACAAGAGTTCTGACTAGTAGATAAGTCTGATATGAAGGAAGTTGATCTGATGAGTGAGCTAGAGAATGAAGAGGAAGAAGAGGAGGAGAGGTCCCTCTTTAAATAAAGGAAAAGAAAAAGGCTGAATCATCTTCAGCCGCAGCTAAAAAGAGGTCTTCTAGAAAAAAAACTTCAGTAGTTTAAGTCTTAAGTGAAGGGAACCAGTTCCAAATGCAGGAAGAAAACTCAAAGGAAAATTTCCATTGTAGGCAGACAGGAGTAGTTTGTAGGGATGATCATGGTAAAGGGCCGGGTAATTGACCCTACTTCTATGAACATGGTTGGTATGTAGGAGTTATTGGAGAAAATTGAGAATCAGGGATAGACACATTTGTTTTGTGCCCACTACCAGTCATGTATAGTGAAGCAATGCTTTATTTTGCAAGAACTTCAAGGTGTTGGAGGATGGTACAGTGAGTTCTAAGGTAAGGGGGTGCCACATAGGTAGTGTAGGAACTGGATGTAGGTGCTACATAGGTACACGAACCAGTATAAAAATTTCAATCTCTCATGTTTATTTTCATTACCTTCCTTTACTTTTATTTGTTGTACTAACTATTGTCTGCAGAATCTCGGTAGTCAACTAAGAATAAGTTAGTCGACTAGAAGAAGTTTTACAATTCACCCTTCCCCCTCCCTTGTACTTTCATCTTGTGTCGGGTTCAACTCTAAAATAACAATTTGTACTTAAAAGATTTAAAAGTTAGTGTTTACCTCAAAAATACGAGTAACAATTAAATTTTATTTGTGGTTTTAAAGATACGTGATTAGATTTAATACCAATTAATAATCAAGAAATATGAAGTAGAAATGAAAGAGATAAGTGAATCAAACCAATATAACTCAGCAGCAGTGACCTCGAGCTTAGTGACCTCGAGGTGGTTTAGAACAATAAGAATAATTAAGCAAGAAAAGTAAGAGCAGTAGAGCTAGAGGACAATTCTGATGAACAGTAGGCAAAAAGTAGAGAGTATATCCTTTTCTCAATTATTAGATGATGTTTATAAATGATTGGGGTCCCCTTTATATAATAGGGGAATCCTAAGTAGGGTATATTTCTATTTACAGTAAGGAATATTCTTGGTACAGCTCTTTAACCACCTAGTAGGGAATTGTACGATCCTATTCCGTGATTTGTGCCATGATTTTGGGGATGTGGCAGGAATCTAGCTCATTCTGTTGTAAATCCATAATAGTATTATTTCGGGGTCGAGCATACTCAGACCGGTACTCCTTGTACTCCTACCTCTCGAGCATTGTACTCTGTCTTCGAGCTCGAATCTGGTCCACCGGGCTTGAACTCAACCTTGCCCGGACTTGGGCCCAAGATGGACCTTCGAGCCCATAAATCGGAGACCTCTGATTTTGACCGTATACAGATAGTCCCCGCATTTCTTAGAGCAGGTCAATAAGAAATGAATTGATCTCCGACGCCTTGATCCTGATTCCAATCTCGTGATGTCAGCGGCTGAAGTGACTGAAAGGTTGCTTTTCGTGCGGTTCCCAAAGTCAATAATTGGAGGCGACTGACGGTCGGTTTTTTGGCTTCCTCAGTACGCTTAAATGACCTCTATAAATAGATCAACTTCACAACTTTACAAACTTTATTCTCATATTGTTCTCAAAGTCTCATTAGCTCTTTCAACTTCCATGAATTCTCCCTTCTCTTTTATTTGCTCTTACTTCATCATCAACCTTCTCTATTTTCTTGAATTTCTGCGTTACAATGGCTAAGACATCTAAATCGGTTCCCTAAAAAGAAAAAACGTCTTCATCTTCTCGACCGACCAAGAGTAAAGCGGTAGTGCCTCCTCGTATTGAGGAATGCATTCCTCCGCCGTGTGAAATAACATCCGATTTCAAGACCGAGAAACCTGTATCGACACCAGGCCGATGCGAGCCCATGTCTCGATACGTCTGTTTGATACCCGAGGACGAGCTCGAGCAAGTAAAGAAGGACTAAAATTAGGAGAACAAAGACGTAGTGATCCCTTCCCCCGAGGAGGATATCACTACATATAAAGAGGAGTACATAAGGTCCCATAGATCCAGTTATTCTTGACTTTTGCCAACGATACCAAGTGATGCTTGTCGCGCCCCCTTTTTCTCGTGAAATCGAGTTTATGACATTTGGTTGGACAACTCATTCCTTTTGGGAACTGGGTTTTGCATGAAGAGTCACCACCTAATGATTAGGGTGCATTAGGACACCAAAAGAGTTTGATTTGGATAACCAGAGATAGGGTAAGGGCTTGAAATTATTCTAAGGGGAAGGTGTTAGGCACCCCTCAGAATCCACTAGTGTTGTTCCCGGCCAGACAATTATTGTGAATTTAGGTGCAATTAACATATAAGCAAATAAGGCTTCAAATTGAGGGGATTTCAACACATAATGGTTTGAAAGTAAATAAAGTTGGAAAGAAAAATTAGAAAAGCTGACTTTTAAAAAAAAGAGTTGAAATTGCTAAAAGAAGTAAAGAAATAGAGGGAGGGGGGTCATAGGTTTATTAAAAATATGGATCACCCCACACAATGTCCGATAATCACTCCTCAATGAGGGGCTACACGTGACATTATTACGTGGTCATCATATCCATATCTACCCTTCCCACCCCGTCAAGGTATTAAAGCGCGGAATGGTCTCGATTATTTATTGCATGCTATTACTCGTCCTAATCCTATCACTCCCGGAGGCACTTAAGACTACTAATCCTAAAATGGGAGGGATATTGGGCTTATTTGAGATTTCAAAAGGTCAAAAATCTAAGGCGACATACAAAACACACATTGCACATTTTTAGGGGGA
>NC_031993.1:26112502-26174834 GCF_001879085.1 Nicotiana attenuata
CAAACCCCCAATTCCCAACCCAATTATACCCATCGGACCAAGCCCAAACCCAATTTTATAACCCGACCCACCTACCCACTCTAATCTCGACCGTTGATCTCCCAGATCAATGGTCCCCAATACCCTTACCATTTTTAAACCCAAACGACCCCCTAACCTAAATTATTTCTCACCAGTCCGCCGCCCTTGAATCCCCTCTCCTCTCCAATTCTCTCTGTAACTTAAAGCTAACCATAGCCGCCGCCACCCTAATCCCCTTCAATCCCCACTCAATCCATGGACCCCCATGGCTGTTTGAGCCGTATACCGGTCTCCTATGTCTCCTGGTGGCCCGCTTTTGTGATTTCATGGACAGATCTCGAAGAGATCTGATCCAGTCTTCACTCAACTTCCATCCATGGCCTATTTTCTTCACTTCTGTCTCATAGATTTCTACCCGATTTTGCTGTCATCAACTAGTAATCAACATCTTCTACTATCCGATTTGGAATCCTCTGAAACCCTATAGCCCTCAATCGGCACAATAAATAGAAGCCTTTAATGCTCTCACCTAACATCACAAATCAACCACCTAACATCGAAGAGAAACACACACACAAACACTAAGAAGTTTAGGATTCCAAACCTTAGGTTCTCTTACTGCTTCTTTTCTTTTGTTGAGTACTATCTTTGGTCTAAACTTGGGGTTTCTGGGGTCTTAAGAACCTGAAAAGATCTCTCATTTGGTCCGCTGCTCTAAAAAAGGCCAGCACATCCCTCATTCTTCTCTTTTGTTNAGCCCCCAAAAATAGGCTAAAACTGAGTCTCACGAGTGCAGCTGCTATCTGATATCTAATAGCTTTAAACCTAAAAATAATAAAATATTTCTATTTTATCCTAGGCTAGAAAATTGGACAAAATACCCCTGCGGGGTGGCGCGGACCGCGCAGAAATGCAGCGCGGCCGCGTAGGGGTCTTGGTCCTCGATAACTCACTTCTGAAGCTGGGGACGCGGACCCGCAAAAAGGTAGTGCAGCCGCGCAGGCAAATGGGCGCGGACCGCGCAACAATGAAGCGCGACCGTGTGGAAGGAATTTGGCAATTTGACACCTCTCTGAATCTCACCCACGCGGACCGCACACAAATGGAACGCGGCCGCGTGGGACTTTTCCTTGAATTTTCAAGCCTCTGAATCTCCACAAGCGCTGATCGCGTAGAAAGGAGCGCGGACCGCGCATGGTTACCCTTGAAATGTATATTCTCCTAGCACGGCCGCGCAGCAAAACAGTGCGGTCCGCGCTAGGTCCTCTTGTCCCCACTTCAATGATTTTTGACACTTGAGCAGGTTTCACTCCGTTTCGAGCCGATTTTTGACTTTTGTCATCTTGTCGCTCAAACCTGCAATCAAGCGCACTTTGTAAGCATTCTGGGTCTATTTTATGACAATTCATACATAAAGCATAGGCAAGTATGGGCATAAAACGTGTTAAAATCACAGTTATCAGGGTCCCAAGGCAAGGCTCACAAGAGGGGGGCAGAACTTAAAGTCTAAGAGAGAGTGCAAGTGAAGAATAGAATTCTAAGGAATAAAGGAGAGGGAAATAGCCACAAACAGGTACACAAAAGGGGTTCAGGGAATAGGGAAATTGCAAAGAGCCTATTGCTTAGGCTAAGGCAAGCTTTAGGCATGCCCAGCAATGGAGGATGCTGGCATGCCTATAAGTCTGCCAGAACACATCATATTAGAGGCTAGGATCCTAGGGGATCAAGTTTGAGTCATGGACAATAATTTGCAGTACTGCCATGCATCAAACCATAACATAAACACATAGGGAGTGGGGTTTTGGGATTCACAATAGATTTAGAATAGGCAGAAGGCAATTACAGCATGCTAAAGTAAGCATTGAACTACACATAAGTAGTAGGCAGACATGCAGGTAAAGGTAGTAAATAACACATTCTTGTGATTGCTGAAAACCTTAATCGGGAAATACCAGTTTCAAAGAAGCAAAATACAGCAGTAGCAGTACTTGAAAAACAGGCCACAACACAAGTAACAAGAGAGAATGCTTTTAAATGTGAGGGTGAGTTAAAAAAACTAAGAGTGTTCGTGTGTAATGTTAATGAAAGAGCAGGTATTTATAGTGTGAAACAGGCAGAAAATAAGGCAAGAAATAACCATGTACCAATTAAAATCAATCAGTAGAAGAACTTCCTTAATTAAGGGGTTCAAACTTAAACGGTAGTGAACAGAAATCATTTAAGGAAAGAGATCGAATAAGCATCTTGTGCAAAGTAGGAAATTAGGGGTAAATACATAGGAGTTTAGTTAAGGGAAGAATCTTTAAGATACACGGTTAAACAAATAAGGTATGATACCCGATAAAATCAATCAGTACATAGTAAATCAAGGAGTCAGGGGTTCGAAATCACTGGTTCACGAGTAAACCAAATCAGAAAGGCTAAGGAAAGTTTTTGAATCAAACCAAGTAACAGGGAAATTAGCACAACAAGGAAAGAATCAATCAGATTTACACAAATGAGGTCTGAAATCAGTCAAAAAATTAAAAGTCATTTAGAGGGGAAGCTCAGCATATATAAAGAGTACACAAGTATTAGGCATGCGAGGCTAAATTTAGGACAAAGAAAAAGCGTCATGCAATCACAAAAATTGGTAAGTAGTGAACTATAGGAACATGGTAGTCATCTTAGTGATAAAGAAAAGGGAGAATATCAAATAACATACAGAGGGTCCAGTAGAAAGACCGTAGAAGAGTTTAGCAGGAAATCAGAATCATATAAAGAAACAAAGGTTGAAACAAAGATTTCGAAACTCAGTCGAGCAGTAGATGAAACAATCTTCAGAAACTCGAATAGGTCCAAAGAAGTTAGGGTTTTGTAATCAAACAAGTTCAAAGATGAAGAACAAGCAAATCACATAGTGAATAGTCTCAATACTCGGATGAAACCCCAAATTTTAGGGTTTTGCCATCAATTGAGTGTAGAGATAAAAAGACAAGTAATCAAGGCAAAAATACTAACGAAATAAGTTCAGAAATCTCAGAAAGGAACTTAGACTTTTAACATGCATTTTCCAGTAGAAGAACAATCATAAGAAACACAGTAGAAGAACACATAAGAAATAAAGTAGAAGAAACACATAGGAAATACAGTAGAAGGAACTTATAAGAAACACAGTAAAAGACACACATGCGAAACACAGTAGAACATGCTAAAGACTAGAGAAACTTTAAAGGATAGCTTAATGGGGGTTTCAAAGGCGGCTGGGGATGCAAAATGACTAGGGTTTGGGGGTAAGGGGAAATTGAAAAAGGAAAGATTAAAAGGTGGCCGTTGATCAAAATGATCAACGGCCTGGATTGAATGGGGAATCCGGGCGGGTTGATTAGAAGGGTCGTGGGTCGGGTAGATTAGGTAATTGAGTTTAGGAATTGGGTTTAATTAGAGGTCCAAATCCGGCTAAAATTGAAATTCAAATGGGCTATCATTTAAATAGCCATTTTTCCCTCATTTATTTTATAAAAATAATAAATAATTTGTGAAAGTAAATTAAAGGCACTAAAATTATTAATAACATATAATTATCAATTTGAAAATACTGGACTTAATTTTTATAAATATAAATGCAATTAAATCTTAAAAGGGGCTAATATTGCAATTATATGCAATTTAGCTTTAAAAATACTAAATAAACTCGTAAAAATATGCAAAAAATATATTAGCTATATTTTAGTATAAATATGGGAATCCAATAAATGAATCACCAAAATGATAATTTTGGGAATTATTATTGGGTTTTTTATGAATAAAAATAGGGGAATAAATTGGTTTAAAAATCTTTAAAAATTAAGGAAAAATAATAAATCATTTGGACATGCTTATATATGTGTACACATGCTATTTTGAAAGTATTTTGCATATTAAAAATATACAGGAAAAAATTGAGTATCAAGAGGTTGTAATTAACCACTTAAAAGGGAAGGGGTTTACCTGAATATGGCAGTGGATTTCTTGGGTAGTGGTTGCCACTGGTTCGACATTGAGAACATTAGAAAGCCATAATATAACATTACCTCTAGACTGACCTACAACAGCCACCTAGATCATGCCAGTAAAATTGAAGTCTTCCTTCAATACTTGATGGCTTTGACAGTGAGTTTCTAGCAAAACAACCAACGATGGGCGATTGTAATCAAGTAGTGATCGAAAGTTTCTTCGAAAATCAGCCGATTGAGCTCCTCTACAATTCCAAATAATGAAATTCATATGGCTATGGTTTGGATCGAGCAATTGGCTGCTCCTTGTATTCCTCAGAGTGTTGTTTGTCTCTCCTGGGTGTAGACGTAATGTGGGAAGTAGAAGCATCTAGGTTTGTTGTGGGCCTAAGGCGAAAAGATGTTGTCATGAGGTTTGGATGGCACCTTATGAATATTTTTCTTCCGTACTCCTCCTTCTGGACAAATACCTTGATTCCATCTAGCCATGCATGAACTGGACGTGTTTCCCTGTTGTAAACGACTGCTACTTCGAGTTCTTCCTGAAATGTCGTGTCGTGTGCAAGAGGATTGGGATGGTGTGGTGGTGACTGTGGTGGTGATGGAGTTGGAGGTGTGACTGGTTCCAAGAGTGGTGTGTGTGGCTAGGGAACCATGTAGGGTTGTATCCAAGGTGTGGCAGGAGTGGGAGTTGGGTAAAAAGGCATTTGAAGAAGATGGGGATGAAGGTGAATGGGATCCTAGATTGGTGTTGGGAGATGTAGTGGTTGGTATGGTGCTAGGTAAGGGGCTTGCATCATAGACCAGTGGTACCTTCCAAAGATATCTGTCCCTAGCTGCATGCCCTCCGCTACTATTTGCGCAAGATCCCTCGGATTGTTGATGAGAATTGTCACTTCTTGGTTGTTGACCTCCATTGTGAAGGTTAGAGCATTATTCTGAAGGCTTGTCTCGAGCCAAGATATCGGATTTGTTGGTGCATGTGGTGTTTGAGCAGTGTATATAATTGTGTTTGGCTCCATTATTAGATGTGAGGGAGGAAGTGAGTATGGAGTTTGATGGTGTTGTAGTCGATGAATGTTCTGCCTGGTTGTGTTGTTGTTTTGTCTGTGTAAGTGATTTAGATTGTGGAAACAGCGATTAAGTGTAGAGGAAGTGATAAGAGATTGATAGAAATATTTTATTCCGGACGTGAATAATGAACTAGAGGGGAAACTATATCAGTGGTAGATAGGTCGGTTTGATTGACCGATTTGGATTTTGTGTGGTAGATGGAGATATAGTTTGTGGAATTGTACAAGTGGAGATATCATCATGAGCTATTTGCATGGGAGCTACAGTAGGGTTGCTAAAGGGTGGGGGTACACCGGCATTCAGAGATTGTGTTTGAGAAGTGTATAGGTTTTGGAGTAGGTCTTGTTGGGGTGCTGAGTAGGATGTGTTTGAGTTTTGTAGGAGTTCTTGCATGTGGGGTGGGGGTATCATGGTTGTTTGCATGGGTTTTGATAGGTGTTGGAGCTTGTGGATTTTCTAATTGGGCCGAGTAGTTTATTGGTCGCAGTGGCACTAGACCGGTAATTATAGGGTTTAGTTATTTTTCTCAATAAGATTAGTAAGGGAAGTAACAGTATTGGAGTCAGTAGAAAATAAGGTAGCAAATTTATTATTATTAAGAGTAGGTAATGGAGATAGGTTTGGATTAATATTGTGATTAATAGCAGGGTTAGTATTATTAATAGTTAACTTAGTGAAAGGTAGAGTGTTAGGATTGTTTGACAGGTCTATGCTATACACATGCTTACCTGGTTGTCGTGTAAGATTAGCAATTGGATCTGGCACTGGTCGAAGTTGGTTTGCTTTGGAGTCCTTCATTTTCATGATTGATTTCCTGGGAAATTGAACAGTTTTCCATTCTTCAGTCGATGGAAATGTGAGGTTAGAAGAGTTAGGGTTAGTAGTAGTAGACTGTTTCATTGTAGAGAAATCAGTAGGAGTGTTGTCTTGGATGTGATAAGTGCAAGCTCTTTGGTTATTGCCCATTCGACCATACTTGGTGCATAGCAAATTTAATCCTTCATAAAGGATATTTTGCTTATGATTTCCAATATAAATATGCGTGCGTAATGGTTGATCCAAAGGGACTTCAGCACATAGCCTTGCATATCTTCCTCTTGTGGTTGAAGAGGTGCAAGTATCAACAGTGAGTAATTTCCCAATTTTAGTTCCCAGTTTTTGAAGAATCTGGAAATCATAAAATTCAGTAGGTAATTCAGTGAGACGCAACCAGATGGCAGAGTAGGAGCCCGTTTGGATTGGCTTAAAAAAAGTAGCTTTTAAGCACAAGTGCTTAATAGCAGCTTTTAAGTGCTGGAGCTTATTTTATAAATAAACAGTTACATGTTTGGATAAAAGTGTTGAAGCTTAAAAAAAGCTGTTGAAGTGTTTGGCAAACAAGTGCTGGTAAGCACTTTTTCTTATTAAAAAGACAAAAATATCCTTAAAGCTGTTAACATTATAAAAGGAGCTGATTACTATAATATATTTAATTATGAATTAATGCAAATAAAAAATAATTTATATTTTAATTTAATTTCAATTTATTTGATTGCTTTAGATCATTTTTATAAATATAATTTTTGAATGCTCATTTTTTACCACTTTCTATCAAGTAAACTTCCATAAAAGTCTCAACCTATTTAAAATACCAAATTATTTTTGTATAGGAAAAAACAGGAACTTAAAAGAACAAAATATGTATAAACAATACTCTTTTCATTCAAGTTTATGCGCCCATTTTTGTTGATGGCGTTAAGAAAAAAAGGGACAAGCCTTTGAGCTATATCGTCAGAGAAATTGATGGGAGCAATTGTATTTATTTTTAACAGAAATAAGCGAAGGGGACTGAATGTTTGTTTGGACATACAATTCAATTTCTACACACATGGTGTTGGACTATTATTAGCCATTTTTAATTAACCTTAAAAGTGCTTTACTGGTCCATTAATTAAGTTTAAAATGAGTATATATAAATATTTCTGTTGGCGCGTTTCTTTGTCTTGCGTGGACTGTTATACATGAAAAGTGTTGAACAGGGCATGGTTTTGTTGATTTCCAATGAATTTCTTGGAAAGAGGAAAGAAGAAAAACAACTGAGTGAAGGAAATAGGAGGAGTACAATGTTTTAGGGTTTCTTTGACTGGGGGTAATTTTGGTATTATAAAAACTTATAAGGGACAAGAGGGTAATTTTATTGGTCAAACTAAAATGGCTTTTAAGCCAAAATAAAAAAAGTTGGGGTCAGCCAACTTTTTTTTAGTATTTTTTTTTTACATCTGACCAGCGTCCCCCNAGACATTGAGGCTGCAGGCACAACAAGAATCACTGAATTGCATGAGCTCGACGAGTTCAGACATCTTGCTTTTGAGAGCACAAGGCTGTACAAAGAAAGAATGAAGAGGTTGCATGACCAGAACATTGTTGAGCGACACTTCAAACCCGGGGACATGGTATTGCTCTATAACTCAAGACTACGGTTGTTCCCTGTAAGCTTAAGTCAAGATGGTCTGGTCCATTTCGAGTGGTAAAAGTTTTCCCTTCAGGAGCTGTGGAGATTGCCTTGGAGAAAGACTCTCATACATTTAGAGTCAATGGGCAGAGATTGAAGTTATACATAGGCATGAAAGAACCAAAAGAAGTGTCTGAGATCCACCTGACTGAACCTCAGAGGTCGAGTGAGCCTTAAATGCGCTTATCTGCGTCGTGCCGCGATGTTAAATCAGGCGCTTATTGGGAGGCAACCCAGTTGTTAACCTCACTAACCCATAATTGTAGTTTAGGATTATTAGAATTTAGGAGTTATGAGACTTGATTGGGCAGGTACAAGCATGAATTGGACATAAAATAAGTACATAATAGAGTCGGGGTGCAACCCGGAAGCTAAATGTAGCAAATAAATCGAGCTCTGTGAAAAATGGCCTACCGCGCCGCATGGGACGCCGCACCATGCGACGCGGTAGTACAAGTTTTTATAGAAACTGGGCTTGTCTAAATCCGCATCTAGACGCGAAGGCAGACGCGACCAGGCCAGCCACAAAATAAAATTAAAAAAGAAAACAGTGAAGTGAGGGCATCGCGCGCCTCACTTCGCGAATTGTTAAATTT
The DNA here is from genome assembly GCF_001879085.1 of Nicotiana attenuata. Lineage (NCBI taxonomy): Eukaryota > Viridiplantae > Streptophyta > Magnoliopsida > Solanales > Solanaceae > Nicotiana > Nicotiana attenuata. The sequence continues at coordinate 26,120,659 of NC_031993.1, forward strand.
TTTTTTTTTAACATCTGACCAGCGTCCCCCCCCCCCCAAACCCCTTGTTCTTATTTCTCTTTCACTCCAAACGTAACAGCCCTTCCCCTAAATTCCCCATTCTGCTTTTCTTCTCCAATCCCTTCCCCACACACACACCCCGTTCCTTCCAGTCATCCTCAAGGTAAGTTTATCTACTCTCTTCTCCTTTCTTTAAGTAATTTAGTGTAATGAGTAGTATAGTTTAATGTCCACTAAACCCTAGGTAGTTTCTTAGTGCTAATTTTTTTTTCTTTCTTTTTCTCCATTTAATTGCTTATTTTGGCCATGATTGGTGCTTAACTTGTTGGGTTTTCATTGTGCTTTACTTGTGAAGATTTTTAGCATGTCTTGATGCCTAAACAAAATTTTTATGGTGAAGTTGTGTGGAGGTGCCTTAAAGGCCGAAAATTAGTGGTGTATTTGTGCAAATTTGGAGCACTTTGTGCCCTTGTTATATTGTGATGGTGGTAGGATGGTTGATTGGTATGGTTGTGTAGTAATATTGGAAGAATTAAGGTTGAAATTATGAGGTAACTTTGGTGGAGGCCATGTGTTTGCTTAAATGCCTCAATGACCTTGAAAGTGACATTGTAGCTTCTTGACGAATAATTGCAATGAGAAAATGTGTGTTAGGTGCTAATTGGAATATTCGATTCATGCTTTGTGCTTGTGTAGTGTTGTGTGGTATTTTGTGTTGTTTGCTAATGTGCATTAGTATAACTTCTTTTGTTTCTCTTCGTAGTTACTAGATTAGCTTCTTATTTTTTTATGTTAAACTAGCATGGTCCGTGGTTTTGTAGTTGTACTATTATGTTGGTGGTTGGGGGGATTGTTGATTGCTTGTGGCGCACTTCCATCGGGGTAGTCTGAGTCCCTGATATACATTTTACTTGTGAACATGCCAATAACATAAGTGTGGGGTAGTTACCCCGTTTGGTCTTGTTTTGGGTTTTCGTGTTGTGGCTAATACTGTTCGTCTTGTGCAGGTATAATGTCTCGCCGCTCGAGCAAACGCTCTAACACTGGTTCTTCTGAGGTTGCTTCTAGTAGCCTTCGTGGTGGGAGACGGGCACCTCCCCCCGCCCCAGTCGAGGAGGACGAGGAGCGCATTGACCTTGATGTGGATGTGGTGCCAGCATGCAAACATGGTATACGGGCTGTCCCCGCCCATGCTCGACGCTGGTTTCAGACATTTGTCCCGTCAGTCAACCCGAACCCTGAGGTTGCTATTGACGATAGGAAGTTGGCCCGTATATATGGCGACATTTACAACAACATTCGGGCTTTGGGTTTCGATAGTATATTCCGTCCGGGTGATGCGGTAAATGTGAACTTAGTGAAAGAATTTTATGCTAACTGGCAACCTGAGGCCAGCCTGGATGCGGTTTACGAAGTGCAGGTAAGGGGTAAAGTGATTCCATTCTCCTCCAGGGTGATCAATCGGATTATGGGGTTCACAGAACATTCCCACAAGCTCTTTCAGAGGTTTCTTCGTCGACCAGACTATCCGGCTATTTGCTGCCTGTTATGTGGTGCTGACTCTTCTGCCGCATGGACACGAGATGCCAATGAATTCCACAAAGACATGAAGAAGGCAACTTTCCAGCGGCCAGCCACGGTGCGGTTGATTAATGCCAAGATCACGCCGACTGGCAGTGACACTGATGTACCCCGACTGAAGGTGTGTTTGATTTATGCCCTGTTGACTCGGATGCAGTTCGACCTTGGTAAAATCATGCTTGAGAATATGGCTAAAGTGCGACCACTTGGGGCTCGCCGTCTACATTACCCGAGTATGATCACTCGATTGTTGCGAGCACACCTTATGGAGGAGGAGTTCCACTATGACAGGACTATTACAGTGTCTTACCCTATTAGGCCCTTTGATGTTACATCGGTGATAGACCCCCCTACTGCAGCTGTTAATTCGGACCAGAGGATGGTCCGCGTTGAGGAGACTCTACAGCTACTGTTTGCTGACTTGCGCCTTCGGGTTGATCAGGGGGAGGCTGACTTGGAAGAGTTGCAGTAGGATCACCCCCTTTCTGCTATCACTCAGCAGTTGTTGGGGTTGGCGAGAGGAGGACAGCTGCCATCTGATGAAGATGTGAACTCCACTCCCTCTGATGATGAGGAGTATTTGCGCACCTTCGAGACTGCTGATGATTAGGCCTTGGGCCTTAGGGAGTCCCTTTTTCACTCTTGATTTTACTGTTTTGCATTGGGGACAATGCAATCTCTTAAGTGTGGGGTGGGGTGCTCTTATTTGATTGTATTTGTACTTTTCTTTGTTTTTCATTTGCCAGTTGGTTTTGTTTGATTTGTTTCTTGCTTTCTTAGACAATTGGTCTGTAAACTATAATTCTGAGTTCTATCGGGCCTGTAATAGTTAGTAAGTAAGTATGTAGTTCGACTCTTCCCGACGATGAATTTCGTCGACTGGTTTCTTGAAGGAGATGAGTCGAAAGAAAAAAAAATTCATATATGTGAAAATCCAAAAATATGTCTTTTATTTTAGTTTTTCCTTTTAGGTAGTGTAACAATTCCCCCTTGATTTTTCTTTGTGCCGCGGTTCTTTTCCAAGGGTTTTGCTTGAACCGGGTGTAGTTAAATTTTTTTTAAGTTTTAGGAATTAAGAATCGTTAGTTAGGAAGCCAAGTTGAAGGATCAACTTCCCTTGATTGCATGTGCCTTGAGAGTGGTAAGGGCCTTAGTTGTGACACCTAGGCTCAATTCTTGAGTCTTAAATAAGTACCTTAAAATTGTATGACCTTAACTTTGCTTAACTGCTTTGACTAGAGTGTCTTGATGAGTCCGATCCTGAGTGAGTTATGTGCCATGTGTGTGTAAGGAATTGTTATATTCTGTGAATTGTATTTGATGCCTTGAACTTGCCCCGTGTGTTTGCAAAGCGAAATAGTAGTTTTGTTCAGTCTTGGAAGTGACATAGGCGTTTCTTTGTTGAGCCATATATACATATTTTACCCGCCTCATTGTGATATATCGTAGTTAACCCCTTTTGAGCCTATAATCATGTTTCTTTGGCAACCACATTACAAGCCTTACCCAATTGTTTGAATTGACCATATATTTGAACCTTTTCACCTCTCATGAGCACTTGAATTGTTATGAACTTTGTAAAAGTTAAAGTGTGGGGTGGTGGGTGTGGCTTTTGAGTGGAACTAATGGAATAAGGAGAAAGGTGCATTGTGTTGAAGAAAATAATAATATAAGAGCCACTTGAATTGAAAAATAAAGAAGAAAAAAATACATACATATATATATATATATATATATATATATATAGTGGTGGCTCTTGACGTAATTGTGCTTAAAGATGTAGGGAGTTAATCTAGATTGATGTGAGGGTGGAATTTTGGTTTGACATAAGTGGGGTTTGAAGGTTAAAGTATATGTATTAAAGTGCTTAGGGAGGTGTAGTCACTCTATATCTAAATATATCCTACCCGTCCCGCAGCTTACATTACAACCAATTAAAGTCCTACTTGATCCTAGACTGAATGAGCTCGATTAGTAGAGTAGTACACTACGGGCAAGCCTATGGTGCATCTTTTGTGGCATATGAATGTTATTTCTGAGAGTGACTGAATTTTTTCTATCTCGAGTTCCTAAATATTCTTTAATTTTGTTGTGTGGGACTACTCTCTTTTGTTGAGTGAGGGCACTTGATTCATGAAGGAAAGGTAATGTCATTGACCTCTGTGTTAGAGTAAGTGGGCGAGTGATTAATGCATGGTACGTTTGAGTCGAATCTTGAGGGTGGGATGTTATGATAAGGTGCTCAGTCCACTTTAATTATTCTTGGCATGGTGTATCAGGGAGGTTGCTTGATGAACGGTTGTCCCTAAGTGCAGTGTAGTTCAAATGCTCGAGGACGAGCAATTATCTAAGTGTGGGGTGTTGATGTTAGGCTAGAAACCCGTGTTTTAGTCGTGGTATTACATTCCAATGATTGCGTTTTTACGTGTGTTTGAGCTCAAATGATAGTGAATTACACATAGTACGTGTTTTATGCCTTGCAGGAAGCGATCCGGAGCTCAAAAGTTAATTTGGAGCTAAATTGATCAATTTGGAGCTTTGAAGTCTGAGTAAAAGCCCAATACATTAAGCCGGGATCGTGTTCGGGGGTCGTGTACCAAGTCTGGATGTTAAAAGAGGACGAAATAAGTTTACTCTGAGAAAATTGCACTGCTTCGCCGCATGGGGCGCCGCAAGGCGCAGCACAGCAGTGTAAAATGGTGCCTGACTTGAAAATATGAAGCTGCGGCTAAAATTCACTACCGCGCCGCATGGTGCGGCGCAGCCTGCGGCGCGGCTGTTCAGATTTTACAGAGCTAGGTCCTAGTTCGCGCAGGAAAGGGTTTTTTCGTCTGGGCCCGACCCTACTTGGTATAAATACATGTAAAAATGCCATTTTAATGACTTTTGACATATCTTAGACCTAGGGAGACTATTGTGGAAGGGAGAAAATGTTTGGAGCAATTTCCGGAGGAGATTGGCGTCAAATTCTTCATTCCTTCACCTTTGCTTTGTAATTTAATTATGCAATTTATTTGGGAAATTATGAACACTAGTATGAGTAGCTAAATATTTAGTCTAAGGTTTTGATGGAACCTATTGAAGGATGAACTTCTTGATTATGTTAATATAGTTTGCCAGTTTAATCTCTACTTGTTTAACTACGTGTTTGTTGTAGTTAATTGACAGGATCCTCAATTAGCTGTGCCTATTTAGTGTGCATAACTTGGGAGAGAGTGCATATTTAGGTAGTTGTTGAACAACATCACTCCCAAAGTATAAGATGGATCTATAACTGCGGGTTTAAAGGCGGGATTAGGGATAACGAAGCCTTGGGTGCAATCTAAAGTGAGCTGTAATAAACAAAGCCAGCTAGCGTATATCGGGAGAGTGCATCTAGTAAATTATCGTGACTACTCGGGAGAGAATTACGGTAAAAAGAGTGCTCATGATTGATAGAGATGTTTTGGTGAATCTATATGAAACATAAACGGAAGGGATTCCATCAATAGGGGAAATCACTACCTTAGAACCTTCTCATAATTGTTTACAACTCAAGCATAGTTAGTTTTCAGCTGTTTGTTTACTTTCAGTCTTAGTTATTAGTAATACCATCAACTGTTATTTACAACGTTTGGGGAAGTTGATTCTATAGAATTTAGTAAGTCAACAAAAGTAATTGATAGGTTAATTCCCTGTGGGTTCGACTCTGGGCATAAATACTCAGATTATATTTGCAACGTCCGCGTGTCCTTTTATAAGGCATAGTTGGGCGTGATCAGTCATAATTACGACATCAGAGCCCCCACTGTCGCCTTAGCAATTGCGAGGCTGGTGCTCACAATTGCGATAACTGGGCACCAGCAACACCAGCAGTTCAATATCATTTCAAAACCTTCCAAAATATGTCTGAAACTCAAACGAGCCCTCGAGGTTCAAACCAAACATCCACACAAGTCTAAACAATCATACGAACTCGCTCGCGTAATCAAAACACAAAAATAAATCAAAACTACGAATCGAACACTAAAACGCATATTTCAAAGTAAATTTCATGAACTTCTAGAATTACAACTAAACGTCCGAATCATATCAAATCAACTCCAAATGATACCAAATTTTTCAGACAAGTTCTAAATAGCATATCGGACCTATTTCAACTCCCAAAATTAAATTCCGGACTCGATAGCTAAAAGTCAACCTACAGTCAAACTTTTCAACTTCAAATTGTCAAATTTCGGCAAAACTAGCACCAATCAACCTACGGACTTCCAAAATCAATTCTGGGTATACACCCAAGTCCGAAATCACAATACGAAGCTATCAGAGCCATCAAAATACTATTCCGATGTCGTTTTTCCAAAAGTCAAAGTTTGATCAATATTTCTAATTTAAACATCTAAGTCAAGAATCAAATGGCCTGAATCAATCTGAAAGCTTCCAGGAACGAAATTAACCAACCCCGCAAGTCATAAAAGTATAAACACACATGTGTGAAGCATTAAAAGGGATAATGGGGTGCAATTACACAAAATGACCGGTCGGATCGTTACAACATGCCAAATGTACAAGTCAAATCATGAATGTCACAATACCGTATAGCATGAGGAAAATGCATCTCTATGCCTACATGCCAAGTATGCATGTCAAATGAATAATTTCACGGCGATATTCCCAGGTACTCTCACCCTCAAACATACTCAAGCTCTCTGTCTTAAATGCCCACTTCATCACACACACACTATCACTCAGCAATGTACGGGTGTCTGACTCATAAGCCCTCACCAAAGCACGTGTAAATATATCACCAAGCCTACTCTCACTGCTGGTATGTCAGGCTCCGGAGGGGCAGATCTTTCCCAAGCTCTAATATAAGGTCTATAAGGCCTGCTCCGGCGTGAATCCGAATCCACAATAATAAATAAGCCAATAAGGCCTGTTGCGGCGTACAACCCGATCTCAGGCATTAATCTCTCAAGTATCAAGGGCTCACAATCTCGTACCACTCAGTCCAAACAATAATAACATGTGATGTAACAGTGAATGATAAATAGAGTTTGAGATATGATATGAAAATGATGAACCATGACTAAGTATATAATTGTAGTTAAAGCAGATAACTCGAAACAACAAAAATAACCTCATTAGGTCTCAACCGAATAAGCACATAGCCTAAACATGATTTCTAACATGATTCACAGCTCATATAATCAAACAAGTAGGGAGAACATGGATGTAACAAAATATAACAGCAAAACAAGTCCGGTCATAGTCTAATAATCAACTAGAACATGATTTTTTCGGTGCACGCCCACACGCTCGTCACCTAGCATGTGTGTCACCTCATTACATCTCTTATAACATAATTCCCATGGCTAAATACCCTCAAATCCAAGTTTAGATATGCTACTTACCTCGAATAAGTCAAATCCAATACCAAGCAAGCCAAACCATACTCTAGAAATGCTTTCCCATGCTTATCGACCTCCGAACGGCTCGAAACTAGCCAAAAGCAACTCAAAAACATCAAATAATATGCCAAAGGAAACGAACCCAATCGATAAAGGTTGAATTTTTAATCAAAAGCCCAAAGCCAACCAAAAAGTCAAACACGGGCCTGCACCTCGGAACCAGACAAAACTTACAAAATTTGACAACCCATTCAATTACGAGTCCAACCATACTAATTTCACTCAAATCCGACTTCAAATCGATGTTCAAAACTCAAAAATTCACTTTAGGAAAATTTAGACAAAACCCCCCTAATTTCTCTTTCAAAACCATCAATTAAATGCCAAAATCGAATATGAAATCACGGAATATAATCATAATCGAGTAGAAAATACTTACCTCATTGCATGTGGTAAAAGTTGCCTCCAAAATCGCCCAAATCCGAGCTCCATAACTCAAAATGTGATAAAATATCTGAAACCTTCGAAATAGAGTACTTATAATTCACTTAACAGTCATACCCATCGTGATCGCGGGATTTCCTTCGCGATCATGAAGAACAAACTCTACTGCCCAAAAAATGCACTACGGGTTCGCGATACAGACCACGCGAACATGATGCCCAAACAAACCAAAGCTCCACGAACGCAACATGACTTACGCGAACGCAATTAAGGATCCATCAGCTGCCAGCTCTCCTTCGTGATTCTACACGAATGCGATGTGAAGTCCGCAAATGCGATCAAAAGATTAACCAGCTCCAGATTACACATCGCGACCGCATCCACATTATCGTGATCGCAATGGCCATCTGAGACATCAGAAAATCAGCAATTCAAAATGAAAGGAAATGGTCCGAAATCGATCTGAAACTCACCCGAGTTCCTCGGGAGCCCGTCCGAACATACCAACAAGTCCCAAAATATAAGACGGACTTACTCGAGGCCTCAAATTAAATATAACAACATCAAACCCACGAATCGAACCTCAAATAAAACTTAATGAACTTTTTAACTTTCAATTTTCAATACTCGCGCCGAATCATACCGAATCACCTTGGAATGACCTCAAATTTTGCACACAAGTTTCAAATGACATAACGAACCCATTCCAACTCCAAAAAAAATAGTTCGGACCCGATGTCATCAAAGTTAACTCTCGGTCAAACTTATGAACATTTTAAACCTTCAAATTTCTAACTTCCGCCAAATAGTGCCGAAACCTTCTAGAAACACCCAAGTGCAAATCCGGGCATAAGCCCAAATCCAAAATCAGCATCCGGACCTAACGTAACAATTAAAACTCTGTTCCGGGGTCAAATACACAAAAGTCAAACTTGGTCAACTCCTCCAACTTAAAGCTTTCTAGTTGAGAATCATTTTTCGAAATCAATCCCGAATCACCTGAAAATCAAAACCGATGATTTACATAAGTCATAGTACATCCTATAAAGCTACTCATGACTTCAAACAGCTGAACGGAATGCAAATTCTCAAAACGACCTATTGGACCGTTACAAAAATGGTCTAGAAGCATTTCGATGCCAACCTCACGCTAGAGGTAGCACACCACAATCACTTATGACGACCCTCTTTGTGGGACAGTCACGTCTATCAGTCTCCTGAGACTCGATCACATTCACAACGTCCATGCCCTCCAACTCTTGCCCGAAAACAACATACCTCTCTTCTGCAATCAATATATGAATGTACTCCTTATATTATTTGATGTAAAGTCAAAAGATTTCTAAATAAAGTTCCTTTGTGATACCATAAAAATAATTTGATCAATCACTAGTAAGTCAACTTCCACTGGATAAATATGACTAAGAAAACACAGGTGGCAGAAATTTTCCCATGATGATCCCCTTTTTATTTCTGGTTCTAAATGTTCAAGGAGCATATGTGAAGGAAAACATCTTCTGTTAATATATTTTTTATATTGATGTGCAGTCTTAAAGACAAACATTTTAAGCATGTTAAGTAGAACATTGTAGGAGATACACAATCATAATAGAGAAATGAACTTGCAAGAGAGATGTCATGTCTAGTCCTGCTTAAGTCGGTATGAAACAGAAGAACCTCATTGAACATCGATCCGTATATATCATCAAAAATTTATTAGTGGAGACAACTTTGCTTCAGAAAATAAAAAGTGAACAAAAATTTCTCACCAGAAGGAAAAAATAAATAAAAAGTAAATGAGAAGCAACAATTATGAAGAGAAAATAACAAGCAACAAGCATGTATTTCTTTATATGACCTTTTTATCTATTATTTAAGATGTTGGAAAATATTATTGGGTCGGGGCTACCCGTAAGGGATGCTAGAAGACCCACGATCCCATTAATTATTCCTCCACATAATACCCTAAAGCTAGCCTATATAAACACCACATGGATGTTTAAGAGGGATTCTCTTGCATGAGAAATAGAACGGCTAGGGTTTGGAGGAGTTCTCTGCATCTGGAGGATTTTAGGCTGTGGTCGAAGGGGATTCATCCACTTCGTGAGGATTCCCGACGAATGGTGACATAAGTTGCTCGCCACCGATTTGAGACTATTAGTGTGAATCGTGGACCGGGAAGAGGAATTGAAAATAAGCGGCGACTTTTGTATTGCCACAAGAAAAATCGTAACTGAAGGTTATTTGTGGCGACATATGTAGTCGCCACTAAAAGAACATATTTTGTGGCGACAGAGTTGACAAAAGGTTGGAAAAAACGCAACAAAAAATTATTCCATAAGAACAAATATTAGATGGGTCGCCACTATATATTCACCTTTAGCAGCGACTATGGTCGCCACAAAATATATTTATGTTCAGTGGCAAGATTATGTTGCCACTATAAATGTCCTTTAGTAGCAACTAAAATTGCCACAAAAATATTTATGTTCAGTGGCAAGATTATGTCGCCACTATAAATGTCATTTAGTAGCGACTAAAGTGGCCACAAAAGTTTTAACCATAAAAGGCACAATGTTTTCTGTAGCGACTAAAGTCGCTGCAAAGGAAATTGACCTTCTGTGGCAACTTATATATCGCAACAGTTACTAATTTTTTGACAAAACTATGTCGCCACTAAAAGTTATTTTCTCAGCAATTATAACGACCAAAATTATATACATTTCCATGCCAGTAGGAACCTAATTCTCTAAACTTTCATATAGAGATATTCGTATCAATTGACTATCAATATTAAAGCAACCAATAATGCTTGACAAACACCAAAAGAATTTCACAAGCCGAATATTATAAATATTATCATTACTAAAAAGTCAATTACTTATATACTACCTGACACTTCATTGTGCATTGTAATTGTACGCATATACATATCCCAAAAATGACAAAATATTAAGTGCCTTGTAACTGCTCCTTGCCCGACACCATCCTTGAACGATACCACTGTTTAAGTGCCTTGTCCCTGCTAGACAAAAGTAACATATATAAGAAACATAATGAGATTTGTTATATCCAACTACAATAAAAATTTTAAGAATTTATTAGAATTTTCAATCTATGTCAAAGGAAAGCCAGAAATTGCGATATGGTTCTATTTGTAGGACTTCATTCATAATAGAGTCAGCTATCCAGATTTCCTAAAAATATTAACCTCAACAAGAAGTCTATGCCATGTATGTCAAATGAATCATCTTCACAATTATAACGATCATATTGAATAATGTATAATGCCTTTCATAAGATAATAGAATGGTATTCCAAGAATGTTAATAATCTGCTTGTGTGTCATCTGAGACAACTGACCCTGTGCATAGCATTAGGCATTTGCCGATTTATCAGTTCTTATGATCCCGTGCAGGAGACCCTAGCGGCTTAATCACTTGCTCATGTGTTATATGCCCCTTGTCGCTCACTTGCTCCAATTAATAAAAGAACAGATCTATTGTACAATGATCCAAATGTGACAAAGTATAACCATCCCAAGTGCTACAATGAACTATATATACAAAGATGTAACATATTAAAAATGGTAAGACAAGCAGTGTGGTGCTATTTTATCACATAAATAATTTAGGATATCATAAGAAATAAGCCTCCAGCTCAACCTAAAACATTAAAGCCTAATGCAACCTTCATAGCCGAACATATGTCCATAACAGCCCACAACAAACATCAACACTTTAAAAATCCTATTTTTAGAATCCTTTAGTCTCGTCACAGCACAGTTCAACATATATTGAAGCCTAAATCTTCATCTACAGTCCAAACAACATAATTTCAGAGCCAAGACACTATCAGTCTCCAATGGAAAATCCAGAAAGTATAGCCTAGAATCCTCAAACAGAATGTTGACATTTGAGTCCAAATTTGTATACAAACAGAATGTTGTGTTATTTATGTTTTACTACAAGTACTATTCCACACTACTTACATTCCTTTTGCCGGTGGGCTGCATTTCATGATGCAAGTACAAATGTTGAGAGTATTCAAACTATCAGCTAGGCATCAATTTGTATTTCAGTTGTGGTGGGTGAGCCTCACTTCTACCCGAGGCTAAGTCTAATACTAGTTTTGGCGAAGGATGCTGGGCAAAATGGTTGCACTCTGGAATAAAATATCAGTGCAACACTCGAGTACAACATCTCAGGAAATACATCATGAAAAGTATACAACAAGAATCAAGTGGACATCACACGAAATTGGGTGCAAAAATAGTATATCTGTACACTGCTGGACAGTAAACTTGAACTGCAGTCTTTGGCGACACAATTCAGTCACATTGGATACAAAGTGGGATAAAATCTCAATGCAGCATGATAGTAAGCCAACTCAACATGAAATACATGCAAAGGTCTCAACAAGAAGTACAGAGAGTTTATAATACTCAACAAGGAAGAATACTCAACTAATCCTTGAGGAACTTGTTTATAATACTCTTAAGTAAAATATCTTAATCCTCGTAGTCTCGTCATTCCAGACAAACCAGGTTCCTCAACCCCAAGTAGCCTCAGAACAAACTATCCAAAAAAAAAAAAATACTCAATCAATGAGTAACTGTCGTTCTCAACATACTGTGTTTCACTTTTAAGACCATAAGAAAAAGTGAAAGTGTGTACATAATATAAGTGCCAAAATATTAAGTAATATTGTCAGACAGAAACCTCAAATAGTCAAAATTGATCATAATCCTTCAAATGCAGCATTATCTTCAAATGCAGCATTATCACCAACATGAACTAACAAAAGTTAATATCCCACTTATCTGCAGAACCTGATATGCAGGACCAACCAATTATCATTTCATTCCTCAACTTATCAAACATTATTACATCAGATCACACATGTCAAATAGAACCAACACATTACTAAAACCAGAGATACTAACACATTACGTACTAAAACCAACCTTTTTGTTGAAATAGAACCAACACATTACTAAAACCAGAGATACCAACACATTACTAAACCCCTAAACATGAAGTCACTACTGAAGGAAGGAAGAAGAAATGCCGAGAAGGAAGAAGAATTGTTAAGAAGGAGCGGAGCAAGTACCTGTTGTTGTTGCATCCTGGTCAAGAAACTAGCAAATTGTTCCTGCATCTTCTTCTCCACTTCTAGAGAGATCCTCTTGTCTGCTTCTGCATTTGCGTGTTGACGCTACTCATTTGGGTGTTGACGCTCCTCTGCCAACTTCCTTTCCAACTCAATTTCCATATTTCTTCGCAACTCGGCAGCCATTTGTTCACGTTCTTCTTGCAACTTCCTATCCATCTCGACTTGCATCTCTTGACGCACAATATCAATAGCAGAAGACACGCTGGCCTCTATGTTTGCCTGCTGAATGTTACTCTTTTTAGGAGGCTTCTTTCCGTATCCTTTTCCACGAACATAGCCTGTTCTCTCACCAACAACGGAGGATAAAATCTCATCTCTAGTCATGGGATGCTCGATCTCCTCAGATTGTTGCTGAGCGACAACTTCCTGGAGTTGACCCTGAATTTATGCATAATAATTTAAATCAAAACATAATAAAACATATTAAATGAAACTTACAAAAACAGAGAACTTTATAAGTGTTTTTAGATAATTACATGAATTTGTTGGGATTGTGAATCCAACCACACCAGTTCGCCTCTATCATCCTTGCGGGTATGTTGGATCTCCCAAACTTTATCTGGTGTGTCCAATTCTCCAGTAATAGGATTTCTCTGCAATATAGTTACGGAAAAAAATATATAAGTAAATATATAAATATGTAAATAACAAAGAAGCATATGTGATAGTAGGGGACTAAATATATTTTTACCGTAGATTCCTCTACTTCTGCAAAGACTTTGTACCACAAGTATGCTTAATTATTTGTTTTTCTCTATTTCTTTTATTCCTCTCACTTACAACCTGTAAGTAAACAGATTAATAAATCATCATTCAAAGAGACAATCTTCAGGTATTAAGTTAATACCTTAAATTCCGGACTTTCAAAATATTGTATTAGGTATTTCCAAAATAAGTCTCCACCCGACCCATAATTCTTGCAACTCTTCAATCATTGGTTGTAAATATACATCGATATCATTGCCTGGACACTTGGGGCCCGGAATAAGAAGCGTCATCATGAAATANTACTCTGCTGTGCAGTTTCTCGACAGCAGCAGATTTTATTGGCGAAGGCACAACAACAAGTTTATGAGGTGATTGGATATGCTAAGCAACTGAAGGTTCATATTTTTTCCAAAGGAAAGAATCCAAATAACCTCAGGCAAAGAGAAACAGGAGCAACAACATCTATGAGAATACGAATGGGACAACTACATGCACATCTGGGACAAATATGCAGGACAGATCATTTGGTGGTGTATTTTAATGTGCACCTTGATAGTATCAGCTCTTACAGAGAGCCAGGCAATAGGAAAACAAATGAGGCATCAGCAGCTTGCAGGACAACTCTATGGTATACTGATGAGAACCATTGGTTTAGGCATCAATTTTGTCGAAATATAGCAGATCATGGGAGCAACACTGGGATGCAGGCTAGGACATCAATGTATAAGGAAGACAACAGGACAAAGATCACATCAACAGTTGAAGAAATTTCACAGGAGCACAAGAGCAAAAATACAACAGCTGGAAAATATGAAAAAACAGCATGGGTCATTTGGCATACTGATTCGAGGATCATTATCACAATCTGGGGTACAAACATGATGTTGCAAAGCAAGGAGACATACAAAGAAGTGTTTCAAGCAATGGTCACAACAAATGAAAGGTGGAAGCCAGTAAAACATCAAGGCAAAGTTGATACAAAAATGGGCTATTTGTGTAAATTCTGGGCAATGAGGATTACTAAACTTACATGAATTTGTTGGGATTGTGAATCCAACCACACCAGTTCGCCTCTATCATCCTTGCGGGTATGTTGGATCTCCCAAACTTTATCTGGTGTGTCCAATTCTCCAGTAATAGGATTTCTCTGCAATATAGTTACGGAAAAAAATATATAAGTAAATATATAAATATGTAAATAACAAAGAAGCATATGTGATAGTAGGGGACTAAATATATTTTTACCGTAAATTCCTCTACTTCTGGAAAAGACTTTGTACCACAAGTATGCTTAGTTATTTACTTTTCTCTATTTCTTTTGTTCCTCTCACTTACAACCTGTAAGTAAACAGATTAATAAATCTCCTCTTACACCAACCCTTAGCTTGAACACGGTATTCATACACCCTTTACAAGGACACCGAATCATAGTGTTCACCGTTGATTGACTGAATGCTCAATTAAGAAAATTGTCTAATCCATCTCTATATCTTTGGTCGACTCTATTCCTAATATTCAACCAACTTTTATCCATCATATCTATATTAAAAAAATAAATAAATTAATTTACTAATTAAAAGGGGAAGGATTATAATAATCAAAATATATATAATAACTAACATATACCAGGGGTATTCAGACAAGCAGTCACAAAAACACATTATTCAAACAAGAAGGAAGCAGTCTATTCCAGAATTACTTATACGAATTGTGTGCAATGAAGAACAAGTTCAAGCCAGGGTATGTACCACTCTATGAAACTACAAAAATACATGACCTTAGTAATGTGTTGATTAAGTTTCTGCCAGGTAATATGCAAGATTGACAACTTCAACAAACAGTATTCAGAAATCATATAACAAAATTTCTTTCGCTGGACGAGATCAGAAGATAGTTAAACGGGCAGAGAAATTACGAGGAAGAAGCATTTCTGGTGATCTTCTGCTTCTTTTCTCTGCAAAGAGGAATATTGCAGAGGAAATGTTCTGGAATGAAACTATGAAGACAAAATATTCGAAGATTTTAAAACAGGCAAAAGCTATTCAAAGATCAAACTACGAAGACAAGAAAACTCCTGGGATTCTTTAACTGAGTGAATCAGTCAATCTAATTGCTAAGAGTGAAACTAATCCCATACCAAGAAGAGACCTGCCAGAACCAAAATTGTGTTTTCAATGACAATAATCTTGAGCGGCTTAGGAGAACAGCAAATAAACAAAGACCGATCCATTTCATAGAAAACTTGAACCCAACTTAAAACACTTCAATTCGACTACTGAGCCCTCATTTAAATACGACGAAATCAGCAGAACAATACAACATGCCATGAAATCAGACAAGCTGGCCACATAAACTTCATCACTGTCAAGTCTTTAAGGAATTAACAATATTCAATCAGATTCATACTATTCCTTTAAATCTCGAGCACGACAAGGAAGAACCAAGCTTCGCTATGGGGTACAAACTGAACTAGTTTAAAATACGACCCGACTAAAGCTTGGCAGGGAGTTGTACAGTTCTAAATGCCGAGTCTAAAAGATTAGGGATTTTAACATACCTGAGTTGTTAAAATTTCACTTCTATATTTTCTTGCCCTTTGCCGGCTTCCGCAGCTGTGTACAAGTTCTTGAATGCTTGAAGTTGAAGAAGCTTTGAATCGAAAGACCCTAGTAGTCTTCTTCTTCGCACAACTTGATTCACAAATTCAAACCAAAACTCGTCAAACCAGCTTCCAATCTTAAGATTTAGCTTCAAAATAAAGTTTCCGGAAAGTATCATAAACACCCAATCGAATTCACATTCTGATTTGAGGGATTTCGATTTGGGTGAGATTTTTTAGTGATTTCGATTTGGGATTTCTATTATCTGGACAGATTTCTAGCTAGAGAGGACCGATTTTGGGTTTCTATTTGGGATTTCTAGCTATAGAGGACCGATTTTGGGCGCTTCTCTGTTCTTCACATCGAGTCGATGCCTCCGAGATGAGAGTTTCGCTACTTCGGCTCTGGACTGATTTTAGTGTTTCATTTACTGATTATTTTCTTTTGTTACAATAAATATGGAGCTAAAATTTTAATTTTAGCGGGAGTGAAAATTTCAGCCACTTTAGACGCGACCTATAAATAGTCGCTGCTAAATTTATTCAAACTGTGGCGATTTTTAAAGTGCTACTACATGTTGCAACTAATTATCCAATTTCTTGTAGTGAAGGTAAGTCTCTTGTCTAATCTTGTAAGAGGGAACTATCCTTGTAGGTGTTTTAAAAATTTATTAATAATTGTGGGTGCTACGTATGCACGATGTGACGAGAGTCTGTATGTAGCTAAAATCAGGCTTATGTCCGGATAGATTTAGGACTTTACCATGTATTAATTGTATTATTTGCACCCAACTTGCTAGTTTAATTACCTAAATTTATAATTGAAATAGGATAAAGGATTGTAAAAGACTGAGCTTCCTTTCTTTGAGTTTTGACAGAATACTTGATTGTTAGCGGAATTTATGCCTTCTTTGAGTAATATTCCTATATAGTAGTAATTGATCAGAGTTTGTAGAGTATTCTCTATTCATCTGGATCGGGCCGAACGTCTCGGCAGTGTATTAGATGCATCTATGGTTCGCATTAGTCGACCCACAATAGTGTACACATTATTCTGGATCGGGTTGTACGACCTCGGCATAAATCGTGCGCGATATTGCTCGGAGTCCGATTATACTTGATATTCCTTTCTTTATTTGAGACTTGAAAATTACTTGGTGTCTCTTATGTGTTAAAGACTTGGTCTGTGACATTTGGAGACTTTAAATTGATATTATGTTTAAGAATCATTATTTACTTCTTCTTATTTCATTGTTATTGTTGCATTTCATGCCTACTTATGATTTTTATTAACCTTTAGTAAGTGTCGATGTCGACCCCTCGTCACTACTTCTTCGAGGTTAGACTAGATACTTACTGGGTACATATTATTTATGTACTCACGCTGCACTTTTGCACTAATCATGTGTGATCTGAGGCAGGTGCATCTGGTGGCCAGTCAGGCACGTACCCCCGCTACCCGGAGGCTTAGTGGTGAGCTGCTTCCTATGCCCTGTTCTGTAACACCCGAAGTCTCTTCCTTGTTGTATTTATTTTTCTGTTTATCTTACTCCAGACAGTATTATAGGAGGTTTTGTATATTCTACTAGTTTGCTCGTACACTTGTTACACCGGGTTCTGGGAGATTCTAGTAGACATTTATGGTTTTGATTACTAAATTCACTACTTCACTCTTATATTTATTTTATGCTTTACATTACTACAGTCACCTACTATTGTATCTTTATTAAATAAAATCAATGACTTAGAAATATGAAACGAGCAATTAAATGGATAGTTCCCCGTTGGACTGCCTAGCAGCGACGTTGGGCACCATCACAGCTATAGTGGGAATTGGGTCGTGAAAGCTTAGTGTCAGAGCTCTAGATTCACATAGGTCTCACAAGTTATGAGCAGGCCTAATAGAGTCTTGGGCATCGGTGCGGATACGTCCGTACTTATCTTCGAGAAGCTATAGGGTGTAAGGAAACTCCTATCGTCCAGTTGATGTTGTGCTAAGTATCTTTCTCTTATTCTCTCACAGATGGTGAGAACATGTGCGGCAGATGTACCCGACGGTGGAGGATCTCCTCACCCTATTGCTAGAGGCCGAGGTAGAAGCCGAGTGAGGGCTCCAGCTCCTGCTAGAAGACGAGAGTGTCCTAGAGTTGCTCCTGTTGTGCCACCAGCGGATCCAGTGAAAGATCCTGTTATTGAGGAGTAGGACGAGGTACCTGCAGTTGAGCCGGCCCCGACAGATTTCATGTCCGCACAGGGATGGTCATGGGCTGTATGCTGCGGTTCATGGACTTTATGAAGCAGGCTGGTTTATTTCCAGCGGACACAGTCACATCTCAGGCGGGAGGGGGAGCATAGACCCCTACTGCTCAGGCTCCAGGGCTTGCCGCTGCTGTACATCAGACCCTAGGTGCACTACTTGCGGGCGGGGCTCAGCTAGTTGCAGTGGCTATACAAGATCCCAGACCGGCCACGACTAGCAAACCGTAAAAGTTGTTGGATAGATGGACTAGGCTACATCCTCCTACCTTTGGCGGTAAGTGACATGAGGACCCCCAGGACTTTATTGATCGTTGCAAGTATAGACTACACAACATCAGTGTATTGGAGTCCCACGGGGTGGACTTCACTATATTTCAGTTGGAGGGCAGGGCCCGTAGAAGGTGGCAGTCCTATCTTCTCAGCAGACCAGCAGGTTCTCCTCCCCTGACTTGGGACCAGTTCACACGTCTCTTTCTGGAGAGATATATTCCACCCTCTCAGAGAGAAGAGCTACGGGGTCAATTCGAGTGGCTCTAGTAGGGTCAGATGTTTGTGACCGATTATGAGGCGAGATTCTCTGAGTTATCTCGCCGTGCAGAAATAGTGCGGAGGTTTATTGCGGACTTTTACTATGATATCCAGGTTACTATGGCGCGAGAGATTGACATGAGGACTCATTACGAGCAGGTTGTGGAGATAGCTCGGAGGATCGAGGGTATCCGTCAGCAGGGCCGAGAGCATACACCGAGGGACGAGCATCCTCGATATTCTGGAAGGTTCAGTAGTGTCCCGCCTAGGGGAAGAGGTCAGTTTGTGAGGGGCCAATCTAGCAGGCCCACGTATTCAGCACCACTTCCTACACGGGGTGCTCCAGTGCGGCCCTATTTCAGCGCCATTCCAGAGATCTCCTACCGTCCACCGGCTATTCCCGAGAGGTTGCTATGAGTGCAGGGAGCTTGGTCATATGAGGAGATTCTGCCCCAGGCTTCAGGGCAAGGCAGTATAGCAGGGCCATCATCCCATGATCACCACACCAGTTGCACCACCAGCTGTTCGGCCGACCAGAGGCTGAGGGCAGGTGGGTAAGGGTCGCCCTAGAGGTGGAGGCCAGTCAGGTGGCGCTCCAACTAGGTTCTAAGCTTTTCCATCCAGACCAGATGTAGTAGCCTCAGACGCTGCAATCACAAGTATTATTTCTATCTGCTGTAGGGATGCTTCTGTACTATTTGATCCAGGGTCTACGTATTCATATGTTTCAACTTTATTTTCTCATTATATGGGTGTCTCTCATGAATATTTGGTTTCTCTTGTACATGTTGTCCATGCCAGTGAGTGATTCTGTTATTGTGCATCGGGTCTACCGGTCATGTATTATGACTTTCTGCGGATATGAGACCAGAGCAGATCTTCTGTTGCTCGACATGACCGACTTTGAGGTCATCCTAGGTATGGACCGGTTGCCTCCCTACCATGTCGTTCTTGATTTCCATGTCAAGGCTGTTACTTTGGCAATGCTAGAGTTGCCTAGATTGGGGTGGAGGGGTTCATCTATTAGTACATATCTCTTTCTTGAAGGCTCGACATATGGTCAAGAACGGTTGTTTGGCCTATCTGGCTTATGTTCGGGATACGGCTATAGAGACTCCCACGATTGATTCAGTGCCCATTTCTCCCATATGTTCTCTTCTGATTTACTAGGCATGCCACCAGATCGTGATACCGATTTCAATATTGATTTGGCGCCAGGTACGCAGCTATCCCTATTCCACCGTAGCGCATGACTTCAAAAGAATTGAAGGAGTTGAAGGAACAACTTGAGGAGTTTCTCACGAAGTGGTTCATCAGGCCGAGTGTGTCGCCTTCGGGTGCACCGGTATTGTTTGTGAAGAAGAAGGATGGGAGTATGCGGATGTGCATTGATTACCTCCAGTTGATCCAAGTTACCATTAAGAACAAGTACCCATTGCCACACATTGATGATTTATTTGACTAGTTGCAAGGTTCCAGGGTGTTCTGCAAGATCGATATGAGATCTGGGTATCATCAGCTAAAGATTCATGCTTCGGATGTTCCGAAGACGGCTTTCCGAACTGGATATACAGGCACTATGAGTTTCTAGTGATGTCCTTCGACTCGACCAATGCCCCGGTGGCGTTTATGGATTTGTTGAACCGCGTGTCCAGGCCATATCTTGACTCATTTGTCATTGTCTTCACTGATGACTGACGAGTGCAATACACACACTTAAATATGCTCGCTAGTCGGATATAGTAAATTATAATATCGTATCCGGAGGGATTGAATTTAAATAGTATTATCGTAGTTTATAGCTTAATTTCTATCCAAAAGATCAACAATGGAGATTATGTGATTTAAGCTAAAATTAACTAAGAGTCTAAGCTACCGACTAATGACAAACAACGCAAGTATTAAGCAAAGAAGGTATCAATTTGGGGAAAATAGGATTGATAGGATAGGTGCAAGATAAATGTTTGGGATTTAACTCTAGATAATTCACTTCTAATGTTCAAGTGAGTCTCTCGAACTCACTTGGTTATTAATTCAACTGTTTATTAGAAACTTCTCTCTCGATTAAGTCTCAACCTCACAAGATGAACTAATTTAAGATCGGTGAAGCTATGTACGAATCCGTAGTGGATTGGTCTTTAGGAGAACCTCTCTCGATTATCCTCCTAACTAAGTTTAATCAACAATTCCACTAGCCTTTTTCGATTACTAAGATGAATTAGTGACTTCACCTGACAAAATATAATGCAAAGATATCACTAGTTATGCCTCTCTCGATTATATGAACAAGTGAATATATATGCAACGGTTAAAACATCCAAAACGATTTCAATACACAATACTATAATTAATATCCACAAACAAGTATCAAGCACCTAATCCCTCAAACCATAAAGAGAACTACTCCATAGATATGGAGCAATTCATCGTAACAATGCTTAAATCAAAGGAAAACATAAAACGATCCAAACTCTTGTCTTGAGTGAAGATTGAATGATGAAATCTTGGTGCTTTTGCTTCTCCATCTCCTCCTTAGCTTTCTTAGGTATAAGATGTGCCAAAAGTACTCAAAATAACGTTTTTACATGTATTTATTTATACTAAGTAGGGTCGGGTCCAGATGAAAATACCTTTTCCTGCACGAAATAGGATTCCAGCTCTATAGAAATTACATAGGGGCGCCGCATGTGGTGACACGCCGTGCGGGGCATTAGTAGGGAAGTTCATAGAGCTAATTTTGATAGATTGTAGGATAAATGAATAGGTGCGGCTCCCCACGTGCCGCACTAGTGTTGTTTTCTCAGAGTACGGATTTTTCTTGACTATTTGATATCCGGACGTGGTTTTTGACCCCCGAACGCGATCCCCGCTTAATCCCTTGGTCTTTTACTCAAACTTCAAAGTTCCAAATCACTCGAATTTATTCCGTAATATCTACATAGCTCAGAATCCTCTTACAAGGCATAAAACACGCAACTAGTGTAAAACACTAGCGATTAAAGCTCAAACTTAATTAAAGTGTCCCCATGACACAATTAAAAAGCATAAGGTAGAAGAAACTTCCCTGAATCTCTAGTCGAGGTCAGAATCGAAGTCGGGATCCATTCCACGTGCCCGAACTAGTGCACACATCCACGCAGACAGCTTCTTCTCAGCCTTCATGGGTTACACCCCACACTTATCTTTCTCAATCACTGGAGCCTTCTCCTTCACACTCTTCACCTTCCATTCTACATTTGCAGCTGGCTTCTCTTGTTTCACCCCTTTTTCCACATTTATATCATAAGTTACATTCTCATCACCCACTCTAAGCATGAGTTTTCTATCATGAATATCTAATATTGCTCTACCCATTGCTGAGAATGGTCTTCCAAAGATTAGGGGTATCTCCTTATTCTCCTCCATCTTTACCACTATGAAATCCACCAGAAATACAAACTTTACTCGAACTAAGACATCTTCCACTATTACCTCGGGTATTATAGTCGTTTGGTCTGCCAGCTGCAAAGATATTGGTGCAGACCTTATCTCTCCAAGCTCATTCTCCAGCTTCATGTAGATAGACAAAGGCATTAGATTAATTGAGATACCAGAATCACATAAAGATTTATCAAAATTAAGAGTGCCTAAAGAGCAAGGTATAGTAAAACTCCTTAGATCTCCACACTTTTGTGGGAATTTATTTTGCAATATTGCACTGCAATGCTCTGTGAGCTTGACCACCTTGGTCTCTTCTATCTTTCTCTTCTTTGTAAGGATCTCCTTCAAGAACTTTGCATAAGCTGGCATTTGTGAGAGAACTTCAGTGAATGGCAGGTTTACATAAACCTGTCTTAGCATGTCTAGAAATTTCTCAAACTGCTTGTCCAGCTTTTCTCAATAGAGCTTTTGGGGAAAAGGTAGAGCAGGCATATGCTTGCTCACATCATCAGATTCCTCCCTTCTTTATGTTTCCTCTTTCTTCTTTTTCTGAGCTCCTTTCTTGCCTTTCTTCTTCTCAGTCTTTTTATCATCTTCAATTTTCAGTTCCTCCCACTTTCTTCTTTTTCAGGAACAACCTCTTTTTGGATTGGAGTGGGTTCTTTCAACATTTGCCCACTTCTCAAGGTCACAACATTTATTGTTTCTTTGGGATTTATCTCAGTATCAGCTGGCAGAGTACCTGGGATTCTTTTTCAGATAATATAGTTGCAATTTGTCCCACTTGTCTCTCCAAGTTACGCAAACCTGTCCTAACTTCTTTGATATCTGCACCATGATCATCTAGCCTCTCATCTATCTTGACAATAAAGGACTTCATAAGATCTTCTAACCCAGACTAATTTGATTGTTGAGGCTGAAACTGCGGCCTCGACTGATTCACAAAACCAGGAGCTCCTTGAAATTTGGCGTTATTTTGCTGCCATGCATTTGCTGCGCCCCCAGGTGAACTCCATGAAAAATCGGGGTGCTTCTGACCCATTGCATTGAAATTATAAGTACCCACCGCATTCACTTCCTCTATGGTAGCTTGACACTAATGAGTAGGGTATCATCTTCCACATATATCACAGGCTGCATGAGGCTCATTATGTACCGAGGTAAGGTCAGCTTCCTTATTTCTTTTGACATGCATCAAGTTATACCTGCACAAATGTGTTAGTATCAACCTGGTGAACACCAGTTGATCTTCTTATTTCAGCAATCTCTGAGGGCCACTGATTTGCATCTTCAGATAACTCATCTAGAATAGTGACTATCTCCTTTGGAGTCATTTTCATCAACGGGCCTCCAACTGCATTGCTTAATGTTCTACGTTAGGCTGGTGTCAACCCATCCCAAAAGTCCTGGAGTTGCATCCAGAGTTCAATTCCGCTATGTTGACACTTTTGCACTATCTCTTTAAACCTCTCACATGCTTCAAACACGGTTTCAATCTCGTTCTAGCAAAAGTTATGGATTTCTCTTCTATACTTGCCCGTTTTAGCTGAGGAGAAATATTTAGCAAGAAGTTTCTGGTCATCTTCTCCCGTGTTCTAATTGATCCCTGGGGCAAGCTTCGAAGCTAGTGTTTTTCCTCATCTTTCAGTGTAAAGGGGAACGCCCTTAGATAAACTACATCTTGTGACACACCATTATACTGAAAGTTGTTCATGATCTCCTCGAAGTCCTTCAGATGATTGTTTAGATCTTCGTTCATCTTTCCTCTGAAGACACAACTATTTTGGAGGGTTTGGAGCAACACTTGCTTCAATTTAAATTGTTGGTTGCAACATGAGGGGGTCTCACACTTAATAAACCTTGATTGTAGACCGGTCTAGCATAATTTCCAAGTTGTCTCCCTTGGACGGGAGCTATGTTTCCAAACTAGTCTGGAACCAACGGCTGATTCTGAGCCATTCTCCGAGCCTTTTATTCTTCACATGCAATTTCTACATCTCTAATACTGCTTCCTCAACATCCCGAGCAGTCTTTTCTCTTATCTTGGCCGCCCCTTTCGCATCCAGATCAACAATATTATCATCTCCAGCCATAATTATTGCGATTGAGGATTGCCCAACCTTCTCGATATTCTCAGGGAGATATCATTCTTTCCTCAACTGTCGCAGTTGTTTTTTTGATTTCTGGTTCGTATGGTTGCACTTCTTTCCCAGAAGATCGAGTCATGCACCAATCTAACATGTAGCCTGTGAACAGTCAAAGCACACCAAACGTAAAAAGAGAAAATAAAATAAAAAGAAAAATTCCTGAATTAGCACTACAAACTATTTCAAAAACTATTGATTTACAACCCCCGGCAACGGCGCCAAAATTTGATGAGTGCAAAACATACACTTAAATATGCTCTCTAGTTGAATATAGTACATTATAATATCGTATCCACAGGGATAGTATTTAAACAGTATCATCGTAGTTTATAGCTTAAATGCTATCTAAGATGATCAACAATGGAGATTATGTCATTTAAACTAACATAAACTAAGAGTTTAAGCTATTGACTAATGACAAACAACGCAAGTATTAAGCAAAGAAGGTATCAATTTTGGAAAAATAGGGTTGATAGGATAGGTGCAAGATAAATGTTTGGGATTGAACTCTAGATAATTCACTTCTAATGTCAAGTGAATCTCTCAAATTCACTTGGTTATTAATTCAATTGTTTAGTAGAAACTTCTCTCTCGATTAAGTCTCAGCCTCACAAGATGAACTAATTTAAGATCGGTGAAGATATGTACGAATCCGTAGTGGATTGGTCTTTAGGAGAACCTCTCTTGATTATCCTCCTAACTAAGTTTAATCAACAATTCAACTAGCCTCTTTCGATTACTAATATGAGTTAATGACTTCACCTAACAAAATATAACGCAAAGATATCACTAGTTATCCCTATGTCGATTATTTGAACAAGTGAATATAGATGCAACGGTTAAAACATCCAAAATAATTTCAATACATAAAACTAGAATTAATATCTACAAACAAGTATCAAGACACCAAATCCCTCAAATCCTAAAGAGAACTACTCCATAGATATGGAGCAATTCATCGTAACAAGGCTTAAATCAAAGGAAAAGATAAAATGATCCAAACTCTTATCTTGACTGAGGATTGAATGATGAAATCCTTGTGCTTTTGCTTATCCACCTCCTCCTTAGCTTCCTTAGGTCGAAGAAGTGTCAAAAGGTCTGGACCAGCCATTATGCAAATCATTTATCCTTTGATTTTATATGGCGGGGCTCAGAAATTCCTGCAAAACAAATTAGTTTGTTTTTGGTACCCAAATCTTTTTTGGTCCTTGAGGGTTAGTAGCTAGTGTAATTGGAGATGCATATATCTGTTTAACTCTCCAAACATATTTTGATCTATCATAACTTTTTGCATAATTGCATGCAAATACTTTATGTCCAAAATTACCACAATAATGGCATGTAATATGAGAAGAGGAGTGTTTACCTGCAGCTACCTTATTAGTTGACTTGGAACTCCCTTCAGTCCTCAAAATAACATTTTTACATGTAATTACACTAAGTAGGGTCGGGCCTAGACGAAAATACCTTTTCCTGCACGAAATAGGATTCCAGCTCTATAAGAATTACATAGGTGCGCCGCATGGGGTGACGCGCCATGTGGGGAATTAGTAGGGAAGTTCATAGATCTAATTTTGACAAACTGCAGGAAAAATGAACAGGCGCGGCACCCCACGCGCTGCACAAGTGTTGTTTTCTCAGAGTACGAAGTTTACTTGACTTTTTGATATCTGGACGTGGTTTTCGACCCCCGAACGTGATCCCGGCTTAATTTCTTGGGCTTTTAATCAGAAATCAAAACTCCAAATCACTCAAATTCATTCTATAATATCTACATAGCTCAGAATTCTCCTACATGGCATAAAACAAGCAATTAGTGCAAAACACTAGCGATTAAAGCTCAAACTCAATTAAAGTGCAGTAGATTAGAGTGCAATAAGTGACTAAAATACGAGATTATAGCCTACCATCAATGACATATTAATCTACTCGCGCAGTATGGAGGATCAAGAGCAATATTTGAGAGTTGTGCTTCAGACCTTGCGGGAACAGAAGTTGTATGCAAAGTTCTCCAAGTGTGAGTTCTGATTAAATTCTGTGGCATTCTTGAGACATGTTGTATTGGGTGAGCGTATTAAGGTAGATCCCAGGAAGATTGAGGCAGCCCAGAGTTGGCCTCGTCCTAACTTTGACTAGATTGACCCAGAAGGGTACTCTGTCAGATGGTCTGATAATTTTAAGGCGAGCTTTCAGAAGCTCAAGACCGCATTAACTACAGCACTGGTGTTAGTGTTACCCTCCGATTCAGGGATTTATACCGTGTATTGTGACGTTCACACATTGTCCTAGGTTGCGTATTGATGCAGGAGGGGCGAGTTATTGCTTATGGTTCACATTAGCTGAAGCCCTAAGAGAAGAATTACCCTGTACATGATTTGGAGTTGGCCGCAGTAGTTCATTCTCTCAAGATCTGGAGGCATTATCTTTATACGGTGTCCTGTGAGGTTTACACCGATTATCGCAAATTGCAGCATTTGTTTAAGCAGAGGGATCTTAATTTGAGGCAGCGTAAGTGTCTTGAGTTACTAAAGGACTATGATATTACCATCCTTTATCATCCGGGCAAGGCGAATGTGGTTGCGGATGTCTTGAGCGGAAAGGCCGAGAGTATGGGTAGTTTGGCATTCATTTCAGCAGAGGAGAGGACATTGGCTTCGACATTAATTCCTTGGCTAACAGACTTGTGAGGTTGGATATTTTAGAGCCCAGTCGAGTTCGTGCATGTGTTCTGGCTCAGTCTTCATTATTTGAGCGGATCAAGGCTTGTCAGTACATGATCTGCACTTGCTGGTTCTTAGAGAGACGGTACTATAGGGTAGTGCCAATGAGGTTACTATTAGTGAGGATGGTGTTCTGCGACTCTAGGGTCGCCTATGTGTTTCTAATGTTGATGGCTTGAGGGAAAAGATTCTAGAGGAGGCACACAGTTATTGATATTCTATTCATCCAGGTGCTACGAAGATGTATCGCAACCTGAGGCAGCATTATTGGTGATAACGGATGAAGAAGGATATAATTGAGAATGTAGCGAGATGCCTAAATTGCCAACCGGTTAAGTATGAGGACCACAGGCCAGGTGGCCTACTTCAGCAGATGGTTATACCGGAGTGGAAATGTGAGCGCATCACTATGGACTTCATGGTTGGGTTGCCACGGATGTTGAGGATGTTTGATGCCATTTGGGTCATTGTCGACAGGCTGACCAAATCGGCACACTTTATTCCGGTTGTGACTACATACTCTTCCGAGAGACTGGCCTAGATTTACATTCAGGAGATTGTCTGGTTGCATGGTGTGCCTATTTCCATCATTTCAGATAAAGTCCCTCAGTTTACTTCGCATTTCTGGAGAGCAGTACACACCGAGTTGGGTACCCGGGTAGAGCTCAGCACAGCCTTTCATCCGCATACCAACAGGCAGTCGGAGCAGACAGTTCAGATCCTGGAAGATATGCTCAGAGCATGTGTGATCGACTTCGGAGGGCAGTGGGATCGATTCTTGCCTCTGGTCGAGTTTGCTTATAATAATAGTTATCAGTCCAACATCGAGATGGCTCCATTTGAGGATTTATATGGTCAGCGATACCGTTCACCCATCGGATGGTTCGAGCCCGGCGAGGCTAGGTTATATGGCATTGATTTAGGGAAGGATTCCTTAGAGAAGGTAAAGTAGATATAGGAGTGACTTTGCACAGCACAGTCCAGACAGAAGAGTTACATAGATCAGAAGGTGCGTGATTTATTATTTATGGTAGGAGAGAAGGTTCTCTTGAAAGTCTCACCGATGAAGGGTATCATGAGGTTTGGGAAGAAGGGCAAGATGAACTCAAGGTTTATTGGCACATTTGAGGTGTTGAGGCGAGTTGGGGAGGTCACTTATGAACTTACTATGTCTCCTAGTATATCAGGAGTTCGTCCAGTTTTCCATGTGTCTATACTCCGGAAGTACCATGCCGACAGGTCACATGTGTTAGATTACAACACAGTTTAGTTAGATGAGAGCTTGGGTTATAAGGAGGAGCCAGTTGCCATTGTTGGCAGGCAGGTTCGCCAGTTGAGATCTAAGAAAATTTCTACGGTAAAGATCTAGTAGAGGGGTCAACCAGTCAAGGAAGTGACTTGAGAGACCGAGGAGGACATGTGGATCAGATATCCACACTTATTCAGCACTCCATGTATGATTCTAGGCCCCTTCAAGGGCGAACGTATAGTTTAAGAGGTAGAGAATGTAACGACCCGATCGATTGTTTTCATTTCTAGATCCCTATTCCCCTAATTAAGACTCCCCGTATTTTCTTTGACTTGTGGGGATTGTTGGTTTGGGTTTGGAAAGGTTCG
Organism: Nicotiana attenuata; assembly: GCF_001879085.1. Classification (NCBI taxonomy): domain Eukaryota; kingdom Viridiplantae; phylum Streptophyta; class Magnoliopsida; order Solanales; family Solanaceae; genus Nicotiana; species Nicotiana attenuata. Next base: position 26,149,247 of record NC_031993.1, read on the forward strand.
GGTTGAAATCAGAACACTTGGTTCCTTAATTGTGGCCTAAGATGGTGAAGTTTTACTTGAGTCAATATTTTGAGTAAATGACCTCGGAACCGGGATTTGATGGTTCCAATAGGTTCGTATGATGATTTTGGATTTGGACGCGTGTTCGGATCGAGTTTGGGTGATCCGGGAGCATTTCGGCGCCTAAAGTTGAAAGCTGGAGCATTGAAGGTTTTGAAGTTCTTTAAATTTGGTTTGAAGTAGACTTTGGTGTTATCAAGGTATGTTTGGGATTCCAAGCCTAGGAATAGGTTCGTATTGTGATTTATGACTTGCACGTAAAATTTGGTGTCATTCCGAGTAGTCTAAGTATGATTCGACGCGTTCAGAGCTAGTTGAAAAGTTTGAAGTTCATAAGTTGATTCAATTTGGTTTTGGGGTGTGATTCTTAGTTTTGATATTGTTCCAAGGGTTCAAGAACGTCTGTATTATGTTTATGGACTTGGTTGTGCATTTGGATGGGGTCCCATGTGGCTCGGGTGTGATTCGGACCGCCCGGAGCTAAGTCAAAAACTGTAGAATTTATGTTCTTGTTTCCTTCTTCTCGAATGCAGAGAAGGAGTCGCGTTCACGGAGAAGGAATTGGGGGACTGGGCATTTACTCTTCGCGCTCGCGATCAACAGGACACATTCACGAAGGTTTGAGACCTGTGGCCTTCGCATTCGTGTCCGTAGGTTCGAGTTCGCATAGTGTAAAAGGCCCTGGGAGGGGTCAGCACCCATTACCCTTTACGTTCGCGAAGGTATCATCGCGTTCGTGATGAAGATTTCCTGGGCTCGGGGAGATTTGCCTTTACGATTGCGAGGCTTCTTCCGCGATCGCTAAGAAGGATCGCTGGGCAATGTCTTGATTAAAAATTGGGACTTTGGCTTATTTTGTTTATTCTCTCAACTTGTGGACAATTTAAGAGCTCTTTGGAGAGGGTTTTTCATCTAGCACATTGAGGTAAGTAATCTCTACATAGTGTGAGTTCAATCATGGATTATGGGTAGATTTCAACATGTAAAATATGGAAATTTTAGGATTTTGTTGAAAAACTTAGGTTTTGATTAAAATGGGATTATAACACAAAAATGGTTATGGAATAGAATAGAAATTATATATTTGTGTTCGTGACGTTATGGGTAACATTTATCTACAAAAAATTTCGGAATCTAGCACGTGGGCCCGGGGGTGAATTTTAGGAATCTTCCATATTGGGTTGGGTAATTACTCTAATAGCTACATTATAAATTTTTTAGCATATATTGATTAGTTTGTATAACCATTGGCTAGTTTCGGGTTGTTCGGCACTAATTTGAGGCTATTAGTGTGAATTGTCGACCGGAGAGAGGACTTGGAAACGAGGTAAGTCTCTTGCCTAACCTTGTAAGAGAGAATTATCCTTGTAGGTGTTTTAAATGGTTATTTGTTAATAATTGTGGGTGCTACGCATACACGATGTGACAAGAGTCTGTATGTAGCTAAAATCACGCTTAGATTTAGGACTTTACCATGTATTACTTGTATTATTTGCCCCAACTTGCTAGTTTAATTACCTAAATTTATAATTGAAATTAGATAGAGGGTTGTAAAAGACTGAGCTTCATTCCTTTGAGTTTTAGCGAAATACTTGATTGTTAGCGGAATTTTTGCCTTTATTGAGTATTATTCCTATATAGTAGTCGTTGATCAGAGTTTGTAGAGTATTCTTTATTCTTGTGGATCGGGCCGAACAACTCGGCAATGTATTAGATGCATCTATGGTTCGTGTCGGTCGATCCTCGGCAGTGTATTAGATGTATCTATGGTTCGCGCCGCTTGACCCTCGGCAGTGTACACATTGTTCTGGATCGGGCCGTACGACCTCGGCATAAATCGTGCATGATATTGCTCGGAATCTAATTATAATTGATATTCATTTCTTGATTTTAGACTTGAAAATTATTTGGTGTCTCTTATGTGTTAAAGACTTGACCTGTGACAGTTGGAGACTTTAAATTGATATTATGTTTAAGAGTCATTATTTACTGCTTCATATTTCACTGTTATTGTTGTATTTCATGCCTACTATAATTTCTATATCTTATTTATTGACCTTAAGTAAGTGTCGATGCCGACCCCTCGTCACTACTCCTTCAAGGTTAGACTATTTGTGCTTTACATTACTACGGTCACCTACTATTTCTTTCTTTATTTAATAAAATCAATGACTTTAAAAATATTAAAATGAATAATTAAATAGATAGTTCCCCGTTGACTTGCCTAGCGGCGACGTTGGATGCTATCACGGCCTATAGTGGGAATTGGATCATGACACAAGTCAAGACACCTACTAGTCAAAATAACTTGTGCACTATAGGAGTATAAAGCTAATAATAAAAAGCAGGAATCAGTAAAAAGGCGATAGGAATCAACATATGATATAAATAGTAAAATAATAAGAACCACCGTTAAAGTACCATCGGGACCAAATAAGGAAAAGAAATAACAACCTATTAACCAAGCCGTTCTTACACAAGTCTCACAACAAAATTACTCTGAGATACCTCATCTCAAAATCACAAGTCCCAAATCACGATTCATACGCTCACGGCACCTGGTGCACACATTTCCATTCACCACCGCACAACTCACGTGTCAATATCTGAATCTGTCTAGCATTGTCACAGGCTCACAATCACAATCTGTCCCGCGTGGTCACGGGCTCAATATCACAATGGAAGCAGATAATACAAGAATACATGGGCATGATCAATAATGTCAAGTTTCATACTCCTGAACTGGTGTAACTGGCATGCTACGGTGTATGCTTATGCGAGTGTACTATCACAGTCCAAGTCAACAAGTAATATCAAAGACATCGAGTAGCTCATAAAGCAACATAACAAGTCACGTAAGGTGCATGTCATAAACAAGGAAAATCACACCATCACATAAATATTATCAACATAATGCCCCCAGGCCATCACATATCATCCCTGACACAGCCACCCTTATCTATCCATATTGATAACATCATAATAGCCACCCTTATCGCTCCGCCCAGACATTTAACATAATAGCCACCCGCATCACTTTGATAGCCACCTGTATCACTCCACCCTGACAATAATACAATGGCCACCCGTATTGCTCCGCATAATCATCTAAAGTGAAATGTCACCCTTATTCTTCGCATAACGATAGTGATATACCATCCTTATACTCCACATAACAAAAATCAACACACACAACAAATTCACATGTGCTAACATCACAACAATACAATATAATAACTCATACCACTAGTGCCCATAGGCCACAACCTCTTAACAACAATAATAGATTGGCTTTCAACAACTTCAAATTTAATTAATTTCTTAAGAATAAACTCAATAATGAAGGTATTTTCATGGAATATTAAACTTCGAATTCTAGTGTGTGAAATGAGCTAACAATGAAAGAGATGGCATAAACTAGCAACTACGTCTAAATGCAAGAGAATAACCCGACAACGAAAGGATATCATGTAACAACAATTCCAATTAGGAATAACTCAATAATAAAAGAGGTCACATTAGAATAAAAGAGGTAACGACTTCAAACAAAATATATACGAATAGACTTGACAAATACAGGATATGACATGTGCTAATAACTTCAAATAAAGCATGTGAGAGTAAACATGACAAATAAAAGATACAACATGTGCTAAAAATTTATAATAAATACATGAAAGAAGCCTAAGAGTCTAAAATGGTCAATTTTCACATATAAGCCCGGGTACGCACTCGTCACCTCGCGTACACGTCTTTCACATAATTCAGTAGCACAATCAACCCAAATCCTAAGGGGTAGTTCCCCCACATAAAGTTATACAAGATACTTACCTTAAAGAAGTTAAATCAATACTCTAAAATGACCTTCTCGTATAAAACAACCACCGGATGGCCCGAATCTAGCCAAAATAACTTAATCATAAATAAAAATCATAGGAAATAATTGCAGATAATAAAGCTTCGATCTTTAATAAAAATCAAAAAGTCAACCCAAAAATTCAACCCTAGGCTCGCACCTCGGAACCCAATAAAACTCACAAAATCCAAACAACCATTCCGATACGAGTCCAACCATACCAAAAATATCCAATTCCGACATCAAATCGGCCTTCAAATCATCGTTTTACATTTTAGAAAGTTTTTACAAAAATCCTCATTTTCTCCAATTCAAATCACTAATTTAATGATAAAACAAAGATTGAATCATGAAATATTATCAAACCCGGGTGAAGAACACTTCCCGCAATCCAACACGTGAAAATCCCCTCCAAAATCGCCCAAATCCGAGCGCTCTAACTCAAATGATAAAATAACAAAAGTCCTCGAAATAGAGTATTTATAATTCTGCCCAGGTATTTACTCACCGTGATCGTGGCATTACCTTGGCGATCTCGGAGACAAAATCAATAGCTGACCAAACGCACTTCGTGAATGCGTAAATCAAGTCACGAACGCGACACTCAACCTCCAGCTCACTACGCGAATGTAACGACGCGACCGGTCGTTTTTGAGAATTTAAGCTCCATTCAGTAGCGTTAGGTCTTAACAGCCTCATATTATGTGTATCGACTTACGTGCATGGTTGAATTCAGTTACCGAATGATTCGGAGTCGAATTGGGAGGAGGAATCTAGTTTTGGAAGCTTAAGTGGTGAGAATTTGACCCGAATTTGACTTTTGTGTAAACGCCTCCGGAATGAGTTGTGGATGATCTCAACAACTTCGTATGATGATTTTGGACTTAGGTTTGAGTCCGGATTCGGATTTGGAGGTCCGTAGGATAATTTGAGGCATTTCGGCGAAAGTTTGGAAAAAGTTGAAGTTTGGAAAATGGAGAAGTTTGACCCATTGTTGACTTTTGTGATATTAGGGTCAGAATGCGATTCTGAGAGTTGGAACAGCTCCGTCTTGTCATTTGGGACTTGTCTGCAAAATAAGGCGCCATTCCGGGTTGATTTGATATGTTTCGGTGCGAGTTCTAGGAGTTGGAAGATTTGGAAGTTCATAAGCTCGATTCATGGCGCGAATTGCATTTCCGGCATTGTTTGATGTGATTTGACACCTTGAGTGAGTCTGTGTTAGGTTATAGAACTTGTTTGCATGTTTAGACGGGGTCCCGGGGGCCTCGGGTGTGTTTCAGATGAGTTTCGGATGTTTTGCATGGTTTTGAACAGGTCTAGTTCTGGAGTTTTCGCACCTGCGACCATGGAGCGCAGGTGCGGCTCCGCTTCTGCGTGAGCCCGGCCGCTTCTACGGTCATGAAGGCCTGGGATCTTGCTCGCTTCTGCGGAGGCTGGCACGCAGGTGCGAAGGCCGCTTCTGCAGTCCAGCGATCGCACCTGCGGAGAAAATCTCGCTCCTGTGATTTCCCCTTTCGCTTCTACGGTGCCGCTGATGCGGCTATATATCCGCAGATGTGGTCCCTGTCCTGGTTAGCAAAGTTTGCAAATTCGGACTCTTTCTCACAAATGCGGTCCCACAGATGCGGTTTCTTGTCCGCTGATGCGGAAGTCCTGGCAGAATCATTTAAATCAAGGGTTTGGCCATTTTGTCCATATTTTGAGTTTTGGACTTCGATTTTGGGAGCTTCTTTTTGGGTTTTTCAAGCAAATCGATTGGGTAAGTGTTCTTCACCTAGAATTTAACATATTCCATGATTTTATCTTTGTTTTCATCATTTAAATTGTGTTTTAGGTTGAGGAAAATGTTGGTTTTTGAAGAAAATTTCTAAAATAAAAAATCATGATTTGGGGGACCAAATGTTACCGGAATTTGATACTTTTTTTATGGTTGAACTCGTATCGGAATGGAATTCGGTTTTTGTAAAATTTGTCGGGTACCAAGGTGCAGGCCCGGGGGTCGACTTTTAAACCGATTTTTGGAATTCATTAAAGATTGAGACTTTATGACCTGGAATAGTTTCTTATGAGTTTTATTTGTGCTTGAAGTTATCTTGGTTGGATTTGAGCCGTCCGGAGGTCTTTTCACCCAAGAAGTGCATTTTAGAGTGTTGGTCTGTCTTCTTTGAGGTAAGTATCTTGCCTAACCTTGTGTGGGAGATTTCCCCTTAGGATTTGAGTCCTCTAGGTTGATTGTAGTTCGTGTACGCGAGGTGTCGGGTGCGTGCTCGGACTTATTTGTGGAAAGTTGGCCTTTAGGGTTCTTAGGTTCTTATACTCGCTGTGTATAAAGTTGTTCGTGATATGTTTGAGTTCCTATTTGCTAGTTTTACTCCTACATGCTTAATTAGAACTAATTGCTTTAGGATTCACTCTTACTGCCTATTTTACTCTTATTTGACTTAACTGAAGATTTTGCCTCTTCTATCGTCATGCTATCTTTTCGTAACTGCTTGTCCTTAATTTAAATTATTATTATCTCATCCTATAATTGTTTAGTCTTAATTGAGGTTATGATTATCTGTCCGCTGCTCATCCTTATTTGAAATTCGTTGTATAATTCTTTGTAATTGCTCAACCTTAAGCGAGTTTAGATAACCTATATCTTAGTTGACTTGCCTTTATTTGGAACTATTTGACTCGTGTTGGCTTCCTTATTGTTGTCTTGTATATTGTGGGATCGTTGCTATATGTTAGTTTTCCCTTGTTGAACTGTTCCCTTTATGCCTAGCGTCTTTACTGTGGTTATCCCTTGTGAACTGGTTCTACCATTTCTTCATGATTTAAAGTTCTTGAGTTGATTTACTCGTCGTACTTTGTATTAGTGTCATTTTTGCTGTTGTACTTGTTGTGGTGATGTACGAGGATTCTGCCACGCTGTAACTGTTATTTTTGTTGGTTGCGCTGCATATTTATTTTGGGACTACGAGACGGTGTCCTGGGAGATCTCTTAGTTCTGCATATTTACTTTGGGACTACGGAACAGTATTCCGGTAGATCCCCCTGCACATTTACGTTTGGGACTACGGGACTGTATCCCGGTAGATCCCCCTGTTCTACATATTTACTTTGGGACTACGGAATGGTATTCCGGTAGATCCCCCTGCACATTTACGTTTGGGACTACGAACGGTATCTCGATAGATCCCCCTGTTTTGCCAATTTACTTTAGAACTACGGAACAGTATTCCGGTAGATCCCCCTGCACATTTACGTTTGAGACTACGGGACGGTATCTTGGGAGATCCCATGTTATTATCATTGTGTTCTGAGTTGTTGCTTTTCATTGATCCTATCCCTGTGTAAACATTCTACGTGTTGTCCGTTCTTTTCCTTACGCTTGCTAGCTGGTATGAACTATGTTAGGACACTTGCACAAGCATACACGTGGCTAAGCACCTTTATCGGATAAGAGGCTTCTTGATATTGCTGAGTATAGACGCACACCCTTGTTTAGTTGTCTTCCATGTGAGAATGGCCCTATTTGGCACGTGAGTTGTCAGACGATCATGAGGTGTGATGAGGGCACAGGATGCCAAGTGTTAGGGTTCAGGTATTAAAGCCTGTATTGTATGATTATGAGATAAGGTGTCACGCGGTGACTTATCTTCGAAGGATATTTATTTGAAAAGATTATATTCGAAAGGTATTTATTTTGAAAGAACTATTTTTGAAAATATTTATTTGGAGGAAGTATATTTCGAAATATTTTATCACTTGAAGGAATTGACCAATTGATTGAAGTTTGTTGGCTAAGGCCTAATGTGAAAACTGTTGTAGTTGCCGAGTCATGCCTTGTCTTTACTGTAATTGTGATCTCGGATTCGGGTTGTGTTTTCGTTCACTCTTCTGTGTTCTTATTATGGTGTTCCGATGTTACTTGCTATTTTCTTTTCTTATTGCAATTACTGTATTGTTAGCCATACTGCGTAGTCTTTATATAGATATCATGATCTGTTGTTCTATACTCATACTTGTTCTGTTTTATTAGACCAGTGGGTTTCTTGACTATTTCTTGTCACTACTCCACCAAGGTTAGTCTTGATACTTACTGGGCACCGCTATGGTGTGCTCATACTACACTTCTGTACATTTTTTTGTATATATCCAGGTATTGATCGTTAGTAGCTATGCGGATTCTTGCCGGGGAGACTCAAGGTAATCCTGTTGCTGCGTTTGCAGGCTTCGGAGTCACCCTCCTATTTTGTATTCACACTGTTGTACTTATTTCCATACAGCTGTGTTTAGAAATTGTAGCGAAACTCTGTAGAGCTTATGACTTGTACTACCGGTTTTGGGAATTTGTAAGTTTTGTAAAGATTTCTATAATGAGACTGTTAGATTTTCTTTATTATTGTTGTTATTCAATAAATGTTAGGCTTACCTAGTCCCTAAGACTAGGTGCCATCACAAAATCCAACGGAGGGGAAATTGGGTCGTGACAGCGAATGCGGTGTCATTCACATGATCGCAGACAACAAAGACCTGATGCCTCTTCCAGCTTTCCTTATATGCAATCACGTATCTTAGAACACGAATGCGAAGACGTAAGTCCCCCAAACTTGGCGAACGCGGTCGCCTCTTCACGACCGTGAAGAACAAAAAATGTCGGCTTCCACAGAACTCTACGCAAATGCTATTGCTTCATCGCGACCATGATGAAGAACACCAGATAACAGCAATCAGCAGTCCCAAAACATGGAAAAATGGCCCCTAGCCCATCCGAAACACAAACCGAGGCCTCCGGGACCTTGTCCGAACATACCAAAGAGTTCCTAAAAAAATACGAACTCGCTAGAAGCCTCAAATCACATCGAACAACACTAAAACCACGAATCGCGCATCAATTCAAGCCTAATGAACTAATGAGTTTCACACTTCTACAACTCGCGCCGAATCATATCAAATCAACTCGAAATGACTTCAAATTTTGAATGCAAATCCGAAATGACACAACGAAGCTATACTAACTCCCGACATCACAATTCGATCCCAATATCAACAACGTCAACTCCCGATCAAACCTCTCAACCTTCCAAACCTCCAATGCGATCAGGCACATATCACGCAAGCTAAACCCAATAAGTATAACACGAATATGACTGAATATGGAAAGAGAAAAACATGAGAGAACTATCAAATAAGTCCGACAGGCACAACTCCCTATCAGTACCATACACGGATCTATTCCACAAGGGAGAATCAAAACATATGAACTAATCCCAAGGATCTCATCCTAATATAACTCCACCGCGACACGTAGCCCGGTTCAAACATATCAAACCAAATCAAAATGCAAGGATCCCATCCTCAGCTCTGAACCACAAGTAGAATACACATCACACCAACCGAAACCTACGACTAAATCAATTCCGCGAAACAAAATCACAACACGTAACGAACTTCCCATATCGGTAGAGCACCTAAATCACAAATTGTAACCAAACCATCCAGAAATCACAAAAACTTATCGTAATGAGAAATAGAGAGTTCATTCCAATCTCATTGCTCTCAATAGTTAACAAACCAAGATGATAGACATGGGCTACCACTATAGAATCTCTCAACAAAGGTAAACACATAATTAGAGTACAAGAATCATGAAACTCGCCCATATATGAGGCAGATAGGAGGACTCACACCGATAAATATGACCGGATCAAAATAAGACTGATGTTCCTTTATGAAAAATCGAAACCATAACTGTAACAACACCATCTGGTGCAGCGGCCTCAGACATACCATGGAAAGTATATCAACGGGCTGGGCCTCCCCCTCTAGGGCGCCCTCTACCCACTTGTTTTCCACCCCTAGTTGGCTGTGCAGGTTGAGTAGCAACTGGAATGGAGCCCATAACCTGAGTGCTCTGATGAAATCCACCTCTCCCAAGTCTGGGAAAATCTCTCATGATGTGTCCAGCACCACACTCATAACAACCCCTCTGCGAGCGTGGCTGCTGGTACTGAGTCTGTACCGGATAACTTGAATAAGCGTTGTAGGAACCCCGTGCAGGTAGTGCACCAAAAGATGGCTGCCCCATGATACGCTCAAATTACATTTTAAATAAATAGTGTAAGGTGGTCGGTGTCAAATATAATAACCTAACAAGGTTGGTGTCGAATCCCATAGGGAATAGGTGTGAAAAGGTTACTTGAGTAGTGTGAAACTTGACTTAAGTTGTAATTCTATTCCTTTATCTTAACAAGAGAATGATATAATTGTGATTTAACAAGATAACTATTTTGTTATGAGAATGTGATTAATTTGATTAAGGAAATCAAGGTTGTGTCCCCATCAATGAAATGTAATGCTATCGTTGTTAATATTAGGGGTGTGCATTCGATTTATCGATTCGATTTTGACCCTTATCGATAATTACTTATCGATTATCGATTTGTACATATGCTTATCGTTATCGTTTCAATAAGGTTTCGATTTTTTCGATTTTGATTTATCGATTTTGGAGGCTTATCGATTCGGTTATCGATTACACCAATAAGAAAATTTGCGGGATTCCACGGAAAGTATATCGCTATAAACGCGCCTAACTAATACGGACAAAAAGAAGCTAAAATAAGACGAACACCATTTATAATATAAAAATTGTGTCAACAAGCACATGCAACAAAATTAAAGTAAGGGATCAAATGTATGCCACCAACACTCCAACGGTATAAAAAAAACAAAACAAAACAAAACACATCATCACGGCTAATTCTGTTTTCCATTAATTTGAACTTCATTCCCTTGATCTTTAAATATGATCATTCCTTAAATGTGGTAGAGGAAATAATAGGGTAAGGGACTTAGGGTAAAGGAAAGGGTATAGATTAGGGAAAATAATATTGTATAGCCGCTTTTAAAATAGTAGCGGAATATATATACATTCTGTATGTTATATTAATCTACACAAATACGTAATTACTCATTTAACAAGTGTCTACAGTCTAGGGGTGTGCATTCGATTTATCGATTCGATTTTGACCCTTATCGATACTTATCGATTATCGATTTGTACATATGCTTATCGTTATCGTTTCAATAAGGTTTCGATTTTTTCGATTTCGATTTCGATAACAAATAATTGATTCGATTTATCGATAAACCGATTCGAATGCAGACCCCTAGTTAATATGATATATTTCTAATGGAAGGCCTCTGATATACAAATGGTTTCTAAATGACAACCCAATATTTTCCAATGGTTGGGTAGTATTTTCTCTTTAGACTTTTCCCAAATATAAAAGTGTTGCAACTAAGAACAACCAAGTTATGCCAAGTAGAACCCACTTATTCCTAAGCGATTCTATTAAACAAGATTTAAAGTCTTGAGTTCTTGATATTCACTTCTACCAAAGCCTAACCCACTTTTCCAAGTCAAGCAAGAGTAAAATGGAAATAACTTAATATTTGCAACCACCAACAATAAATAAAGCACAAGAAATGAATAAATATCAACCAACCATTATATATATATATATATATATATATATATATATATATATATTCAATGTTAAACACCCATTCACATTACACCCATTTAGGGTCCACAGCCTTAGTATTTAAAACTAGCTACTCATACTAAAAGACAAAACAAAGCAATAAATAGAGTCATAAAGCTTACAAAAGTGCAAGATTCTCTCTTCACAAGCTTCCAAATTAATGGTGTATTCAATGCCTTCAATGTGGTCCCTTTTTCAGACTTAATGACCCACAAAAACCCTAGTAAAGCTATTTATAGTGGACTAAAAGTCGGGGTCAAAACTGGACAAAAATGCCCCTGCAGACACCTTCTGCGACTCCATAATGGTAGCAGACCATGTATGCAGTCCGCATAATCATCATTTTCATCACAGATTTGCAATCCCAAAAATCCACCGCATTTGCATTATGCGATCCAAATATCAGTTATGCGGCCGCATTTTCCATCGCAGAAGTGCCACGTAAATTCTTCAATTGCAATTGTGCGTTCATTATGTGGCTCGCAGAAGTGTTATGCGACCGCATAATGGATCGCACAATCATCTCTTTATTTGGCAAAACAGCTGCTTCAGTTTGCGGTGGTTATGCGGTCCGCATAGTACTTCTGCGATCGCATACTTGCAGCATTCCTACTCTTCTGTGGCTTTTTGACTTCTTTTCCATGTGTTTGGGTATTCAAGTCTTATGCACTACAAAACACCAAAACTTTATAAGATTTAACTACAAATGCATTGAAAGACGAACTAAAGTCTATGTAATTGGTATCAGAAGTGTCAAAATTCTACGGCACATCACCCATATGAGTACCCTGAGGTCCCTGACTAATTAGAGCACCACGAGTAGTCTGAAGTGCGGACTGGACAGGCCGACTGCCTAAGCCTCGGTCATGATATATTAAAACAGAGTTTAATATAAAAATCAAAATGAAGGTGAAACAAGCCTACGCGGCAATAATCACAATAACTTCCCAAGACTACGTAATACAGAGTCATGAACTCTAGCTAAATACATAGAAGGATCTCAAAAATTGAAATATAATACTGTTTGGATAACAAACTGAAAGTACAATAAAAAGGAAAAGGACCCAGGGGACTATGACGACCAAGCAGCTCTTCCTTGAATCCTTGCGATCAAGAATCTAACTTTGACCGAGTCTGATATCTCCAATACCTAGATCTCCACAAAAATATGCAGAAGTGATTATGAGTACATCACGGTCGGTACCCAGTAAGTATCAAGACTAACCTTGGTGGAGTAGTGACGAGGTACAAGTCAAGACACCTACTAGTCAAAATAACTTGTGCAGTATAGGAGTATAAAGCTAATAATGAAAGCATGAATTAGTAAAAAGGCAACAAGAATCAACATATGATATAAATTGTAAAGTAAAAAAAGAACCACCGTTAAAGTACCATCGGAACCAAATAAGGAAAACAAATAACAACCAATTAATTAAACTGTTCTAACACAAGTCTCACAACGAAATTACTCCGAGATACCTCATCTCAAAATCACAAGTCACAAGTCACAATTCCCAAATCATGAATCATACGCTCAAGGCACCTCGTGCCCACGTTTCCAATCATCACCGCACGGACAAATCACGTGCCAATATCTTAATCCACCATACATGGTCACAGGTTCACAATCACAATCTGCCTGGCATGGTCACATGGTTAATATCACAATGGAAGTAGATAATACAAGAATACATGGGCATGATCAATAATGTCAATTTTCATACTCCTGTACTGGTGTAGGTGGCATGTTACGGTGTATGCTTGTGTGAATGTACTATCACAGTCCAACTCAACAAGTAATATCAAAGACATCGAGTAGCTCATTGAAAGAAACACAACAAGTCACGTAAGGTGCATGTCATACACAAGGAAAATCACACCATCACACGAATATCATCAACATAATGCCCCCATGCCATCACATATCGTCCCTGACATAGCCACCCTTATCTCTCCATATTGGTAACATCATAATAACCACCCTTATCGTTCTGCCCAGACATTTAACATAATAGCCACCCGTATCACTCTGATAGCCACCATATCACTCTGCCCTGACAATAATACAATGGCCACTCGTATCGCTCCACACAATCATCAACAGTGAAATGCCACCCTTATGCTTCGCAAAATGATAATAGTGAGATGTCACCCTTATACTCCGCATAACAACAATCAATCCACACAATAAATTTACATGTGCTGACATCACAACAATACAACATAACAACTCGTACCACAAGTTTCCATAGGCCACAACATCTCGACAATAACAATACCAATATCACCACATCACATAGCCCACGGCTCGAACATGATGGGTACAAAATCTCAATAACAACAAATGAACGAGGAAAGTAACTCAACAATGAACTCACCTCATTAAATAACTTCAACTAAAATAGATTAATGGATTTTAATAACTTCAACTTCAATTAATTGCTTAAGAATAAACTCAACAATGAAGGTATTCACATGGAATAGCAAACTTCGAACTCTAGTGTGTGAAATGAGCTAACAATGAAAGAGATGGCATGAACTAGCAACTATGTCTAACTACATGAGAATGATCGAACAACGAAAGAATATTATGTAACAACAATTTCAGTTAGAAATAACTCTAATAAAGAGGTCACATTAAAATAAAAGAACAAGTTCAAATAAAACATATAAGAGTAGACTTGACAAGTAAAGGATATGACATGTGCTAACAACTTCAAATAAAGCATGTGAGAGTAAACATGATAAATAAAAGATATAACATGTGGTAACATTTTCAAATAAATATATGAAAGAAGCCTAAGAGTCTAAACTGGTCAATTTTTACATATAAGCCCGGGTACGCACTCGTCACCTCGCGTACACGTCTTTCACATAACTCAATAACCCAATCAACCCAAATCCTAAAGGGTAGTTCCCCCACACAAAGTTAGGCAAGATACTTACCTCAAAAAAGTTAAATCAATACTCTAAAATAACCTCCTCGTGTGAAACAACCTCCGGATGGCCCGAATCTAGCCAAAATAACTTAGTATCATGAATAAAAATCATAGAAAATAATTTTGGATAAGAAAGCTTGATCTTTAATGAAACCAAAAAGTCAACCCCGGGCCCGCACATCGGAACCCAACAAAACTCATAAAATCCGAACACACACTCCGATATGAGTCCAACCATACCAAAATTATCCAATTCCGACATCAAATTGGCCTTTAAATCTTCGTTTTACATTTTAGAAAGAAAAAAAACTTATTTTCTCACATTCAAATCACTAATTTAATGATAAAACAAAGATGGAATCATGAAATATTATCAAATCTGGGTCAAGAACACTTACCCCAATCCAACACATGAAAATTCCTTCCACAATCGCCCAAATCCGAGCTCTCTAACTTAAAAAGTAGTAAAGTAACAAAAGCCCTCGAAATAGAGTACTTATAATGATGCCCGGGTATTTACTCATCGCGATTGCAGCATCACCTTCGCGATCGCGGAGACAAAATCAATGGCTGACCAAACGTTCTTCGCGAACGTGTAAAGCAAGTCGCGAACGCAACACTCAACCTCCTGCTCACTACGCGAACGTGGTTTCATTCACGCGATCGTGGACAATAAAGACCCGATGCCTCTTCTATCTTTCCTTATACGCGATCTAATATCTTAGAACGCGAACGCGATGACATAAGTCCCCCAAGCTTCGCGAACGTGGTCGCCTCTTCACGATCGCGAAGAACAAAAAATGCCGGCTTCCACAGAACTCTACGCGAACGCAACTGCTTCATCGCGAACACAAGTGAAGAACACCAGATAATAGCAATCAGCAGTCCCAAAACATGGAGAAATGGCCCGTAGCCCATCTGAAACACACCCAAGGCCCCCATTCGAATATAACAATAAGTTCCAAAACACAATACGAACTCGCTCAAAGCCTCAAATCACATCGAACAACACCAAAACCACGAATCGCACATCGATTTAAGCTTAATGAACTGATGAGCTTCCAACTTCTACAACTCACGTTGAATCATATCAAATCAACTCGGAATGACTTCAAATTTTGCATGCAAGTCTCAAATGATACAAAAGAGCTATACCAACTCCCGTAGTCACAATCCGAATCCGATATCAATAAAGTCAACTCCCGATCAAACCCCTCTACCTTCCTAACCTTTAACTTTTTAACTTTCGCCAAAATATATCAAATCAACCTACGAAACTCCAAATTCAGAACCAGACATACGTCTAAGACCAAAATAACCATATGAAGCTATTGAAATCATCAAAATACCATTCTGGAGTCGTATATACGAAAGTCAAACTCCGGTCGACTCCTGTCACGTATGCTTCTAAAACAAGAAATGTTCTTCCAAAACAATCCCGAATCATCCAAAAATCGAACCCGACCGCACACGCAAGCCATAATATATAATATAAACTACTTGAGACATTAAGCCCCCGAATGGAACGTTAATTCTCAAAACGATCGGTCGGATCGTTACATTATAAGGATGCACCTGACTCATAATAAGCATAATAGTGTGTTTGATGATGTGAGGCAACATCTAGAGTTAGAAGAAGAGCGGCATGAGGCTGCCTAAGAAGGTCAAAAAGCGCATATATAACTTATAGCTCAATGAATGGTTTTAAACATAAAACCAGCGGAAACTGAAAAATTAAGGCTCTACCAAATGAGAATCCTAAAATGATAAGCAACAAGAAGACTGAAAGTGAGAAAGAAAAAAAATTGTGACTAAAGTGGAATGCTGCATTTTTTATAACATGCGTCACCATGGCACCTCACAATGAGTCTTAAAAGGTACTTTGTATTCCTTATGATTAGCAATATATGTGTGGCTAGCTCTATTTTTCTATCTTTTTAAAACTAATCCTTTGTGGATAGTAGACCTAGGAGCCATGGACCATATAACAATGGAATCGTGAAGCCTTTGTGGACTCCCAATGGATCTCACATGTTAATGTGGATATACATAGAAAACAACACTATGGTTGTTAAAAAGACGATATCATTTAAATTAGTTTTGCGTGAAAATTAAAAGTTTATCTTACATTACATGTTATTAGCTCCTTAGATATGAAGAATATCGTTTCTATATTGGTTTTGTTATGTTTGGATTTTATATATAAAAAAAATCATAACATTGAGACATAGGAACAACTCATTTTTGTTCAAGTTTTATCATAAATAATTTTAAATGCAGTTGGATACTAGTTCCTTTTGATCCATATGTTAGCTTTCCATATTTGCCTGGTCACAATCATGAGGATAATGTGAAATTCGGCATGCTAGAATTGGTCATATAGCCTAATGAATACGCAAATGCTAGAAAAAAAATATTTGTTGGGTAACTTTAAACATGTGGAGAAGTTTACTTGTGAACATCATCTAGCCGAAAAAAGCTAATAGAAAATCATTTGATAATAATACTAGGACAGAATTTCCATTGCAATTGATTCATTCGGACGTATGTCATTTATGAATGTGAAGGTATTGAGAATATTGTTATATTTATATTATTTGTATCAATGCTGAGTCAGCATCTTTAGTTAGTCATTGACAGTTAGGCAATTAGTCATTTTGTATATATGTACTGAGAACAGTATTATTTTCAGTTTTTGATTAATATCATAATTTTCAACTAACCGACCTTGTTATCCTCGCCATCTTCTCTCTATCACTCTCTCTCTTCGAGAAGCTTCCACAACCTCCATTGGAGGCAGCTCGGAGCTTTCTCCTCACACAATCTTCACATGGTATCAGAGCGGAGGTCCGATCAACGACCACACATCATATCTCTCTATTGTTTTCAGTTGATTCGAATGGTCTAGGGTTTCATTCAATCTCCTTTGGTAATCACGATTTGGGGAAATCTGGATCGAGCACATTCAGTGACGATTCATTAGCGGACTGAAGAAATCTCAGTTGTACGAAGAACATTCCGACTATTATTCACAAATTTCTCACAAAATCTTCATGGCGGTCACAGATCAAGTTAATGAAGCGACCACAACCACAACAGCAACGACGATGCAGACCACAATTGATGCTGGGAGTCCTCTGTACATACATCCTTCCGATAGCCCAGGATCTAGTCTAGTTCCGGTGCCTTTTGATGGGATTGGATACCACTCCTGGAGGAGGAGTGTGCTCAGAGCCCTTTCAGTGAAGAACAAGCTAGGGTTTATTACTGGAGATACTGAAAAACCTCTTGTGACTTCTCCACTCTTTCGCCAATGGGAAAGGTGCGATGATATGGTCACTCGTGGATTCTGAACTCCCTATCGAGAGATATAGCTGACAGTGTTGAGTACGTGAATGATTCCGTCGAGTTGTGGAAAAAGCTTCAGGATCGATATGATCAGACGAATGGGGCCAAACTGTACCAAATTCAGAAGGAAATCAACGACTTGAGTCAGGGAGTGCTTGATATTACAGGGGAATTGAATACTCTTAGTGTTAAAGCTCATTGCAGCTGTATATGCACTTGTGGAGTGAAGGAGAACATGCATAAGGCAGAGCAGGATAGGAGACTCATACAATTTTTAATGGGACTTAATGAAGTATATACGGTTGTTCGAGGGAGCATACTTATGATGAACCCCTTGCCAAATATGGCACGGGCATTTGCCCTCCTGATACAAGAAGAGAAACAGAGGGAGTTTAGGCCCAGAAGCCAACTAGATATTGAGTCCACAGCACTAAATGCAAACCTGGGAGGAAGGAATTTCAAAAAAAATTATTCTACTGGGACTGGAAACCAAAGTGTGAACAATAGGGCTCGACCTTTCTGTGATTATTGCAAGCGACAAGGTCACACTAAGGACAAATGCTATAAACTCCACGGTTATCCTCAAAGCTTCAATCAAGGACCACAACAACAGTATAGACAAGGTACACAAGGGTACAACAATACTACAAGGTTCAATAAGGGAAGAAATGTTACAGCAAATGCAGTCACAAGTGTTGAAAAAGGAGAAAAACTGGAGCCCCAAGGAGAAAGCCAAAGCCAAAATGTCAACCTTACAAAGGAGCAATATGGACAGATTGTTAGCCTATTGCAGCATTTTCAGACGGGAAGCATTGTAGAAGGTCCAGCTAGTGTAAACATGGTTGGTGAAGCATCAATGAATTTTGCAGGTATGATTGCTTGCACTTCTTCAATTGACTTTGACAATCCATCATGTAGATGCTTCAATGCAAAGGCTGACTTGTGGATATTAGACTCCGGGGCATCACACCACATGACCTTTGATAAATCTCAATTGCAAAACATAGTAAACCTTCCTTATCCTCTATTAGTAAAACTTCCAAATGGCTATAAGGTCATAGTAAATAAAATTGGAAGTGTATTCCTAACACCTGAAATCATTCTGTATAAAGTTCTGTTCATTCCTTCATTCAAGTTTAACTTGGTATCCATTAGTTCCTTGGCAGTTCATTTAAAGTGCATTGCATCATTCTCAGACACTTCCTGTCTGCTGCAGGCCCCTTCACTGAAGAGGCCTTTGGAGATTGGTAAGTTGATGGATGGTTTGTACTTCCTTTGCTCCAAGTGCCTGAAAAAAGGTAGTTCCAAACACAAGTGTGATCCTTCTTGTCTTTCTATTCATGCTAGTGATGTAAGAGGTGTACACTGTCTAACTCAATCTTTCAATTCTCTTCAAATTGTAAATAATTCCATTCACAACATCAAGAATAAAGACAGTAACTCTACTTTGTTTTCTGGTTCATCTCATGCTGTTAATCTAGATGTATTGTGGCATTTCAGACTTGGTCATGTACCCTTTAGTAAAATGAAAGGAATCTCTACCATACCTGTAACCTTTTCTGACAAACAGCCTTTCACATGCAACATTTGCCCCATGGCCAGGCAATCCAGACTTCCTTTTTCCCAAAGAACAACAGAAACTACTAAAATCTTTGAAGTACTTCATGTAGATCTATGGGGACCCTACCATGTAACAACACACAACAACTTCAAATATTTTTTAACCCTGGTAGATGATTACAGTAGGTCCACTTGGACACACCTCCTAAGCTTCAAAAGCAATGCCTTACAAATAATAAAGGCCTTTTACAGCCATGGTGGAAAACCAATTCAAGACAACTGTCAAATATGTAAGATCTGATAATGGTCTAGAGTTTACCAGCAATGAAGCTGCCACCTTCTTTCGATCCAAAGGAATTAACCACCAGAAAACTTGTCCTTATACACCATAACAAAATGGGGTGGTGGAAAGAAAACACAAATACCTTCTTGAGGTAGCCAGGGCACTACTTTTTCAATCTAAATTGCCACTAAAATATTAGGGAGAATGTGTCCTGACAACAACATATTTGATTAACAGACTGCCAATCATCCCTCTAAAGAACAAATGCCCTTTTGAACTCTTATATAAAAGGAAGCCAAACTATTCTCACTTGAGGAGCTTTGGGAGCTTGTGCTACCCCACAGTACCAAAACCATTCAGAGACAAAGTAGAACCAAGAACCAGTCCACATGTGTTTGTAGGGTATCCCTTTGGTACAAATGGGTACAAGGTACTAAGTCTGGCCACTAGAAAAATACATGTCTCTAGAGATGTTTCATTTTATGAGTCAGTTTTCCCCTTCACTCTTAACTCCAACACATCAAATGTTCCATCTGTCCTTCCTAATACACCATTTTTTGAGAATTCTCCTGATCATGCTGATGCTCAATTGCACCACAACATTAGTGAGAGTACCAGCAATCAGGAAAATGCTAATGCTTCAAACTCCAACACAACATCTGAAGTGTCTTCACCTGTGTCCTCTGGTCATGAATTCCAAATTCCAGTAGACCAACTACAAGACCTGGTCTCATCCCCTCAGCCCCTGACAGAACCTCCACCTTTCAGAAGATCCAATAGGGAGCATAAATTGCCATATCATATGAATGATTATGTCTACAAAATACCAAATTTAAAATGTACTGCCAATTTTTCTGTACATGCCATGTCCTCCAGTAATAACCACATCATTTCTGATGCCCTACATCCTAATAGTCAGCATATTGTAGAGAACATTTGCAATGATAGAGAACCAACTTCATATGATGAAGCTGCTGTATATCCTGGCTGGCAGAATGCCATGACACAGGAATTTGATGCTTTGTATGCTAACAAGACAAGGGATCTGGTTCCCCTACCTAAGGATAAACAAGCCATTGGGTGTAGATGGGTGTATAAAGTTAAACATAGGGCAGATGGTAGTGTTGAGAGATATAAAGCAAGACTGGTTGTTAAAGGATACACTCAGCGAGCTGGTGTAGACTATACAGAGACCTTTTCCCCAGTGGTCAAGATGACTACTGTGAGGTCTCTCATTGCTATAGCAGCAAAGAAAAGGTGGCAAATTTCACAACTAGATGTGAATAATGCATTTCTCCATGGAGATTTGCATGAGGAGGTCTATATGCAGACTCCTCCAGGTCTTGAGGTGTCTTTTCCACAACTAGTGTGCAAGCTAAATAAATCTCTTTATGGACTAAAGCAGGCAAGTAGACAGTGGTATGATAAGCTAACTGAAGTGCTATATTCCAGAGGATATGTAAACTCCATGCATGATTATTCCTTGTTTTACAGAAGACAGAACTCCTCTATTGTTTTTGTAGCAGTATATATGGATGATGTGTTGCTCACAGGGACTGATTCTGAAGAAATTGATCAACTTAAAGTTTTCTTACATGATAAGTTTAAAATCAAGGATTTGGGACAACTATACTATTTTTTTGGGCTGGAGATCCTTTACAAGTCAGATGGCATTGTAGTCTCTCAAAGGAAGTTTGTTTTGGACCTATTGAAGGACTATGAATGCCTTCACTGTCCATCCCTGACTTCTCCTCTTGATCCCACAATTAAACTGAAGGCCAAAGAGGGAGTGCCACTTTCTGATCCTACTTTCTACAGGAAGCTGATTGGCAAGTTAAACTTCCTCACTAACACCAGGTTAGACATAGCCTATGGAGTTCAGCATCTCAGCCAATTCATGCAAGGCCCTAGGGAGCCCCATTTGAAGGCAGCCTATCATATGTTGAGATACCTAAAAGGAGATCCCACTATGGGTCTGTGTTTCAGTACCGAGGGTGATCTTTCCCTGACTGCATACTGTGATTCTGACTGGGCAGCTTGCCCAGACTCCAGAAGATCAGTGTCTGGATACATTGTGTTCCTAGGAGGGAGTCCAATTAGTTGGAAGTTCAAGAAGCAAGAAACCATTTCCCTTTCCTCAGCAGAGGCAGAATACAGAGCACTCAGAAAGGTTATTGGTGAGCTTGTTTGGCTATCCAGGCTGCTTGAAGAACTCACTGTGTCAATCAATCTACCCATACCTATACATTGTGATAGCCTCTCTGCTCTACATATTGCTAGGAACCCTGTGTTCCATGAAAGAACCAAGCATATTGAAGTTGATTTCCACTTTGTGCGCACCAAGCTCCAAGAGGGACTCATTTCACTGCATCACATTGGCACTAGACAACAACTTGCTGATGTACTCACTAAAGCTCTTACTGGGATCAAACACTCTTCTGTACTTAGCAAGTTGGGTGTGACTCCTTCACCTCCAACTTGAGGGGGGGTATTGAGAATATTGTTATATTTATATTATTTGTATCAATGCTGAGTCAGCATCATTAGTTAGTCATTGACAGTTAGGCAATTAGTCATTTTGTATATATGTACTGAGAACAGTATTATTTTCAGTTTTTGATTAATATCATAATTTTCAGCTAACCGACCTTGTTATCCTCTCCATCTCCTCTCTATCACTCTCTCTCTTCGAGAAGCTTCCACAACCTCCATTGGAGGTAGCTCGGAGCTTTCTCCTCACTCAATCTTCACAGAAGGTAAGGTATTGAGCTTCTAAAAATTAGTAAAACTACTCGTCTTGGTTATGTCTATTTGATGTCACATAAAACTGAGCAATGAGTTGCTTTAAGAAATATATGAACATGACTGAAGATTAATTAGACGAATCATTAAATGTATTGAGAACCAATCGAGGCCATGGATACGTCTTGGCCCTATTAAACGAGTTTTTATGATGAAAAAGGAAGTGTTCACCAGTTGACCATTAAGACTCTACAACAAAGTGATGTTGCAGAGCGAAGGAGATAGAAGCTCCTCAAATGGTTAGATCGATGATGGCTCAAGCAAACTTGTTTTTCTATTGAGGAGATGCATTATTTATTGTTGCCTATGTTCATGACCATGTGCTAAAAAAATTAGTTACACCTAATGCACATGAGTTATGGACTAGTAGGAAACCCAACCTAAAGCGTTTTGAGATTTTAGGATGTGCAGCCAAAGTGAACACTCCTTTCATAGCAAATTGGGCTAGAGAGGAAGCAAGTGTGTCTATATGAGATACTTTAAAACATGAAAAGGTTACTTGTTCATGGGGGCTACAAGACAGTGGGGCGTAACTAAATTTGAATAAAAAGATGTCACATTCTTTGAGAATGAAGTTTCTTAGAAAGGCGAGATAGGTAAAGACTTGCCTAAAATTGAGGATCTAGATCAAATAGGATATCTTCATTCGAGTGGGAGGAGTTTTGAGCAATGATAAATTAGTTTCTCATCAAGATCCACCTTCATCATCGGATGCAAATGAAAGTGGTCCTGCTTCAAATGGGAACAAATATAAATATTCTCTTCTTGTTCCAAGTGGGAGCGAGATGAATAGTTCTGGTCTGACTAAGAGCAAAATTGATCCAAAATAGGATATCTTCATTCGAGTGAGAGTAGTTTTGAGCAATGATAAATTAGTTTCTCATCAAGATCCACCTTCATCATCGGATCCAAATGAAAGTGGTCCTGCTTCAAGTGGGAACAAATATAAATATTCTCTTCTTGTTCCAAATGGGAGCGAGATGAATAGTTCTGGTCCGACTAAGAGCAAAATTGATCCAAACGAGAATAATAAGAGATTACATGAATCTCAACCAAAAAGTGGTGCTCGTGAATATGAAATGAGAAATTTAAAAAGGCTCTTCTCTGTCTTTCACTACTAGAAATCCGGTAAAAAGCAACCACAAAAAGCGACCAAAGCTGGTCGCTTATAGGCCTAAAAGCGACAACGACCAAAAAGCTACCAAACATGCCTGGTCGCTATATTGCTGGTCCCTTTACTTTAGGGACCAAAGTTGGTCGCTAATTAGCGACCAACTTTGGTCTCTAAGGTAAAAGGATCAAATATTCCGGGTATTGACTATGGCGACCAACTTTGGTTGCTTTATTATTTTAATAATATAATTTTAGCGACCAAAGTTGGTCTCTTTATGTAAATTACGTTTTTTTATTTATTATTAATCATAAAACAGCGACCAACTTTGGTCTGTAAAGAAAAATATTATATTTTAAAATTTGGAAAATAGAGACCAAAGTTGGTCGCTATACTATTTTAATTTTTTTTTAAAATAATAGACCAAAGTTGGTCGCCAACTTCATGAATTAATTTTTTTTTTTAGTATTAAGCGACCAACTTTGGTCGCTATATTTCCAGAAATTGTTAATTTTCTGGGAAATAGCGACCAAAGTTGGTCGCTTTTTGTGAATTCTGGATTATATAGCGACCAACCTTGGTCACTATTTCCCAGAAAATTATTTTTTTTAATAGAGAAGCAACCAAATAGCGACCAAAGTTGGTCGCTTTTTTGGTATATTGCTGGCAGGAACTGCATGTTTTGGCAGCTACACCACCTGCCAGCTTACCAAATTCCTAAATAGGCATTTTATGCCAACAACAACAACAACAAGCAACAACAACAACTAAAAAGCAACAACAACAACAACAACAACAACAACACAATAACTACATTATAACGAACAAAGTATAAAGTTCAATAGAACTTTATACTTTAAGCTAACCAAACTAATAAGTTAACTGTTATTACAAAACCATTCGAAAACCGATTGTATTTGTCTAGTATAAACTAATAAGTTTAAAGATTGTTCTGTACATCATTATCATCACCGTCTGATGAACTTTCTTCACCATGACGGTATCCAGAATGGGCTATTTGTGGAGGATGGGAAGAACGATCATGGGGAGGACGGGAGGAACGAGCACGGGGAATGCGAGCCTCTGGCGATGACTCACGAGACCGGGGAATCGGAAAACTGCCAGAAGCTAGGAGAGATTTGATCTGCTCTTGCATGCCCTTGTACTGAGCTTGCATGCCAGAGTACTGCATATCTCTAAGCCTTTCTCTCTCCTTGGCGGCTTCTAGCTCGGATGTGAGCTTTTGTACAGTCTCCCGCATAGAGGAGAGGCTCTCCCCATCAAGTTGCTCGGCTTGGGAGGAAGTCCTATTCCTTGCATTCCACACTTATAGCGATGGAATTTTTTATTAGGAAGCTCGTATACCTTCCCCCATTTTGGACCGCCAGCAGCCTGCGTCCACATTCTCTCAGCATCCTCGTCCGATAGTTGGATTGGCGCGCCCGACTCATTAGGTGGCTGACTGCGTATGAATTGCTCCACTTCAGCTGTGAAGCGACCCTATAAGAAAAATTACATTGAATTACTATTTCAAAATTTATATAAAAGTAAATCAAATTTTTTAATGAAAAGTGAAAACTTACATGTACAGTCGAGGCTCGGCCCTCGACCCACCTTTCTTGGTCCGTCTCTTTCTTCTTCTTTACAATATGAGTCTCCTTGAAGAGCTCATCTTGGTTCATCGGATGCCCCAACTTTTTTTCCTGAAAACTCATAAATTTTAGTTAATAAACAGAATACATATACTTTGAAAATTAAAATAAATTAAGCAATTACGTACCATTCTTCGTTTTATCGTCCCTAGGCTGATCGCACCTCCAGTGTGCAAGGATCCTCCCTTCTCAGATGCCCGGGCTTTTCCTTTTTTCGCTCTTCTGTAAGAACTCTGCGGTAAGCCATTGCCTTTGCAAATCATCCCATAAATTCTGAAGCAACCAGCCAGGCTTCTGGTTCAACCGCCTAGCTTTGGAGAAACAATGGGACAACCGCTTTCGAGCTTTTAGATGGAAATTTGCAGCCACTTCCGCGCTATAGCGGTGTTCCCATACACACTTGCTCTGTATTTCAAAAGTCAAGTATTATATG
>NC_031993.1:26174853-26252693 GCF_001879085.1 Nicotiana attenuata
TGCAGACCCGCTGATGCGAAAAGGGGGTCCGCTTATGCGGAACCTCATCAATTCAACACAAGGTCGCTTCTGCGCTTTTCCACCCACTTCTGCGAAATCGCTTCTGCGGTCCATTTCCGCAGAAGCGGAAATACCAGATGACACAAATCTCAGACCTGAAGCAACTTCCAAAAACTCTCGTTTAACCACTCGAATTCACCCCGAGGCCCCCGGGACCTCAACCAAATACACCAACACATCCTAACACCTCATTCAAACTTGCTCCAATCCTCAAAACACATCTAACAACGCTAAAACCATTAAATCATATCGGATTCAAGCCTAAGTTTCTTAAAAGCTTCCGAATTACGCATTCGATCAAAAACCCGACCAAAACGCCTCCGAATGACCTGAAATTTTGCAGACACATCCAAAATCGCCTAACGGAACTACTGCAACTCTCGGAATTCTATTCCGACCCTCGGAACAAAATCTCACCTATCAACCGGAATTCGCCAAAATACTAACTTCGCCAATTCAAGCCTAATTCTACACCGGACCTCCAAAATCAATTCCGATCGCACTCCAAGTCACAAATCATCCCCCGAAGCTAACCGAATCACCGGAAATCACATCCGAGCCCTCTAACTCATTAGTCAACGTCCGGTTGACTTTTCCAACTTAAGCCTTCTTGAAAGAGACTAAGTGTCTCATTGGCTACCGAGACCAATCCAAATCAATTATAACACACCAAATACTGATAGTGTAACATGAAGAAGCATAATGTGGGGGAAACGGGGCAGTACTCACGTGACGACGGGCCGCGTCGTCACATATATATAAGCTAAATTCGAAATAATATTAGCTAAATTCGATATAATTCGAAATATATAAGCTAAGCTATATTCTATAATACATATTTCGATGGAAATATCATAAATATAAATAATTATATTGCTTAAAAGAACATTTATACCTTAAATTGATTGAAGATTGCCTCCTTCAGCGAGAATGGGAATTCACTCCAAGTCGCATAAGGACCATCATAAAGCTTTCTGGTGGCTTTGGTGATGATCCTTGTAGTAATATTACTAGGGATGAACCTGCAATTTAATAAAAAAACACATTAATATCTTAGTAAAACTGTACAAAACAAAAAAAGTAAAAATAACAAATAACTCTTACCCGTCACCCTTAGAGGCTATGATGATCCTGCCATATTCATCATAATGCACCTCCTCATCATCATCAGCATCATTGTCAGAAGCATGTATATCGGAGGCATGTGTGGAAGGTGTAGGGGGGTCAGAGCTAGTATCTCGCAGGCGAAGGCCTGCAATAGATGGAGTCCCAGATGAAGATGGCTGCGAGCCCTGGGACTGCGAGCCCTGGGAGTGCGACATAGCTATATGGGCCGCAATGGGATGAGACACAAATAGCTATGACCAGTGGCTGTGACACGGATGGCTGTGATCCATGTGGATGTGACATGGATCGATACGATCCATGAGCTGCTGATGGATGCGATCTATGTGGTAGTGAGACAGGTGGACTGTATGTAGGTCGTACAGTCCTATGGCCCTGTGAAGAAAGACCCGGCATCTGCACGAAGGTGTAAGGCTGGTGATGCGCTGGCAGCTCAGAATAGCCCTGGGGTGGAGGCCCAGACATAGGAATAGGCACAGGCATCTGTGAAGAGGCAGGAAGGGATTGAGTAGTATCTTCTACCCTCCTCTTTGGTTTCCTAGCCTTTTCTCAACCCCGAGAACCAGTAGGATCACTGTTACCTCGACCCTTTCCTGTCATCTGCATAATATAATACATAGTTAGATTGAAACATATAAAGAAACTAGCTATAAACGAGAGTTATTAAAGAAACCAACTTTTTAAAGCTCATCGACGTATAGTTCCTCGTCCGAGAATTCTTCTTCCTCACTAGTTTGAGCTTCATCAGTTGATTCTTCTTCCTCGTTTTCTATAATTCTTACTTCATCTATATCAACTTCTTCTAGTATGTGTTCAGGATGTTCCAAATCATTTTCTAAAACTTCGTCCACTATTTGGTGAACACTGGAGATATCGTTTTGATATGCAACATCTAACACATTCTCGACTTCTACCCTACCCACAGGCTTAGTTTTTATTACAACCCACCAATCAAACTTATTCCACCGCAATGGATAAGGAGCATAATATACTTTCCTAACATTATGTGCAATTATGAAAGGATCATAGCGATCATACTCCCTCGTATGATTAACCTCAATTATGTTGTATTGATTGTGTACTCTTGTACCTCTTGTTGGATGTGGGTCAAACCACTTGCATCTAAAGAGTATCAATTTGTTAAATGGCCAACTTGTATATTCTAGTTCTATTATTTCTTTGAGCACACCATAATAATCAATATCTCTATCTTGGTTGCCATCACCACCTTGAACCCACACCCCACTGTTGTTGCTATTTTTATTTTTAGAGCAATCCTCTGTATGAAACTTATAACCATTCACAACGTACTTAGACATTGTTGTGACCTCAACCCCAGGTCCCCAAGATACATCTTTTAAAAATTGATTTACACCATTATTTGGATCATTTACCTATATATCGTTAAAAAAATTCATAAGTTAGCATAACTTCCAAACATTGTTTACCTACATAGTGTTAGAATATTTTAAGGAGAAACTTACAAATTGTTTGAACCACGTATCAAATCTCGTATATACAGCATCATGGCCAAATTGACCCACAAAGTGACTGTGACACATCAAATATTTCTGTAGTTGCATTGAGATGTAATCACAGTAATTTTTATATTTTGATAACTACTAAATCAATACTTACTTGAGATATGGTACAACTTCGGGACAATTTAGCAACACGTGAAGTGTAGCTGACTTGAACTCCATATCACTCAAACTTCTCTTTCTACCATCCTTAGAACATCGGCCTGGTTGATTGAATATGGACATAGGCGGATATAATGGATCATTCCTAAGGTCGACCGTGTGCCTGTTGGGCCTATTCCTAGCACATGGCACATTACTCTCAAAATAATAAGAACAAAAATGAGCAGTTTCCTTCGCAAGATAAGCTTCGCATATAGATCCTTCAATCCTATTCCTCTGCTTAACAAATTTTTTGCATTTGCCAATTGTCCTACATAATTTCAGGTTAGCCAAGAACATTTGTTTAAATTAAAACAAAAAATTACATCAAACTTAAAATATTACCTCTCAAAGGGATACATCCATCTGCATTGAACATGCCCTCGAAGTCGTGCCTCGTGTACAAGGTGGATTGGAAGGTGTTCCATCACATCAAAAAACCCACATGGAAATATCTTTTCCATCTTAGTAGAAGTTACACGAATGTTCTGATCCATCCGGAGTAGATTTTCTTCCCTTAATGTGGAAGAACACAAGTCTTTGAAAAACAAACTAATCTCTGTGATGGGTTTCCAGATTCGTTCAGGCAAACCACAAAATGCAATAGGC
Organism: Nicotiana attenuata; assembly: GCF_001879085.1. Lineage (NCBI taxonomy): Eukaryota > Viridiplantae > Streptophyta > Magnoliopsida > Solanales > Solanaceae > Nicotiana > Nicotiana attenuata. The sequence continues at coordinate 26,178,330 of NC_031993.1, forward strand.
ACTAAGGTCTCCATGAAAACATGACTTTTCAAATGGCTCAACTTCCCTACCTCCATATCAACTTTTTTCCCAAAATTCGACGCATAACCCTCAGGCATCTTCAATTTCGTTACCCAATCACAAATTTGCCGTCTTTCCTCCAATGTGTAACTTCCTTTGGGCTTGAACACCTTACCATTGTTTGCTGTCTGCAAGTATAGTTCAGGCCGCCTGCAATATTCTTGTAAGTCCATTCTAGCCTTCGGGTTATCCTTTGTCTTACCTTTAACATCCATCACTGTGTTGAACAAATTGTCAAAATAGTTCTTCTCAATATGCATGCCATCAAGGTTGTGACGGAGAAGATTATCCTTCCAATAAGGCAACTCCCAAAATATACTCTGTTTCGTCCAATTATGAGTAACACCGTATCCGGGGAATCTATAAGGTGGAGCTTCAGTAACTTTACTGAAGTTCTGGACCCTCTCCCAAATTTCCTCACCTGAAAGTATCGGAGGTGGGAAATCATATTCCATTTTATTCTTTTTGAATGCATTTTTCATCCTTCTAAACTCATGATCAGGAGGCAAGAATTGACGATGACAATCAAACCATGATTGCTTTCGGCCATATTTCAAAGTGAACGCATTACTATTTTCCATGCAGTAAAGACAAGCTAGCTTCCCAGCAGTCATCCACCCAGACAACATTCCATACGCAGGAAAATCGTTAATTGTCCACATTAAATTAGCACGCAAAATGAAATTCTGCTTGGTTGATATGTCATATGTTTCAACACCATCGTCCCACAATTGTTTTAGCTCATCAATCAAAGGTTGCAAATATACATCGATCAAACTTTTCGGATTACGTGGACCGGGGATAATACAATTTAAGAATATATATGGACTAGTCATGCACAACTCGGGTGGTAGATTATAAGGTGTAAGAAAGACAGGCCAACATGAATATGGTGTGGCAGATACAGAAAAAGGCGTGAAGCAATCCGCACACAGACCTAATCGAACATTCCTTGGTTCACTAGCAAAATCTGGATATGTCCTATCAAAGTGCTTCCAAGCTTCTCCATCTGAAGGATGACACATAACACCAGGTGGTCTTCTATTTTCAAAGTGCCATCTCATATGAGGAGCAGAACTCATCGACGCATATAACCTCTTTAACCTAGGTATAAGAGGTAAATAATGCATCGACTTGATAGCGACCATATTCCCACTGGAAAGCCTCTTGAAACGAGGCTTTTCGCAAAATTTACAACTGTCCAAACCTGCATCATCTTTATAATATAACATGCAACCATCTTCACAACAATCAATTCTCATTGACGAAAGTCCTAACTTAGAAACTAATCTCTTTGCCTTGTAGAAATCACCAGGTAATTCGATATCAGGGTCAACTAGTTCACGCATAAGGTCAATGAAGAGTCCATGGTTCCTTGAGAAATATTCCAATCAGATTTTCATACTGAGTAATCTAACTGCAACAGACAACTCAGAGTGCGACTTCCGTTACGTAGTGGACGGACTAGCTTCCTCTAAAGCTTCATAAAAAACGTTTTTGCGTCATCGTTAGGAGTTTGTTCAACATTTTTCGTTGGGCTCCCCCCAAAGTGCATCCCAAAAGCATCCGAACCATATCATGAATTCTAGAATCACGATTTGTATTCTCCACGACCTACTACTTTCACCCACAACCATGTTATGAAATTTCCATGGCTACCATCGATCTCTCCATGACTAGTCCACACAAAGTAATTCGCTATAAACCCCTTTACTATAAAGATGAACCTTAACTTCCTCCGATTTTCCAAACTTCATACAGTCGCACCTAACACAAGGGCACCTAATTACTCCTTCATTTATGTATGGCGGAAGTGACGTTGCATGTCTAATAAATTCAATCAACCCCTTCTACAAAATCCTCCCGCAATCCCCGCCGATTAGGATAATTTCTATTGTACATCCAAGACGATGTTCCATCTAAATATAATAAAGCAAGAACAAATTAATTTAGTTAACTCAAGTATTTATAATGTATTCTTATTTAGGACAATGTATTTACAAGTACTCTTATTTAGGTATTGCTAATGTATGAATTGTTTCTTTTCACAATTTAACTCAATATAAATTAATACAAGAACTAAAAGATCATAATTTCTACCTTTATTTCATAAATCTAATGTAGTTCAAACCAAAAACCCTAATACTAAATAGACAAAAATTCTAAAAAATTACATAAAATTATATAGCAAAAATTAAAAATTAAAAAGCTAAGAAGATAGATCACAACCTTGGTAGATTAAAGGAGGATTAAAAAGCAGTGGTGGAAATGGGTGGGGGACAGCGGCTTCCGGCGACAGTGATAGCGGCGGCTCCGGCGACAGTGGTAGCGGCTCCGGCGATAGTGGCTAGGGGTGGGGGATTGATTTGTGTAAGGGAAAATAGAGAAGGAGAGGAGATTATGTTGAGAGAGAGTTTGGGAAATATTTGGTAAGAAAATAAGACATTGGGAGGGCTAACCCGATTTTGACTCTGGATTTAAAAATGGCGACCAACTTGGTCACTATATTTGGTATCTATAAGTATTGACTATTTTGACCAAAATAACGACCAAAGTTGGTCGCCACATTTTGACCGTTTGACCAAAATGGCGACCAAATTTGATCGCTATATATAAAATAAAAATAAATTATTTTTAGTTCAATTTACAATTATGTACATATGTAGTATAAATTTAGGATTTTTATTTTATTTTAATTTATTTTATATATATATATATATATATATATATATAGATACACACACACACACACATATATATATACTAAGTATATAAATATATATATGTATATGTTATAGCGTAAGTATATATAATTCGATATAACATTACCTAATATACTTATACTTAGTGATAGTATAGATAGTAATATATATTATTATATATAAAGCTATATTCGATATAATATTACCTACTACACTTATACTTAGTGCATTATATATAGCGTAAGTATATATATATATATATATTATATATATATATAAGCTTATATTCGATATAACATTACCTAATATACTTATACTTAGTGCATAGTATAGCGTAAGTATATATATTATATATATACATATATATATATATATATATATAAGCTATATCGATATAATATTACCTAATACACTTATACTTAGTGCATAGTATAGCGTAAGTATATATATTATATATATATTAGCTATATTCGATATAATATTACCGAATACACTTATACTTAGTGCATAGTATAGCGTAAGTATATATATTTATATATATATAAGCTACATCGATATAATATTACCTAATACACTTATACTTTAGTGCTAGTATAGCGTAAATATGTATATAATGTAAGTATATATATATATATAATATATATATATATATATATAAAAGCTACATTCGATATAATATTACCTAATACACTTATACTTAGTGCATAGTATAGCGTAAGTATATATATTATATATATATAAGCTACATTCGATATAACATTACCTAATACACTTATACTTAGTGCATAGTATAGCGTAAGTATATATTATATATATATATATATATATATATATATATATTCGATATAACATTACCTAATACACTTATATTTAGTGCATAGTATAGCGTAAGTATATATATTATATATATATATATAAGCTACATTCTATATAATATTACCTAATACACTTATAATTAGTGCATAGTATAGCGTAAGTATATATATTATATATATATAAGCTATATTCGATATAACATTACCTAATACACTTATACTTAGTGCATAGTATATATATATATATATATATATATATATATATATATATATATATATATATAGACACACACGCACGCTTCGTAGTACTATTCATCCCTTGTATTACAAAAGTGTTAACGGCTAACATTTATATTATTTATTTAGTAAATACAAAAGTGATTTTTACTTTTTGACCAATGGTGACCTAAATAGCGACCAACTTTGGTCGCTAAACATACATAAATTTAAATTAGCGACCCAAGTTGGACGCTAAATTTAAATCAGATTTATTTATCTTTCATATAATTTTTAAAATATTAACTGGGTCCCAGGTTAGCGACCACAGTTGGTCTATATTCTACTGAGCGACCAACATTGGTCGCTAAAGTTGAATTATATTTATTTATATTTTATAAATTTTTTTAAACAAAATTATAATTATTAAAATTTTATAACTGGGTCCCAAATTAGCGACCAAAGTTGGTCTCAATCTGTTTACTCTTTATATAACGACCAACTTTGGTCGCTAATTTTAAATTTTATTTATTTATATTTTATTATTTTTTTAAAATAATATTATAATTATTAAAATTTAATAGGTGGATCCCATGAAGCGACCAACGTTGGTCGCTAATCTGAGTAATTCTTTGACCGAGCAAGTCTGACCAGTCCGGTCAACAGTTTGACAAAATTTTCGACCAAGTTGCGACCAACGTTGGTCGCTAATTTATTTAAAATTATTATTTTATTATTTTCACCAGTTTAGCGACCAACTTTGGTCGCTTTTCTTGACAGACCAATTTTGGTCGCTAAAGTTTGGTCGCTTTTTGCAGGAATTCTAGTAGTGTTTCAACGGATAAATAAATAAATGCAATGAAAGAATAAATGAAGTCTAAAAGAATCAACCAAGTTCAAGAACTAGTTGGTCTTCTAAAAGAACACAAATTAAATGGTTTTTTAAAGTTAAGCAAGTGACTTGATGCTAATGGTATGCGCCGCATGAAGGGAATGACGATGACGGTTCATTCTCACATGTTATGTGGAATCAGCTCTATTTGTCTATTTTTCTGGATATAAAATTGTATCAAACGGAAGTAAAGGCCGCCATTCAATAGAGAACTAAGTGAAGAATTTTATGTGGAATAACTTGAAGTTTCATCCAAAGGTCCACGAACATACGATTTGTAGACTTTTGCAATCTTGTAATAGCCTCAAATAATCTTCAAGTCAAATTATATATGTTCCTTAGTGTGACCACTTTTAATGGCTCTACCACAAGTCATAAGGGATCATTATGTTTATAATAAAAATATCTGAGAGCAATTCTTTAGTTATGTCATTATATGTTAATCACATATTGATAGATGAAAAATAATTTGGAGTAAAGAACTTATTATCGTCTCACTTGGAGATGAAGATAAAGGTAAAGACGCATATACTCTTGAAATTATAAAGATTTTAAGAAAATATTTAAAGAAATTGTTCTTTAAATGATTCAAAATTTTGCAAAACTCCAATCGACAAAGACAATGCCATGTATACTAGGTTGTGTCTTAAGACTCCAAAAATAAGAGAAAAACAAATGCGTAGAGTGTCTTATGGCAGTATGGTTGGTAGTCTAATACAAGATACATTTGCTAGACTTAATATATGTTTCGCAATAGGCTTGTAAACAAATATGAAATCAATCTTGACCCAGCACATCATAAAGCAGTTATAAGAATAATGAGGTACCATAAAGGAATTTCTGATTATGCATTTTACAATAAGGGCATGACAACAACTGAAGGGATGTACTGATGCTAATTGTGGAGGATTTATGGATAAGATTAGGTCCACCTCCAAATATGAATTCTGGTTATAATGACGTCATGTCATAGAGCAGATGAAAAGTAGTCAGTCTGGCTTTATCCTTGATGGGAGCTGAGTTTGTGGCTCTCTTCTCAGTAGCGCATCAATTGTTTGGTTAAAAAAAGGGGCCTAGACCGTTTGTTGGTACATCAGTTAATACTAATCTAGCGACAGTCTTTGTGACAGTCAAGCTGATATTTTAAGCACCAAGGACCCTAGATAATTTTAAAGCCAAATATATTGATATTAAAGTCAATTTTATGAAAGACATGGTTGCACGCAAATAAATGAACATAAAGTGTATCTGCACAAATGGTTGCAGAACCATTGACTCAGTCGACTTCTAGAAATGCATATTTTTGTTCGTGCAAGATCTCAAGGACTGTGTGGGCCTATATAGTCATTGGTGTTTAATTTATTTTTTTCCGATGTTCACAAATGATTATTATTTTTTGAATATAAAAAGAAGTTTTATTTGCATAAACTTATTATTTGAATGTTTGTGTACATTCTTATTTTGAATGTTTATTGCACATTCATAAGTGGAATGCTTTTTCGTGTATTTTTTTTCATATTATTGAGGTGTGTCGGGTAAGTAGAGGTCAGTCTTCTCACACAGGTGACTGCCTCTATCAATTTGGTGTAGATGGGAGATAAGACGAGATTTTAAGCAATTTATCAAGCAGATTATTTGAGAGCACATGAATTAAAGATCTTTAGCGTCACACAAGTAATAATAAATGGTCATTTATAGTATTTTATTGGCAGAAATAAGTTTCTGCTAATCTACCTTAAGAGGCCAGATGTGAGTTAGTGGGGAAGGAAAAAAAAAAAAAAAAAAGCAGACCTGCGCCGCGGCTCGAACTAAACTAGGTAGACGACAGGTTTTTCTCAGAGCCGAATGATTAAGTGAAGTTGCAAGACGCAGCGAGCCAGAGAAGCAGTTTGACGAAGATAGGGATGCATCACTAGGCAATGTATAAGAAAATGTAGTAGGGTTTGCACGAAACCTTGTGGAGCTGAAAGTGAACCGATATTTGACTGTAACTTAAAGTAAGTGGAGAAATTAAAAACATAAAGCTGAGGAGAGACGAGAGAGTTTTTGAGTTGTCCAGTGACTAACTAAAATCGATCGAAAAAATGTAAAAGCACTCACCACTGTGGCGAATGCAGCCGCCATTGTTGGAAAATATCACGGGTTTTCGTCTGTGCGTTGCTTGAAAATGACTTGGAAAATTAGACACTCTATCGGCATTGCCATTAAGAAAGGTACAGTGAGGCAGGACAAAAATAGAATGGCGTCGCGAGACTGAACCGGACACTTACAGTGTGTTGGACTAACGTGATAACCAACTACACCACTATCTCAATTTGTTCAATCCAGATAGTTCTATCAGTAGAAAACAGTCTTTGTTCGCATCAAACCGCACATGTTGCGCCTACAAATTTTTCGATGGGCTGGTCACCAAATAGGCAATAACGTAGTCTAACCTGTGGCTTAACATTGGAAAATAGTTATCATACGACAGAGAGCCTAACACTTGAAACAATGCTGTGGACGTATCTGAAACAATGCTGTGGACGTATCTGAAGAAGTTTAATCTGCTTAGGTTACTACTTTTTCAATATTTGAGTTGTTATTTTGTTTATGATATGTTTTGGGAGAGTAGAGTATAGAGACTTTCTCATCAACAGCTTCCTATACAAATCTAGCGGGTACAAAACACGGCCAGATAAGAAAACAAAATTTTGGAAAATGAGAGTGATAAACATTAAAGAATGATGGATCTTGAACATAATTACTCCCACTCTTGCACACGTTGACAGAATGTATTAGTCTTAGTCCCGTGTATGAGTGCATGGATTTAAGAGAGGAACTGAAGAAGAGAAATACTAGCTAGTGAACAGAGAGTAATGAAGGGAAAATAAAAAATAAAAATATAAGCACGAAGGTCGTGATAGTGGAAAGTGGGTTTCACCAAGTGGAACGCAAAACACCAAGCACCTTTTTTAGTTTAGGAGCTTATTACTAGTATAGCTTTTTGCTCTTATCATATCGGCTAAGGCCATCAATTTCCTACATCAGATAGGAAGAAACAAAAAGGAAAACATTTCTCTCTGTTACGTTGCCTCTGCTCTACTTGATAGCTGGTATCTATAAAGATCCAATCAATCTATACAAGCTTTTTCCTATCTCATCCCAACTAATTGGCTATACTACCTAACGCTAGCTATATCTCACCAGCCATCCCTAAAGAAAATGGGATGGAGTAAAACAAAAGAATGTGACCGGAAAATTTTACAGATGACTCTAATCTGTACAGCAGAAGAAATTGGGAAACTAACAAGTTACAACTGTACAACCACTAATCTTCTATCCGTTGTATCTCACCCATCATGATGCGATTGCTTGTAACCTTGAACCCAAGAAGAGCAGGATCAATCTGCCTTCCTTTCTTTCCTTTCTTCTTACCACTACGGGCACATTGTGTTCCATCCGATGCCTCTGATGCATGTGCCTCCTGAGCTGCTGGCTTCTTTGCGTTACTCTTAAGCATGTCACTGAATGATGTCTCTGAAACATCAGCATCACCACAAGATGCAGTCCGTCGGAAGCGCACATCTTTCTTTCCAGATGTCACGGTGTCACGGACTTGATTTGCTGCATTACCTCCCGCTTCCCTCTTGCCCACTAGTAACAGAATTAAAATGAGGATGATAAGCAATTCGTGATAGATGGAATTTGTGCATAAGGGGATTGGGAATTTTACTGTTACAAGTGCCACAATGGGAATAGCAGAGATAAAAATAACTGGTACACTCCTCACATGCGTCTTCAAGGTGCAAAATAGAAATGAAACACAGTAAAATCAAGACAATCAGAAGACAGTTTGCAACAAAAAGGAGAAAGACAGCCTACTTTCAGAAGCCATGGCATCTGAAGGATTTTTGCTTCTCACAAGGGTATCAGAAGTTAGATCAGATAGACCCTCCTGTGTCGAAGAAACTCGTAAGACAGGTGGACGCTTCAGCAAGATATTATCCAGCCTTTTTGATGTCACAGTCATCCTACCAAATAAAAACAAAATACAGATGCATATCAGGAAAGCAATATCACAACATATTTTTACATATCAGGAAAGTGTTATCTATGGCATGATTTTTACACCATACACTGATAAATGAAAAAATTAACCTTTTAAGAAAGGGAAGGGAAAAAAAGCAACCGAAAACTTTTGTGAGAGCATGGCCGCGATCAGACAGATTTGGCTACACAGTTTTGGAGGGTGAAAATACTACTATAACAAAATAATTTCCACATTCTTATGACAGTTATACCTTTTATTTTAATAAGTTATGACAGTGATGCCTTTAAACATACAGAACTTGGAAGAAGTTTTTTGAACAATCAAATCGGTGCCCAAACATCACCTTTCCTAAGACTGAAACCTAGTAGTAGTGACAATGCTCATATTATCTGATTACGCCTTTAGTGAAGAGGCTCCATAACAGCACTTGATTATACATGCATGTACAACAAAGACAACAAACCCAGTATAATCCCACAGGTGGGGTCTAGGGAGGGTAGTGTGTAACTGTGTACGCAGAACTTACCACTACCTTGAGAAAGATTATACATGCATGTACCATTATAAATATCAGTAAAATGAAGATGGTGGGCAATAGAATGAAATTATCAGAACCAAAAATGTTCAGTACTGAAACAATAATTCAGTTTCTAAGCAAGCCAGCCTACTCTATAATAAGAGAACATTCTTTTTGTAATAGAATCTTGGCAATAAATCCTACTGCTTCAGGAATTACAACTAGCAGTTTCCTCTTCCAGAGCATTTTATACGAATAAAATTGTTGCAGCTGCTGAAGCACAAACTTTACTTCATTTTCCAAACTACCAACTATGCCCATCAGAATGACACCAATAATGATAAATCCTTTCCTTTCCATGAAGAAGCAGAAGATAGCACTTACCGTTCCTTCGGAATTTCCTCCGCAACCGAATCCCCTCTATCACTCTTGTCATTGTAGAAGTCAAGATTTCCACCTGAGATGATTTAAAAACATCAAAATCTTTCAAGCAATAAAATTTCTTTTGGATAAAGGGATATATGCACACACACAACGAGAGAGAGAGAAAGAGAGAGAGAGAGAGAGAGAGAGAGAGAGAGAGAGAGAGAGAGAGAGAGAGGGAGGGAGAGTAACCTCCAGTCCCAAGTGAACTGTGCCTGCTAAGCAAGTTAACTGGCATTTCCCCCTCTACAGTCATCACACCAGCTTGCCCACCGATACTTTCTCGAGCCTCAAGATACACCTGCAGATAACCATCTTGACATGTAAGAGCACATCTTCATTGCCACCACATATAAGATGCCTATAGGATCTTGTAAATTACCTGAGAGGCATCATTGATGCTGGAAAAGACAGGTTCAACTTCAGATAAAGCTCCAGAATGAGATTTGAAGGGCAATCTCTCACCAACATTAAGACTACTGGCAATCTCATCTACGTGATCTCTATGTGGTGGCAAACCTGAATTAGAACCATATGACCCAACACTAAAGGCTTGGTTTAGACTCGTATCCTGGTCCAAAAGAGGGTTGAACGAACAGTTTGAAGCATTTGTCCTGGAAAACTGACCAGAGTGAAAGCCCCTCTCAAACAAAACCCCCCTGGTCATTTCTGCTTTCTCAGTTGACTGCTGGCCAGATTTTTGCTGGAGCAGCTCCATAAGTAATCGCTTTGAACTGTCATCACTAGCACCAGCTGACATCCACATACTTTGATCTTCAGAAGCCCTTTTGACATCAAATTCCCTTCTTTGCATCTCACCATTAAGATGCAGTTGCTGCATCCGAGTTTCCATCCAATCAACTGGTAACTGACCATTTCTTTCAGGCCAATGATTTTCAATTGTATCTGCATTCGGAGCATGAAATTGATTGGAAAACAAAGGATGGTGAGGAGATTGCGCGTGGGTTCCAGTCGAGAACCCAGGCATATGACCAGCTGATTGCATTCTTGAATTTGGATCTTGCATTTCTAAACCTTGTGCATGCAATAGAGGATTTACAGCGTCCAAATTAACACCAGGACCACCACCAGGTACTGACATTGTACGTTCTAAAGGCAGTAATCCAGAGTCATAGAGACCCCGCTGAAATCTATCCTGCACTGACAAATTCCTTTCCAGATGACTGACATGCTCTTCAGGAAGGGGTATCTGTTGCTGTTGGTAAATATCTAATGGGCCAAATCCAGAGTTGGCTCGACGAGCAACAGCTGGATTTCGGAGAAACTGACCAGTTTCATCTACATGCCAGACAGAACCAATCTGTCTATCTTCCTCCATTTCCAAACGTTGCCTTAGCCTCTCATGCACTTGTTCCTGTTGAAGGATTTGATGCTCCACAGGGTGCATCTGTCCATGCTTTGCCCGAGATAGGAGCTCCATCAAATCATTTTGATGCCCTTGACGCGGTATTTGACCAAATTTTGCTTGAATGAGATGCTCAATAGATGGTTCAGCATGTCTTGGGGGAAGATGTGAACGCTGTTGCAGTTCACTCAGAATTTGCTGTTTAATCAACACCTGCTCCAGAGCACTGTTATGCCTAATAGAACCAAGACGTGATTGTGCACGACTTGAATCACATATTTGACTCTGCAATAATTGTTCAAGAAGCAGCTGTCTTGCATGGGACTGTTGCTCTTTCAGTAGCATTTGCTGTTGATGGAACTGTTGCTGTTGTTGCAGTTGTTGTTGTTGAAGCTGTAACTGTCTCTGCTGCTGCTGCTGCAGCTGAAGAGCCATAAAGTGTTCCAAGTCCTGCCCAGTCTGACTCGCCAACTGCGGTTGGTGTATTGAATTATAGTTTGCCCCTTGTTCCAGCATTGCTTCATTTAAATGACTATTATGAGAGGACATCAAACTATTAGGATGCTGTTGTTGAAGTTGTTGTGAGAACAGCTTATCTGCCAACTCAAACCGGTTCAGTTCGTGGTCCCTGTGCAACAAGTGGCTGGCATCTGTAGCATCTTGATATAAGTTGGGTTCTGATACAGCATTTCTTCTATAAGCATCAGCCCATGTCTCGACAGTAGAGGCTGGTTCCATCTTAGCACCAAATGGCGCAACCCTTGCAGCAACAGGGTTTAGAATCTGATCCTGACCACCTCCACTAAATGGAACATCTGAGATAGGACCACTCTTTCCTGAAGTGCCTTCAAGCTCTGACCATAATAAACCAAGTGGGTGCAGTGGCTCTTCCTGATTTGGAACTCGACCCCCAGTCATTGCATTTGGAATTGCACGATGCATATTTGAAGGATCAGTAGGTCCTGTTGAAGTTTTTCCAATAGGATTGCCACTGCTTCCAGGTCTTCCTGGAAACACAATTTCTGCAAATGGATTTCCATTAAGTAATGAATCAGATAGCAAAAGAACAAAAGAACAGATAAAGGTCACCTGCATTAAATATTAATGATCAAGATCTTGATGGCCTATTTGCAAGGAAAGAGGCTACGTTCTCTCCTCCAAAGCCACCAGAGGCCATGCATTGGCATAAAAATAAGGATCCAAAGTGAAAACGCTAACTAACCTTCGTCTTGAGCAACGAAATCATGAAACTCTTCATTTTGTAAATAAGGCGGTTTAAATTGACGAGCTGGATGATCAGGTACTGACTGATTACGATGTCCACCAAGGCCATTTTGGCCATCAAAATCAGATGCCGGCCAGCTCAAGCCATCCAGGGCAGCAGAACCAACCATCTCAGAAACAGAAGCTGAGCAATGTAAACCAGAGTCCAACTTCCCCTCTAGTACAGCAGATGGTTCTACCTGAGGAAGATTGATGTCACCAACATACTCATGTCCAAATTTCAAATGCGGCATTATGTCCCCCAGTTCAAAGAAAGGTGAATCTTCAGGGGCATCTTCCAACCGAACTGGCAAGTCAGTTCCAAAAAAACCCTGGTCAAACCATGAGATGATGTCAGCTCCAAGAAATGGCCCCTGGATTTCGCCTTGTGGATCACGATAATACAAACTCAACTCCTCAGGTGGGGTACCCCTTCCCAGAAGGTTGTTCCAGTAGATTTCTGAAGAGGACTTTGCAAATAGGGAATTTGAATCATCAGGAACCTTTGAACTGACATCAAAGGCAACATGTTGTTGGATGTTCTCAAAGACAGGGGCCATGGTTACTCCTGATTCTGGTAAGCTGACCTCAGAAGTATCAGATTTGGACCCACTAATGACTTTCAAGCAGTCATTATTGACAGTTCTCTTCCTGGTCAACAATCTTTCATCTGCAGTAATAGATTCAGAAACTTTCTCTTTCTGTCCTTCATGATTATCTCCACCTAAATTAAGATTCAGAAGTCAACAGGTAAAGCTATATTGATGAGAAGAGCGAATAATTAATTCCAAAATAAACAGAGGTAATACTTTACTCACCATCCAACCTGACCTTGACACCATTCTCATAAGAAAAGCTATAGGCATTGGCTTCTTCAACACCTTTTGATGTTTTCAGTAACCTATCAGCTGTCTCTTCAGTGACATCAGCAGAGGGAGCACCCTGCTTTGGATTGTTGGGCTCCGTATCCCCAGTTTCTGGGAAGTACAAAAACAATCAGAGAGAATCATGTGCTCCTACTCCAACAAAAAGATAATGGACAGGATAGCAGTAGCACTCAGTAGTGCATCCAAAGACAGTGTTTGAAAGACAGTTACCTGTGACATCATCTATTGATTGACCCTTTCTAGAAGGATTGTAAGAAACACCACTACCAGTAATTTTACCTTTCCATATGTCATTGAGGACAGCCTGTAAGAATGATCAAGTAAATTTATGGTATCAAATATTTCTTGAACACTAAACCGACAAGTTTGATTAAATGAAGTAACCGATTTAGCTCACCTCCTCCTCAGCATCAGGAACAACAAAAGCTAATGGTTCAATAGCAATTACTTGAGTAACTGGGGGTTCTTCTTCCATATTTTCAGGCATGCTACAAAGAGATGAGCCAAGCTTTTGCATGCGGTATATGTCAAGAGTTTTCCCCCTTGGATAACAAAATATGCCAGCTGAGATGCTTGGTTTTCCAGCAACAGAATTCTCAAATGGCGAAGCACCAATTGCACCCCCAGAGGAAGGTCTTACAATAGTCACAGTAGACCTCCCACGACCCAAGTTAAATCCCACATTTGACCCTTCTACTTTTCCTCTTTCCTGTCCAAAGCCTGGGGCAGCACGATAGGAACCTGTAGCAGCAGAGTTACCTTCCATTCTATGGCGTGGACGCCACTTATCACGAGAATCCGACTCCCGCTCCGAGACAGAACGGTTAGCGAGAAATGGTTGACCATCGTGATGAACATCTTCCTTATCTACATCTATCCTTTTCTCACTGCGATTTTCTTTTTCTTTGCCATCAGGACCCCACCTAGAAGACCACTTGCTATCACGTCTTGTATCAAGCCCAGAATTGCGGTTATTAACATCACGATCGGTTTTCTTTCGTTCTCTTCGACCAAGCAAGCTAGTTTCCCTCTCTTCCTCACGCCACCGGCGGCCACTCTCAGTCTCCACTGGCGTTCTTCTCCAATCCTTTTTGTCCTCAGGCATATCTGTACGCCAAGCCTCCTTTTGACTTGAATCAGCAGAACTTCCAAGTGACAAAGAGCTCGGTGGACGCATTTCCTATCGTGAATAGAACACGGGTAGAAAACACTTTACAAGAAAAACTTTAAGCAGTATAACAGAATAGGGCAAGTGTAACCTCTGGCACGTGAGATATTTGCATAGAAAAGACTGGAAATCCAAAAAATCTTACAAAAATCACAGGTGAATGAACACAACATGAAAGTAGCAGATGTAGGAAAATTTTCTTGAGTTCTCTTTAACACAGCAGCAGAAAATGGTAACTGCCACTTGAAGAATTTTATATGTACAAAAGTCTAGGAGGAAATAATGCCACAAGGTGACAGAATACAGCCAAAATTTATAGGAAATCTTTTTTCAGGTTGTTTCAAGCTAGCTTCTTTTTGTTCAGATAAATAAGGACAGCTTGGATCAACGGTGACAGATTCTAAATACTAAATATCAATTTTAAAGCTTGGATTTGTTATGAGACCACCACTAATGGACATTCAGGATGAAAGTATTTCCTCTGGGTGATGGGCATTAAAAACCATAAAAGATCACAAGGTCTAATTCAACAACAAAACACTTAATTCTCAAGGGTGCCCTGTAAACTTAGAAAGGAGAATTTCCAAATGGAACAAACTATTTTGTTTTTTTAATTTTGTTTCGGCTGATCAAGTACAATTCATATATATCATAGACAAAGCTAGTAAAAATGTATCAATCATGTCGAAGAAACATTTTTAAGGTTAAAAATTATTTTATATGCTCTATTGAGTTCAAGATCATGTTGTAACTCCAGGTGGGACTACTTTACATCCACATCTCGACTTGGTCTTACAAGAATCTGCGACTCCTCTCAAACTGCAAACCATCTCTCTAAGTATTCGAAATAATAATAGGTGAAAATGAAAATAAAATTCATTGTAATGAGATTTTTTTTTTTTTTTGAGAACTCATTCTATTAGAGTTAGTGCCACAAAAGCAGAGCTTAGGTTCCAAAAGTCCAAAAATAACTATGCAAAAGTTTCCATTGACTCAATCTGTACCTTCAAAAATAGTTTGTATCATGAAATTATCCATTGTATAGCAGAAATAGGGAAATCATTACTCTGCATGTAAGCTTGACACAGAAATGACCAAAAACTCACCATCTTTGTGTCACTTGGTTTAGCATAAAGCCACTGTGGAGACAAAGGAATGCTGCTGTCCACCATCGCTTGATCTAAAGTGATGTGAGAAGGTAAAAAAGAATCAGAGGAAGATCAATAGCACTCACGCAATCAGAATCAAGAATGAAAAATATTCTACCTTTGGAAATATCAAGCTGGACCATGAAAGGCTTGCTGTCATCGTTACCTGCAGATGTTTCTTAGCAACTGTAAAACACGATAAAATGGGACCGAATTCCTACTCCCAAAATAAAAAGCAAAGACTTTGCATGGATAATGAAAAACTACTAGCAGCTATTGGGCTGAATATACTAATATATAGAACATCCCAACACTAGAAGAACATGACACTTTAGTGAGAAATCAACAACTTCCTACAGATAAATAACACTCGTAAACTATTAATCTTAAAATGTTATGAGAAGCAAATCTAACAGCAATGCCTCTAGTCCAGTTAACATTAACCTAAAGGCTCAATCCTACACTGTATTTTGAGTGAAGAAATTGGCATCATTTTCTTCTCTTGACGGACTGATACATCTCACACACTCAAAGAAAGCAAATCGACACAACTAAATACAGAGAAAACAGCATTTTGCAACATAGCGCCTGATCTGAAGCCCTAGAATTCAAGTTGTATCTCAATTGAAGCAAGCATCGCACGAAGTTTAAAATTCATATACAAGATCAATAACCCCTAAATCAAGCATTAGACAATCATCCTTCGAATCCAATCGAAATTAAAATACAAAGTAAGAATAAACAAAATAAAGAGAACCTTTGGAGTGATCGGAAGGGTTAGAGGAAAGGAGATCGTCAGGGAGATCGAGCTTTCCTTCGGCCATGGCCTTTGTGTCAGAGAAGATTCAGAAAAGAAAGGATCGATTCGAGAGAAATGAAACGGAAGAGCTAGCAAGAGAGAGTGGAAATTGAAGAGTCAAATGAGAAACAAAGTGAATAGTGAATGCAGGGAGGGGATTTTAGGGTTCGGAGAGAACAGTGTTGCAGGGAGAGAGAAAGAGAGATGGACGAGTCGGGGATAGATGACGGAGAAGAAAAGGCTCGAGGGTTTGGGTGGTCACTAGACCCAAATCATCTTCAAACAAAAAAATAAAAAAGAAAAGGTACAAAGTGTATTTTAGATGTCCTTATTAGTCCATTCAAAAAATAATGACACATTTCTACAATTAGAAATTAGAAATAATAACTTTAAACTTTTTATTTTACTTATTTTATCAAGCTTTTATAACCACATAAATGGCATGGCCCCGCAAAACTTTTACCCCTTATGCTTTTACAATCATAAGTTTCAAAAGTCAAGTTTCGAATCCAATTTGGATATTAAAAGGATTACTAGATATAACACAAAATTTCTCCACCTATTCCTTCTAGTCGAGCCTCGCGGTCTATCATTATACCTCGAGAATTAGAAAGAATTACAATCCCCATTCCACCTAAAATTCGCGGAATTCATTGATAATTAGAATAGATTTGTAGACCAGGTCGACTGATTCGTTATAAATTTAAAATATTTCTATAGGGTCTTTTCCTATTCCTTCTATGTCGCATGATTAAAACCAAAAAATATTTGTTGTTTTCTCGATGTTTTCTCACGTTTTCGATAAAACCTTCTCGTAAACGTATTTGAATTTTATTTTTCGTTAAACTCCGTGTCGAGTCTAACTACCTCATCTAAATTGAAACAGAGGGAGTACTTGTTAAGAATTAAACTCAAAACAACAAATATAAAACAAGAAAATAGACAAGAGATGTAGAGAGAAAAGAGAGAACTTTCTTATTTCATCAAGTGTTTCCCAAGTGTATAGGCTACATAATCCCTGATACCTCTGTTTATAGGGTTTCATAGAAGCTTACAATAAGGTTACTTTAAACATGGTATTAACCATTGGGATCATCGGGGTGATCAAGGGGATGGCTATGGAGATGTGGGAGTTATAACCATAAGTGGTGGAGTAGTGGAAGTTATGGAGATAATGGAGAAGAGTAGTGGGTATTACTCTTTTAGGAGTTATAGACATCCACCATAATATAATATTTCATAACACTCCTGCTTGGATATCTATATATAATCTCCGAACCTAGGCCTTGACGTAACACGACACCGGTGCCTGACCACATATGACCGAGCGAACCAACTAGCTGCTTGAATCAATATGTGATATCATAACATATTGAATGCGTAAGATAAACTAACACATGGTGATATACTGAAAGTCTGAATGATATAAATCAAAGTGCGAAAACTCTAATGTAAGTCTGAAATATATATATAGCCAATATTGCTTAATATGAAAAGTATATGACTTTGTTTAACTGTGACTTTAGTCTATGAAGCCTCTAATGAAGTACTGAAAATACTGATTGTTTGTAAATACTAAAAGACTGTAAAGTAACGATAATGCCCCGAAAGAATTGGGGTTCACAAAATAGCTGGTACGAGAATCCTAGCGCTTTGAATTGTCAACCTGTAAATTATTACATGTATCATGAGATGCAGGCCCCGGGCAAAAGGGATGTCACTACATTTGAATTGCACTGGTATGTAAAGCAACTGAAAGAAAGAACTGTAAATGCTGAAATTGAAACTAAACTGATAACTTATATCTCATAACTAATATCGATAACTGATAACTGATAATTGAACTGATAACTTAACTGCACAAAGGAAGTGTCGCGACCCAAAATCCCTCCGAATGAGTCGTGATGGCACCTAGTCTCTAAACCGGGTAAGCCTAACATTAACAGAAATAATACGAATGTTCACTAACTTCAAATTATATAACTCTGGACACTTACAATTCCCAAAACCGGTGGTACAAGTCATAAGCCTTTCTAAGAGTAGTTATACAAATTAAATACGTCAATGATCCAAAATAAAAGGAATAAATGGGAATAAGTAGAAATAAAGGGGACTCCGAGGCCTGCGAACACAACAGCAGGTTTACCTTGAGTCTCACCGCGACAATCCACACAACTACTACCGATCAAATACCTGGACCTGTACAAAAAAAATATACAGAAGTGTAGTATGAGCACACCACAGCGGTGCCCGGTAAGTATCAAGACTAACCTCGGTGGGATAGTAACGAGGAACAATCAAGACACCTACTAGTCAAATAAATTGAACAGGATATGATAATGAACTACCAAGATAAATTTAACAAAGTAATATCAATAATTGGGAAAAATCCAACTGCAAATAGTAGAGACAATAAAGAGAAACACGGATAGTAGCGAACGATAATCAAGTAAATTAATACCAACATAACTGGGACACAGATAAGTAAGAGTATGTTCCAAGAAAGAAGGCGATGCCAGCTCAATCGATCACATTATTTCTAATACACAATCCCGACCATCTCAATCCTCGGTATCTCATGTCATAATATCAAGTTCCACACCTTTAGTACACATGGCACATTGTGCCCACATATCTCTATCTCACTTTGCGCAACATCATCCTCATGCTACTCAGTACATATGGTCCATAACCAATACAAATAAGGTGTTCAAGGAGTCTCGTTTATATAACATAAAGTGGATTAAAGCTTCCAAACCAATTAGGAAATCAACAAGAAAAGATGAAATTATTTTTAGAAATCATTTGAACAAAGAAAATACCCTTTTCAAAGAAAATACAAAATCGAATGAACTATTTATTTAATATAGGATTTAATAAATTAAAACTTAGGAGAAATTCCTTTTTAATTAAGATTCAATATCATTGGGTTAAGGAAATTTAATTGAGAAACTAATTGAAATAAAACATAACGTTTGTAGGAATTTGAATTATTGATAGGTGTATATATACATGGCGAGTTCAAATTTAAAAGTCATATATAGCCGAGTAATACTAATTCCTTCATTTTAAATTACAATATTACTAATAACTTAACAGGACAGGAGGAAATGATTCAACGTAGTAGATTTAATAGTTTCAGGGAAGGAATTCAAGGAACAACGGCAAGTCAACAACTCAATGCCAATAACCCGATCCTCACAACTCAGTGAAACCCGAAATACAAACTGTCAAAGTTTTAAACAAATGAACTAGGGTTTTATCAGTATTCAGCTATAACCAAATCCTAAATGAAATGTAAAACCACTTAATAACTTGTACAGTCAAAGAGGAATACATAAGCATATATATCCATTGATGCGGCGCGCATCCCGATCCTACCAATCCTCCTTATTCCTACGTAACAATTACAATAAAAGTAAATAATATATATTTATTGCGGCATGCAACCCGATCCCACCAATCCTCCCTTATTCCTCCTTAACAATTACAATAAGAGTAAGTAGTATATATATATATCACCTAACAACATGATCATTCACCCTTATTACTCCTTGTTGCGGCGTGCAACCCGATCCCAACAGTCCACCCATATTACTCCTATATATATATATATATATATATAGATATATATCACCCTTATTCCTCCTGTTGTGGTGTGCAATCCGATCCCACAAGACAACATCAATTCTCCCTTATTCCTCCTCAACATATCAACAAGCAAACATAGTTTAAAATCAACAACAACAACAATTCAACAACCCAATCACAAGGATTTCTACCACCAAGAGTATGAGTACACGGCAACAAGAGGACCACGGAAAAACCAAGAAGCACAACAACCCTTACAAAAACAACAAGACATATAAGGCACGTGATAACTACACCAGCAACCACAACAATTTTGACACATAGCATATAAGCACGGGGTCATAGAGGAATTTCACAATTAAGAATAACAAAACAATAAGGAGGATTATTACTCCAATTGAGGCAATTAAGGGCCAAATAACAAGTAAGAATTAGAGGAAAGTTAACAACATTGTATGGAGCATATAGAGGTAAAACAAGCAATTAGGAAACACAATCATATCGGAAAACTTTCCACTTAATGAACATAAGGACCTAAGAATCCTAAAGGCAAATTTTCCACAAATAAGTCTGAGCACACACTCGTCACCTCACGTGCACGGACTACAATTAGCATAGAAGACTCAAATCCTAAGGGGGAGTCCCCCACACAAGGTTAGGCAAGATACTTTCCTCAATCCGGCAAATTCAATACTCAATTTAGCTTTTTCCTTTACCAATTCATCAACGCTCGGCTCAATCTACCATAAAACAACTTGAATACATCAAACAATGCAAAAGAAAACAATTTCAATTAACAAAGCTATGATTCTTATACATTTTGCAAAAAGTCAACAAAAGTCAACTCCCTAGGCCCGCACCTCGGAACCCGACAAAATTTACAAAAATCGAACACCCATTCCGCTACGAGTTCACCCATACAAAAATTATCAAATTCCGATACCATTTGGTCCTTCAAATCATCATTTTACATTTTTGAAAGATTTCACAATTTTCCTCAAATTTTCCTTTAGATTCTCATGAATTTGATGTTAAATCTAAGATATAATCACAAAATATAGTTGGAAATTGATTAGAGGCACTTACCCAATAATTTGGTATGAAAATCTTCTCTCAAAATCGCCTCACCTCGGAGTTAGGGTTCAAAAATATGAAAAATGAGTAAAAACTCGAAATACCCAGCTTTTAGCAGGCTGCAGATGTCGCATTTGCGACACAGGGTTCGCAAATGTGAACTCGCAAAAGCGAAGAAACCTTCGCAAATGCGAGCCTGGAACAGTACTGTCTTCATCGCAAATGCGATAGGGAGTTCGCAAATGCGAACTCTGAAGGCTTCGCAAATGCGGTATATTCTTCGCAAATGCATCCTAGTCCCCAGCAGCCCAAGTTCGCAATTGTGATGACTACCTCGCAATTGCGGTAGTCGCAATTGCGACCAAAACCTCGCAAATGCGAGAAAACCAGAACCAGCACACATAAAGTTTAACAAAACAATCCGAAGCTAATCCAAAACTCACCTGAGCCCCTGAGGCTCCAAACCAAACACTCCTATAGGTCTGAACACATAACACGAACTCGCTCGTGCGATCGGAACATCAAAATAACCTCTAGAACCACGAATCGGATGCCAAAACGCATGAAAATCACTATGAACTTCAAGAACTTCTAGAATTGAAACCAAGCGTCCGAACCATATCAAATCAACTCCAAACGATACCAAATTTTGCAGGCAAGTCCCAAATGACATAACGGAGTTGTTCCAACTTTCGGAATCGCATTCCGACCTCGATGACACAAAAGTCAACTATGGGTCAAACCTCTCCATTTTCCAAACTTCAACTTTTCCAACTTTCGCCGAAGTGCCTCAAATTACCCTACGGGCCTCCAAATCCAAATCCGAACGCACGCCTAAGTCCAAAATCACCATACAAAGCTACTAACATCATCTAAAACTTATTCCGGAGTCGTTTACTCAAAAGTCAAATTCCGGTCAAATTCTCACCGCTTAAGCTTCCAAAACTAGATTTCTTATTCCAATTCGACTCTGATTCATCCGGAAATAGAATCCAACCATGCACGCAAGTCGATACACATAATATGAAGCCGCTCGTGACCTCAAACTGCCGAACCGGATGCAATTGCTTAAAACGACCAGTCGGGTCGTTACATCCTCCTCCACTTAAACATACGTTCATCCTCGAACGTGCCCAGAGTCGTTCCAAAGCCATCGAACCACTGCATGAGCTCACCATACATACACCCGGGGGTGATTCCCCATCACCTAAACCCATGTAGGTCTAGCAATGCAACTTAATGTCACGACCCCAGTTCACCCTCCATGAACATGTCGTGATGGCACCTAGTTCCTACAACTAGGTAAGCCTAACAATGCGGAAATAACAACCTAGCTTGCGAAATGGTTAAATAAAGCTAAACATATTAAAATAATAACTGCATATAAGGCCGCTCGGCCTATACAACTCAAAAGAAATGCGAAAATCTACAACTCAATCCCAAAATCCGGAAACTCACGGGAACCACAGGCTAATAGAAATACTGTAAATGCTCTAATCTCCAGAATGTCTACATCAAAAGTATGATAGAATCTAAACACTACAGATAGAACAAGGAAGGAGACTCTTTGGTCTGCGGACGTTGTAGATATACCTCGAAGTCTCCGTAGCTCTCCTCGCCTCAAGGATAGTGCGCCTGAGTGGAGGTACCTGGATCTACACATGAAAAACATGCGCAGGAAGGGCATGAGTACACCACAGCGGTACTCAGTAAGTGCCAAGCCTAACCTCGGTTGGGTAGTGACGAGGAAGGTCAGGGCCCTACTGAGATAAAATATAATAATAAATTAACAGTATGAAAACTGACAATAATAATGAGTACAGCAGTGAGATAAGACAGGTTAAACAAGGCAATATCAAATACACAAAGAACGGAACAACCACAGAATAAGTACAACTCAATACCAATGGTAACAATGAGGATCTCCCAGGATACCGTCCTGTAGTCCTTTTCTCAACTGTCCAGTGGATCTCTCGGGATACCGTCCCGTAGTCCAGCTATCAATGTGCAGGGGGATCTATCGGGAATCTAACCCGCTGTCCCAAAGTAAATGTACAAGGGGATCTATCGGGAATCTAACCCGCAGTCCCAAAGTAAATGTGCAGGGGGATCTATCGGGAATCGAACCCGCAGTCCCAAAGTAAATGTACAGGGGGATCTATCGGGAATCGAACCCGCAGTCCCAAAGTAAACAAACAAGGGGGGGGAGCTACCGGAATCCCACATCCGTAGTCCCAATGTAAATGCGCAACCACAACCAGAAGATATTCAGAAATGAAGTACAAAAGACAAACATCAGGTAGTACTAGCCTAGCATGCTTCACGTAGTATAGTCAAGGCAACTTAAACAATTAGGCAAGTTAAATCAACTAACATGTTTTTCTAATCTAACACAGGTTATAACTGCAAGTAAAACAAGGCAAATATGAAGGAAACTCAGTCTCAATATCTTAAGTAAAAACCGGATTTTTCAACAATTAGCTCAAGTACACGCTCGTCACCTCACGTACAAGGCACTCAATTACCACATATCATATCCTAAGGGGAAAGGTCCCCCACACAAGGTTAGATAAGCCACTTACCTCGAACCGGCACAAAATCAACTAGAAATCACGCCCTTGCCACGAGTATCCGACTCCAAATGGCCCAAATCTATTCAATTCAATTACACATTGTAAATAACAACGCAAACAACTGGTTTTGCTATTTAATTCAAAGCTACAACGTGAAGTTAGGTGAAATGACCAAAATGCCCTTCGGGCCAACGTCTCGGAATCAAATAATTTTCACATTTTCAGAACCCTCGTACTCTCACGAGTCCAACCATATAAAAATCTCCCAAATCGGAGGTCAAACACCCACTCAAAAACCCAATAGTTTAGTCTATGAAGTTTCACCCAATTTTCCAATTTTGGATCCCAAATTCGAATTTTAATGATGGATTTAACTACAAAATGATGAAATATAACTAGAAGTGAATAAAGAAACGTTACCCAATAGTATTCTCTTCAAAACCCTCTGAAAATCGCCCTTCCCCGAGCTCAATTTGATTTTTCTAACTTATGAAATCTAATCCTAGGAATTTCTATATTTGCACAGGCATTTCCGCTTCTGCGGACCGCATCTGCGGTCCCGCTTATGCGGAACAAATGCTGCTTCTGCGGCTATTAACTAAAATCCAGGGGTTCCGCTTCTGCGTTCTTAAAGCGCACCTGCGGTGGCCGCTTCTGCGAAATACTTACCACTTCTGCGGTTTCTCACAAATGACCCAGGCCGCATCTGCGATAGAAGTCTCGCAGGTGCGTAACCGCATTTGCGGTTAAATCTTCCGCACCTGCGGAAAGAGGAGGGAGCCCAAATTCCGCTCCTGCGATGGGATGGCCGCTTATGCGGCTCCGCTTCTGCGGTTCCCAAGCCGCAGAAGCGAAAATACCAGAAGAGAAGAATCTGCTGCTGCAACACTTCAAAATTTTCTCCGTTAACCACCCGAAATCATCCCAAGGCCCCCGGGACCTCAACCAAAAGCATCAATAACACCTAATACCTCATTCAAACTTGTACCAATCCTTAAACCACCTAAAACAACGCCAGAAACTCGAATTAAACAAGGATTTGAGCCTAAGAACTTCGAATTTTATCAAAATACACTTTCGATCAAAAACCTAACCGAAACACGTCCGAATGACCTGAAATTTTGCACACACATCCCAAATGACATGACGGAGCTACTGCAACTTCCGAAATTCCAATCCGACCCTCGGATCAGAAACTCACTATCGGACCGGAAACTTCAAAAATTCAAACTTCGGTATTTCAAGCCTAAATGAGCTACGGACTTCCAAAATACATTACGAACACGCTCCCAACCCCGAAATCACCTAACGGAGCTAACGGAACCATCAGATTTCCATTCCGAGGTCGTCTTCACACTGTTCTGACTACGGATCACTTTTCAACACTTAAGCTCTCATTTAGGGACTAAATGTCCCAAAACTCTCCGAAACTCAACACAGAACGTCCCGGCAAACCAAATTAGCAGAAATGAACTTAGGGGAAGCAGTTAATAGGGGATCGGGGCATTAATTCTTAAGACGACCGGCTGGGTCGTCACACTTAACTGAAGATCTCATCTCATCCTTTGCCCATAACCTTAGGACAGAACCCAAGCCCCAACACCTGAAATTCATCTTTGGACCCGAATCCTACATCATCACACTGCATAAACCTGAACAAGCTGAATCGAGCCAAAATTTCAATCCAGAATTCAATCACATGCTGATTCACACACTCAAATGCCCGAGGCAATAACCTCTGACCACCATAGCTGCTCAAATAACATCCTGGATGCCGACAATACACTTCACATTGAATTTAACCTTGTTCCGGACCTCCACAACACCGCCCATGATAAAGAAACATACGGAAACTCATAGCCGCCCATGAAGTCAACAAGTCAAGAAGCTCTCTCGCCCGCCAAGGGCCATTACCCAAATCTTAGTAAAAACACCCTCATACTTCCAACACTCCTCACCCCTAATACCATAGTACTAATCTCAGGTCTAAGAACCTCATCTCAGCCAATACAAGCAGCCCAACTAAAAACTTACCACGGAGCCACACGGATTCTCATACCACACAGTTCATACACCAAACCAGTAATAGCTCAATTATGCAACACAAATAAAAGGAAAGCAAGGTAGAAGTATTATCTAACAAGTATAACATGTGAAACAACAAAAATAGTTTTCATCAAATCGTTCCACAGAGGGAAAACAGAACACCAAATAAACACAAGGAAAGGGTACCCCACATAACATCCGTTGCGGCGCACAGCCCGCTTCTAAATACTCGTCAAGCCAAAATGCTCGGGTTCACTGATCATATGAATACTGATATCAAGCACAACAGTGTGCACAAGTAAAACTGAGGTAACAATGAATAAAAGTAATAAAGCATGAGAGAAGCAAGCATATCTAAGGTGTAATGAGCAAATCAACATCACGAGGGCTATCTCGCCCGCATCGCCATAAGGCCTGAACAGAACTATAACATGCGTTGAGAATAATCATGCAACCTCATAGACACCACAACATAAGAGAGTAGCACATAACATAGGCCAGGGGCACAAATAATATCCATTTTGCCTGGTAACATATCCGTGATAACAATCGCACAAGAGCACACAAACTTGACCTGATACAAAATACATATTCTAGTTGATCTTCCAAATAGCCCCCAACCAAATCCTGATCCTTCCCCAATTAGGTAATTATTCTTCAAAGATCCATAACAACCTATCGATAGGCCTATCTAAAGTCTCGGAACACCAATTGGAGTCCAATAACATCAAAATCAACTCTTTGTCAAACTTATGAACTCTTATGTTCTTCAAATTGCCAACTTTCGAGAAATAGTGTCGAATTCTTCTAGGAACCTCCAAAACCAAATCCGAACATATGTACAAAAATCATCGTATGAACCTATCGGAACAATCTAAACCTGATTTCGAGTCCGTTTATCCAAAAGTCAAACCTTGGTTAACTCTTCCAACTTAAATTTTCCAAATCGAGAGTCATTCTTCCAAATCAATCATGAACCACTCGAAACAAAAACCGGCCATCCATGCAAGTCATACTACATCATATAAAGCTACTCAATACCTCAAACCATCAACCAGAATGCAAATGCTCAAAACGATTGGTCGGGTTGTCACAACCTTCTTAGCACCACCTTGCTGCACCATGTCCTTAAGCACCAACAAATAGGGGTCATCATACTGGCGAGCCTTAATGCACTCAAACAAGGACGGCTGTGCAACAACACAAACAACAAATCTACTAGGCTCAGAAATATCTAATGTCACAAGTTTATTGGCCAAGGCCTGAATATCCAAAGACAAAGGCCTCCCCTCAGCTAGAATGAATGTCAAGCTACCCATACTCTCCGCCTTTCTACTTAAAGCATCTGCTAACACATTCACCTTACTCTGATGATACAAAAAGTGATATCATAATCCTTAAGCAACGGAAGGTACCTCTGCTGCCTCAAATTGAAATCTTTCTACTTGAAGAAGTGTTGAAGACTGTATTGATCAGTATAAATCTCATATGACACACAATAAAAGTAACACCTCCAAATTGAGTGTATGCAAAATCTCCGCCAACTCCAAATTTGAAATGGATAATCTTTTTTCATGAGGCTCCAATTTTCGTGACGCATAAGCAATCATCTGCCCTTCTGCATCAACATCGCACCAAGACCAACACTCGAAGCATCATAATACACCGTATATAGTCCTGAACTTGTGGGCAATACCAACACGAGGGTTGTAGTCAAAGAAACCTTGAGCTCCCGATAGCTATCCTCACAAGTTTTAGACAATCTAACATGAACAACTTTTTGAGTCAACTTAGTTAATGGAGCTATAATGGATGAAAAACCCTCTACCAAATGATCATAGTAGCCTACCAAACCTAAGAAAATTCTACTATCTATAGAGGTAGTAGGTCTAATTCAATTCTTAACCGCTTCAATCTCCTTGGGGTCAATGTTAATGCCATCACCGGACACTACATAACCCAAGAATGTAACTGAGTCCCACCAAACCTCACACATAGAAAACATTGCATAAAGTTGTTTTTCCTTCAAGATCTAAAGCAATATCCTTAAATGCTGCTCATGCTCCTCCCTACTACAAGAGTAAACCAAGATGTCATCAATGAACACAATCATAAAAGAATTCAAATATGGCTTGAAAACCCAGTTCATCAATTGCTTGAATATCACTGGAGCATTAGTCAAACCAAATGACATCACCAAGAACACATAATGACCTTAACGAGTGCTAAAAGCCATTCTAGGGATACCCGAAACCCTAATCTTCACCAGATGATAACCTGGCCTCAAGTCAATCTTACAAAATACCTTAGCACCTTGAAGCTAATCAAACAAAGCATTAATGCAAGGTAACCGATACGTGTTCTTGA
This sequence comes from Nicotiana attenuata, assembly GCF_001879085.1. NCBI lineage: Eukaryota > Viridiplantae > Streptophyta > Magnoliopsida > Solanales > Solanaceae > Nicotiana > Nicotiana attenuata. Next base: position 26,206,270 of record NC_031993.1, read on the forward strand.
TAGTAACCTTGTTCAACTGCTTGTAATCAATGCACACCCTCATAGTACCATCCTTCTTTTTCACCAACAACACCGGTGCACCCGAAGGTGAAACACTAGGTATTATAAATCCTTTCCAATCAAATCTTGCAACTGCTTTTTCAACTAAGCTAGATCCATGCGAAATGGTAGAATAGATATGGGTTGAGTGCCCGGTACCAAGTCAATACCAAAATTATTATCCCTATCCAGTAGCATACCCAAGAGATCTGTAGTAAACAAATCTAGAAAATCTATCATGACCTGTACAGAATCCATAGGAGGAACCTCCATAGTAGAATCCTAAATAAAAGCCAAATATGCTAGACATTCCTTATTAACCATACGATGAGCCTTCAAAAACAAAATCACCTTACCTGTAGAATGACCAAATGACCCTCTCCACTCTATCTTGGAAATTATGGCATAGCTAAAGTCATAGTCTTAGCGTGATAATCCAATATAATGTAATACGAAGATAACCAATCTATGCCGAGAATTATCTTAAAATCCACCATGTCCAACAAAAAAAGATCAGTCGCAGTATCATAGACGTTAATAGTAACTATACAAGATCGATAAACCTAATCTACCATAATAGAATCTCCAATATGTGTGAACACATAAGAAGAAGTATCTAAAGAATCACGGGATACACCCAAATATGATGCAAAGTGTCACACCTCCTTTTTCGCTACTACACCCCGGGAAGGGTATAATAAAGGAGTTTTTCCAATTAAAGGACAATCGAAAGAGGATTCGTTTATTAAGAAGTTCAGAGTCACCACTTGGGATAATTTATGGTGTCCTAAGTCACCGGTTCAAATCCCGTATCGAGGAAAGGATTGACTCTGTATTACAGTCGCGAACCAGAAATCCAGGTAAGGAATTTCTGTTAACCCGGGAGAAGGTGTTAGGCATTCCCGAGTTCCGTGGTTCTAGCACGGTCGCTCAACTGTTATATTCGGCTTAATTAACTGATTTTAGAACATTTTGAACCTATGTGCAAATTTTAACTTTTAACCGCTTTTAATTAATTATTTTTAAGAAGTTGAACGTCGTTTAAAACATATTTTTGGATCACGTCACATGAAATGCACCCGGATCCTCGACACATTTTATTCAACGTTTTGGAATTTGGATTTGGGTCGCATGAAATGCACACCCGGATTTAGGAAGGTAAAATTGTTTAAAAAAAACACGCATAAAGCAACTAACGTGTTATTAACTTTGCGGGAGGCCATGAAAATTCGCTAAACGGCACGTCCCGAATTCTAAGTATTTTAATAAAGTAATTAAAGAGGGCCACGCAATTTTGTGCATTTTATTTGGCGCGGCGCACCTCTTTCTTATTTAAAGGTCAACCTAAATGAACTACGATTTTCTATCAAGATTGTCTCTAAAAGGGCCCTAATTAATTAGCATCAATTATTAAAAAGGCAATCGAGGAATTTGGGCCTCGAACTCAGGTTCACACTTGAACAAGAGGAGAGCCTCTTAATTCAAATATGCTACCTAGCTTGGAAGGCTCAAAACTTGCATTACCCGAATTAAATAACAACTTAAAAATGAATTCAGGTTATTGGGCTTCGAGGTTAGCCCAAGGAGGAGGAATTTTAGCCTTGTTTATAAAAGCTAGACAGTCATAGGCCTTTGCACAGGCCCAAAGGAGAAACGAGTTGAACGGGGACTGGGCTATGCACCAGTAGAACTGAGGCCCAAATCAATCCACAAACAGGCTGTTGATCCTTGATCTATCAGCAGATCCCAAACCAAACGGAACTTCAATTTAATTTTACCACTGCTGAACTTGTTTCAAATTGTTCCAATCATATTCATTGATTTTGTAATAAAGGAGGCCATGTACAGCTTATTCAAATTCGACGAGCTACTCATTGTTAAAAATCCAATTTCATACTCAGATTGTGTTTAAGCTAAACTGATTGCTACAACTACTTATGGAATTCAATGAATTAACATGAAGTAATTAACATCTACATCGAAGTCTTAAGCTCAAGGACACAGCACAATGAAAAAACACAAATTCTCTGATTTCAAAATCAAATTGCTGGTATCAATACTAAAGTGCTGCACTACTACAAACATTTATTAGGCTCGAATTTAACATTGATATGGGCATACATTCTGATTGCAAGACCAGTTTCAAGTTCACAATGCTTTCTAAAGGTTAAACTAGCATAAGAAATCAAACTACACTATACTAAAGCTAATGTTTTAGATGAATAAACGCAAACTCAATAGTTCAACAGTCCAATACAGTCCAGATTTATTTACAATGAGGACATTAACCAAATCAAGGAAACTATTCGAAATATAAAACATTAAACGGCAAAATCTACACAAAATCATACAGCAAACTTCATTTCATATTTCAACTTGATATCTACATTGCATCGGATTCAGGAAGTGTACCTGGAATTTACAACAATGAAGAAGAAGAGATCAGTAGCAACAAACAACAGGTAACATCAGCTCAAACTAGTCTCAAAGCCCAGGACTGATATCAAACGAAACCAGTAATTGACACAACCAGTAAACAACCAAAATAACCAACTCGAACAGACCAGGTTCAACTCGAAAATGACCCCAGAAACCTTTAAACCTCAATTACTGAACGAACCAGGAAATTCAAACCATTTTGAATCTTAGATGAGCTAGATATGTGAATTAAGGGCTGGAATTCGAAAATATGATAAGGAACTTCAATGGAATAGTTTTTTTTTTTTAGTTTTTATGTTGTTTTTGGTTTTGAATTTTGAAATTCAAATTTTCCAAATCTCTCCAACTTGCAGAAATTTATGAGGATTTTTCAGCTTCTAAAACTTGTCTTCTAAGGCAAGAAATGATGCCTTTTATAGGCCAACACCTAGGGCAGCCCTTGAAAGTTTTATTTTGCACTTTAGTCCCCCCTTTTTAGCTTAACAGTCCCTTATTTATTGACTTGTTACCCAAGTCACACTACTATGAATCTGAAATTCCAATTAAACCCCCTTCTAGGTGCTTCTAGTGGCTTCTAATTTCTGTTGCCAAAGATTCCCTGCCCAAATACCTAAGCTACCCCTTAGAGCCTTAGTTATTTACCCTTAAACCTCAAAAATAACCAATGGGTAAAATTGACCCGCTGATAACACCAGGAATGGGCTCAGGTCTCACCCCATGACACTAGTTAACCAATTACAACTACAAGCCAAACGGAATAATGCAAAATGATTTTGATTCTTTTTTTTCTTTTACAATAAAATCTGAACTAAACCAATTATCTAGAGTTAATTAATCATAACACCAAACTAATTAATGAACTAATTAAAAAGAGATTCGGAAGTGCTTGAACATGGACGAATAATTCCGGAACAAGGACACAGAACAGAAAGAAGAAAACAAAAGAACAAAACAACAAAGAAAGAGAGAACAATTGAAGAAAAGATAATGAAGGAAAGAAAAGATTACTTAACAAGCTCAAGCGGATTTGAAGCAGTTCGAAAGCCCCCTTTTGACTTTCTTGACCAGGATGGCCTTTAATCGGGTGTTTCCGTGTGAACACACACGATTAAGGTCCATTGCAACCTAAAATGGTAAAAAACCCATTGATATTAGCTTTGCGGAACTAGGTTTTTTTCGATTTGAGATTCGAGACGATATAGGGAAATTCGAAACAAACGGAAAGGGTATTTGGGGCGAGGGGGTTTCAGGTGAACTTGTGATGTGAATTTGGGGAAGGTTGGGGTCAGCGCCGCCGGACACGGCGGGGGGCGGCGCTAGGGTTTCGATTATGTGAGGAGATTGGGTGGGATTCGAGGGAAACTAACTATGGATTCGGAATGGGGAGGGTGATGGGAGTTCATGGTGTAAAATTGGGGGTGTTTGGTGGCCGGCCGCCGCCGTGAGGCGATTTCCGGCGGCGGCCTAGGGCGGTAGACGACGGGGATGGGAGGATATCTGAAGGGGTGAATGAGAGAGGTGAGACGGGGGGGGGGGTAGGGCGTTTCAGACACTTATATATTAAGTGTACCCATAGTTCTGAGCCATAGGATCAAAGATCCTCGACGGTCCACATTGATTCTGGTCAAAACGGTGTCGTTTGGTTGTAACGGGGAATGGGTCGGGGAATTAGGCTGGGCCCGGGATCAATTTGGGGCGGATTTGAATGGAATTGGGCTGGTTAAAGTGTTTGGGCTTGGTATTTTAACTGATTTGGTCCAAAACATTTCTTCAATTCTTTTCCTTTTCATTTTCTTAATTCCAATTTTAAACTAAAAACCCTAAATTAATTCTAAAACTAAATTATCCTACCAAATCATATTAAGCTCTAATTAATAACTAATACCATTAACTGAATACCAATTTAAAGAAAATTCACAAAATTCAAAGCTACAAATTAAACAAAGCGAAAATAGCTCAATTTTTGTGATTTTTGCATATTTTTAAAATCCTAATTACTCATTAGTATGTAAAATTAAATTCTAAATGCAATGTGTATTTTTTGTATTTTTATGAATTGAAAAATGCACACACAAATGCAAGAAATTAACAGAAAATACCACAAAAATCAACAAAATTAAAAATAATGAGAAAGAAGAAGAAAAAAAAATCATTTTGTTTGTAAATTAGGGGTAGGTAATTCATATAGGGCAAAAATACACGTGCTCNATCTACCTCACCTCTGGCTCGGTCCTGTACTATAGTCTTGGGTTCAAGGTACCTGCACTCATTCCGTATCTTTCGAATTCTGCCTTCAGGGAATGTAGCTTTCGGGCCTAACTCGATGACTTGCTCACTCAGGTCTTCATCATTGTGCACTGTCTGGAATCTTCCAAATTGTCGCAAAACTCGGTAAGGAGCATAAGGATGTATGCTTCGAATACCCATCAAAAGAATATAAGAGACCTCTGCTGATGTGTATACAACTTCAGTAGCAGGAAGCCATCCATAAGCCCATTCAACTTTATCTGCGGTCAGGGATCTTAAGCATGACGACCAGGCCTCAGTACCCTCAGGGAACTCAATACCTGTCACCCGAGTCTCGAATTCTGCAATACAACTCAATCTAGTTAAACCGTAGTTCATATATCCTGTGCGGTGACAGAGGTGTTCCTGTATCCACAATTGTAAGAGCAAATTGCAACCTTGAAAGAATTTCTCCCCTTCCCGACATTTGGTCAAAGCTCGGTACATTTCTGCTACAATCAGGGGAGCCACTGTGCTAGTAGGTTTTTTCATGGCAACATCTAGCATCCCTACCAGGCCAAGGTCTATGTGACCATCTCTTCTTGGACAAATTACCACTCCCAAAAAGGCTACCATGAAGGCTAATCCCCGTCGGGCTTCCCATTTGTCTTTATTCCAGCATGTGTCAATCCTGAGTTGGGTACCTCGAAACCTTTGGGGTTACCATACCGGTGATATAAGAAATGCAATGTACAACACCCTTCCGCCAGATATGGGTCTTGAATATCCCGGCTGATGTTCAACAAATCCAAGAACCTATGAAGGGTTACCGGTCGTGGGGCCAATGGGTATCTACCTCGGAGGTTCCCGTTGAGACCGACGTATTCGGCAATCTCTTCTAATGTAGGTGTGAGTTCAAAATCTGAAAACCGGAATACATTACGGGTCGGATCCCAAAATGGTATTAGTGCCTCAATGATATCCTTCCTTGGTTTGATGTTCAATAAATCTACGAGACCGCCCAAACTTTTGACCACGGTATCTCTGCTTCCTTTTCCCAAATCATGCCACCACATATGGAGTTTCAAAGGGATCTCGCTCAGGACTGAGAAGGTTTCGATGTTACTTGAATTCATCCTGCACATTTATTAGGGGACTTTAATGATTTATTTTGAAAAATGGCTATTTGTGCAAAAATTCTTTATTTAGAAAATAGGACTTGGATGTGCAAATACAGACTTTCAGCACTTCTGGGAGGAAGATTTTAAGGCTGTGCCCGCAAACCATGTAAAAATGACTCAAGGTGGCTGTTCTTGCAAAAACGGCCTTCCGGCGTCCTTTTAGGGACATTCGGCTTATTTTAGACAAGAATGGCATGACCCGACTTATTTATGACAAAATTAAAATTTTGACATTTTTTGGCTATTTTTGCAAAAAGGGAGGTTGGACCCGATGAGGGTTGCCTACGAATCTCACATCCGGTGAGAATCAACCGGCGTAGTTCGGGAGATTTGCCAAAATCAAAACTATTTTGAACAACAATTTCCTTTCTATTTTTCAAATATTTTTCTTTTCCATTTTTCAAAAATCCGGCAGCATTTCTGTACTATTTGGGCACTTGGGTTTTCACAACAAATGGTCACCCTCACTTAGTCCTAACACTGCTTATTTTCATAATTCACTCATTTGGACAAGCCGGTCAACATACAAAGCCGAGCAAATAAATGCGCAAGTAGCACGTAAGATGCATCAGGATGGTCAACTTATTTCAGGTCACCTGTCCTAGACGGACCCAACCCCTGTGTTGAGTCCCCTAAGTCAAATGCACATGATGCAAACAAGCGTCCTACTAGGGATCCGGCATGAGTTTTTGTTCTTCTAGGTTTAACACTAGGTTTATTGGTCTAGACCTGGCTTACCGAGCGGACAACTCGAGCCGAGGGGGAGGCAGCGTACCGGGGATACAGAAGCTCCGCCGGCTTTGCAACTTATCCAAACCTCGTTCTAAATGGGAAAAGACTCTAAACAGAAGAGAAGCTACACGAAGTGCACCCTTCTCCATGATGTAGAAGACTCAGAAAGAGGAAGGGATTCGCGACAGTTTCTATATACAATTTCAACAAATATCAAAGCGGTAAAACATTTAGCACATATAGCATGGAACATGCAGAAAAATCAAATAAAGCCAAATATAACAATTGCACTAAGCTCGAATTCTTGAACCCTGAACCAGAGATTCTGGGTTCGTTCCCCAGTAGAGTCGCCAGAGCTGTCACACCTCCTTTTTCGCTACTACACCCCGTGAAGGGTATAATAAAGGAGTTTTTCCAATTAAAGGACAATCGAAACGGGATTCGTTTATTAAGAAGTTCAAAGTCGCCACTTGGGAGATTTATGGTGTCCCGAGTCACCGGTTTGAATCCCGAATCGAGGAAAGGGTTTGACTCTGTATTAACAGTCGCGAACCAGAAATCCAGGTAAGGAATTCTGTTAACTTGGGAGAAGGTGTTAGGCACTCCCAAGTTTCGTGGTTCTAGCACGGTCGCTCAACTGCTATATTAAGCAAAATCTGATTTTAATACATGTTATCATATTGCAATTTTTAGAATTATTTAACCGCTTTTAATTAATTATTTTTAAGAAATTGAACGTCGTTTAAAACATGTTTTTGGATCACGTCACATGAAATGCACCCGGCTCCTCGACACATTTTATTCAACGTTTTGGAATTTGGATTTGGGTTGCATGAAATGCACACCCGAATTTCGGAAGGTAAAATTGTTAAAAAAATGCGCCTAAAGCAACTAACGTGTTATTAACTTTACGGGAGGCCATGAAAATTCGCTAAACGGCACGTCCCGAATTCTAAGTATTTTAATAAAGTAATTAAAGAGGGCCACGCAATTTTGTGCATTTTATTTGGCGCAGCGCAGCTCATTTTTATTTAAAGGTCAACCTAAATGAACTACGATTTTCTATCAAGATTGTCTCTAAAAGGGCCCTAATTAATTAGCATCAATTATTAAGAAGGCAATCGAGGAATTTGGGCCTCGAACTCAGGTCCACACTTGAACAAGAGGAGAGCCTCTTAATTCAAATATGCTACCTAGCTTGGAAGGCCCAAAAACTTGCATTACCCGAATTAAATAACAGCTTAAAAATGAATTCAGGTTATTGGGCTTCGAGGTTAGCCCAAGGAGGAGGAATTTCAGCCTTGTTTTATAAAAGCTAGACAGTCATGGGCCTTTGCACAGGCCCAAAGGAGAAACGAGTTGAACGTGGACTGGGCTATGCACCAGTAGAACTAAGGCCCAAATCAATCCACAAACAGGCTGTTGATCCTTGATCTATCAGCAGATCCCAAACCAAACAGAACTTCAATTTAATTTTACCACTGCTGAACTTATTTCAAATTGTTCAATCATATTCATTGATTTTGTAATAAAGGAGGCCATGTACAGCTTATTCAGATTCGACGAGCTACTCATTGTTAAAAATCCAATTTCATACTCAGATTGTGTTTAAGCTAAACTGATTGCTACAACTACTTATGAAATTTAATGAATTAACATGAAATAATTAACATCTACATCGAAGTCTTCAGCTCAAGGACACAGCACAATGACAAAACACAAATTCTCTGATTTCAAAATCAAATTGCTGGTATCAATACTAAAGTGCTGCACTACTACAAACATTTATTAGGCTCGAATTTAACATTGATATGGGCATACATTCTGATTGCAAGACCAGTTTCAAGTTCACAATGCTTTCTAAAGGTTAAACTAGCATAAGAAATCAAACTACACTATACTAAAGCTAATGTTTTAGATGAATAAACGCAAACTCAATAGTTCAACAGTCCAATACAGTCCAGATTTATTTACAATGAGGACATTAACCAAATCAAGGAAACTATTCGAAATATAAAACATTAAACGACAACATCTACACAAAATCATACAGCAAACTTCATTTCATATTTCAACTTGATATCTACATTGCATCGGATTCAGGAAGTGTACCTGGAATTTACAACAATGAAGAAGAAGAGATCAGTAGTAGCAAACAACAGGTAACAGCAGCTCAAACTGGTCTCAAATCCCAGGACTGATATCAAACGAAACCCAGCAATTGACACAACCAGTAAACACCCAAAATAACCAACTCGAACAGACTAGGTTCAACTCGAAAATGACCCCAGAAACCTTTAAACCTCAATTACTGAACGAACCAGGAAATTCAAACCATTTTGAATTTTAAATGAGCTAGAAATGTGAATTAAGGGTTGGAATTCGAAAATATTGTAAGGAACTTCAATGGAATAGTTTTTTTTTAGAGTTTTTTGTGTTGTTTTTGGTTTTTGAATTTTTGAAATTCAAATTTTTCCAAATTCTACTCCAACTTTGCAAAAATTTTATAGGGGTATTTTTCAGTCTTCTAAAACTTGTTGAGGGAAGGTCAGTATAGGCTACCTTTTATAGGCAAACTTAAGGNTGACACCAGTTAACCAATTATAACTACAAGCCAAACGGAATAATGCAAAATGATTTTGATTCTTTTTTTCTTTTACAATAAAATCTGAACTAAACCAATTATCTAGAGTTAATTAATCATAACACCAAACTAATTAATGAACTAATTAAAAAGAGATTCGGAAGTGCTTGAACATGGACGAATAATTCCGGAACAAGGACACAGAACAGAAAGAACAAAACAAAAGAACAAAACAACAAAGAAAGATAGAACAATTGAAGAAAATATAATGAAGGAAAGAAAAGATTACCTAACAAGCTCAAGCGGATTTGAAGCAGTTCGAAAGCCCCTTTTGACTTTCTTGACCAAGATGGCCTTTAATCGGGTGTTTCCGTGTGAACACACACGATTAAGGTCCATTGCAGCCTAGAATGGTCAAAACCCCATTGATATTAGCTTTGCGGAACTAGGGTTTTTTCGATTTGAGATTTGAGACGATATGGGGAAATTCGAAACAAACGGAAAGGGTATTTGGGGTGAGGGGGTTTTAGGTGAACTTGTGATGTAAATTTGGGGGAGGTTGGGGTCAGCGCCGCCGGACACGGCGGGGGGCGGCGCTAGGGTTTCGATTATTTGAGGAGACTGGGTGGGATTCGAGGGAAACTAACTATGGATTCGGAATGGGAGGGTGATGGGAGTTCATGGTGTAAAATTGGGGGTGTTTGGTGGCCGGCCGCCGCAGTGAGGCGATTTCCGGCGGCCGTCTAGGGCGGTAGGCGACGGGGACGAGAGGGATTTCTGCAGGGGTGAAGGAGAGAGGTGGAGGGGGGGGGGGGGGGTCGTTTCAGACACTTATATATTAAGTGTACCCCTAGTTCTGAGCCATAGGATCAAAGATCCTCGACGGTCCAGATTGATTTTGGTCAAAATGGTGTCGTTTGGTTGTAATGGGGAATGGGTTGGGGAATTGGGCTGGGCCCAGGATCAATTTGGGGCGGATTTGAATGGAATTGGGTTGGTTAAAGTGTTGGTCTTGGTATTTTAACTGATTTGGTCCAAAACATTTCTTCAATTCTTTTCCTTTTCATTTTCTTAATTCCAATTTTAAACTAAAAACCCTAAATTAATTCTAAAACTTAAATTATCCTACCAAATCATATTAGACTCTAATTAATAACTAATACCATTAACTGAATACCAATTTAAAGAAAATTCACAAAATTCAAAGCTACAAATTAAACAAAGCGAAAATAGCTCAATTTTTGTGATTTTGCATATTTTAAAATCCTAATACTCATTAGATGTAAAATTAAATTCTAAATGCAATGTGTATTTTTTGTATTTTTATGAATTGAAAAATGCACACACAAATGCAAGAAATTAACAGAAAATACCACAAAAATCAACAAAATTAAAAATAATGAGAAAGAAGAAGAAAAAAAAATCATTTTGTTTGAAATTGGGGGAGTAATTCATATAGGGCAAAAATCACGTGCTCACACAAAGTAAGATGACATATATGAATAAGTAGAACCGCAATAAAACAACACCGAAGCATCTGTATGATAGATTGAAACATTACTTATAATGACTGCATCATATGCCTCTGCCTCAGGTCTACTAGGGAAACCATAACAATGAGCCTAACCTCCGTCCTCTTGGCCTCCACCTTTAGGATAACCTCCAACTACATAACCTCTACCTCTACCCACTTGGGCAGGTGTTGTAGCAACTGGAGCTGAAATCATAGCCCGAGTCCCCTACTAAAATATACCACTCCAAAGCCTAGGACAATCCCTCCTTATATGCCTCATATATCCACACTCAAAGCAACTGCTTTGTTGGCATGACTTCTTGGACTAAATCTGCACTTGAGGATTAGAATAACCACTGAAAGAATCTTGCCCTATATGCACTATAAGAACCACATGCGGAAGGTGTGCCATTTGGCGACTGTCCTGAACGAGCACTCTGGAACCCATGGCTAACTAGAGTGCCGCGAGAAGTATGGAGTGCTAATTGAAACGGCCTGCTTGGATTGCCTCTGTCATAATGACCCTTGACTCCAAAGTAGGCATCATTAAATCTTCCAGTACCACGAGGCTTCTTGGCCTATCTCTTATCCCTCTCCTGCCTGTTGATACGCTCCAACATCCTAGCTATCCCCAAAGCCTAGTGGAAAGTGGTCTTAGTCTTAACCTCCTATTCCATCCCGTACCTAATACCATAGTTGAGACCCTCAACAAACCTCTGTATCCTTTCCTTTTGGGAGGGGATCAGAAAAGATGCATAGAACGTAAAATCTATGAAGCTCATCTTATACAGAGCAATTGTCATGCCATGCTGCTACAAGTGCTCAAATAGGCTACATAATGCATCTCTCCTTGTGAGTGGAATGAACTTCTCCAGGAAGAGAGTAGAAAATTAAGTGCAAGTGAGAGGAAAAGACCTTGTTGGTCTGCCTTTTTCATATGTCTGACACCACATCTTGGCTAGCCATCTTAACTGAGTAGTAGTGAAATAACCTCCATTGGACTCCACAAGGCCCATATTGCACAAAATATCATGACACCAATCCAAGAAATCACGAGCATCAGGTGTAGGACCTCCATCAAAATACGGAGGATCTAACTTCTAGAACTGATCCATCCTCTTCTACATAACAACAGACATAGCAGGCCTAACCTCCGGCCTGATTGTAGTAATAGGCTGAGCTACCCCAACAAGTGCAACAACCGAAACTCCTAAAGTCTGAAACATAACAATAGCCTGCTCTATAGTGTAAGTAGCTGGGGTCTGTGCTCCCCCTCTATCCTGAGAAGTAGTTGGGACAATAGGAATCATCCTAGACTAGGCCAAACTACTGAAGTAACCCAGAATCCCGATCATAGTGTCTTAAAGCATAAGATTAGCAACGAAACCCCTCGGTACTTGATTTAGTCTCGGTGGAACAACCTAATATGGAACTTGGTCCTCCTCTGGAGCTACAAGTGGCTCCTCAAAACCAACTCCAGCACGAGCATGAGTAGCTGCAAATGCTCCACATCTAGGTGTTGTTGAACGTGCCCTAGTCTGAAATCCAGCACTACCTCTACCCCGACATCTACCTCTAGTTGCGGCTGCAACCTGGGGCACTGGATCCTGCTTACTAGATGTGGATGAACATGTTCGTGCCATCTGTGAGAGAATACAAGAATAAAGATTTAAACTTCAGGATGAAACAAAGTTGCATGATAGAAAAAAAAATAAAGTGAAGTTTCCAAAGGCCCTATAGCCTTGAGATAAGTATAGATATCTCTATACCGATACACAGGACTTTGCTAGACATGTTGATACTCGTAAAACCCATAAACCTAGTGTCGTGCCCCCTTTTTCCTTCTCGGAAGTCCAGGTTTCGACATTCATGGGGGAACAACTCATTTCCTTTTGGGAATTGGGTATTTGAAGAGTCGCCACCAAACGGAATAAGGTGCGTTAGGGCACCTAGAGCGGTTAACTCATGTAACCAGTTTGCATTACAAGAGATTAGGATAATGGCTCGAAATAACCTTTAGGGGAAGGTGTTAGGCACCCCTCGCGGTCCACAACGGTGGGTCCCGGATGAACTTAAACTATGTGAATTAGTCATTTAACAAGTAAGCGGTCTCAACACATATTTGCAAATAAGGGAAGTTTATATGGCCCAAGCGCACACATATAAGTAAAAGAAGTTTAGACAGTTTAAACCATATATGTAAATAAAAGAAGCTTAGGCAGCTTAAACATATATGTGAACTGGGAAAGGGAAGTCCTAAGTTGATTAATCTATAAAATCATATCCATGCAATGTCCGGTAATCACACCTCAGTGAGAGGGGCTACACGTTGCATTAGCGCACGTGTCATCATATCCTTTTACTAACCATTACTCTCCCCTTAGTGGTTATATAAGCGAATTTGATTAACGACCTCTAAGCGTGCTGTTACCCATCCCTTCCTTGTGGTCCCGGAGGAGTTTAGGACCTCTAGACTTAGGCAGTTCTAGACAATCCTAAGGTGTTTAAAAGGCAAAAATCTAGGTGACAACAAATAACACGTAGGACTGTCAAATAAGAAACAGATAGAAGGCTCATGTTTACCTCCACATATACATAGGCAAATAAGCAGCACGTCTCGGACAACTAATTTTAAAGAAATTTAGAAAGACTAGGAACATGATATCTAGATGAACATTACAGATACAAAATATGCAGCGTTTGTTTTAAGGGAAGTGGCAGAATCCTAACCAGCTTGCCTACTGGTTTTATAGCCTGTTAAGCCTGGACAATTTCACACATAAACAGAACCTGATTTCACAGTTATTTAACGGCCTAAGGCTTGCCTAGGCGTGTATATGCAGTCATAATCTGGGAACTACTTAAACAAATTGAAGTCATTTCATCCTATACGCATGGTGATCGAAGTGATGAATATTATAGCAGGTGATTTATACTGATTCATACCAGAACATAATATCTATGTGTGAGGCTATTTTAACCTATTTATTTAAGCAACATGTTTCAAGTCAAATGCACATGCAGTCCTATAACAGGATCTCTAATGCACACGGAGAAGGTTATTTTATTAAACAGTATTAGTTACTTAAGGGCAGGATTTCTAAGTGATAGCGACTTATGCAGAATCAGAAGTGAAGTGATGAACTACAACATATAATATGCAGAAGTAGTAAACATGATTGTCCTACGACAGGGTATCTAATGCACAAATTAACACGGTTTAATGCGAATGATCATAGAAATCCTAAAGCATGATATCTAATGCATCACACAAACTTAGAACATGATTTCTACAGCAACTCATTATAATATAAAACCTAAAACATGATTTCTACCTAGTTTACCGCACAGAATCATATACTACCCTCCCATTTTTTACTAGTTACGCCAATATCTGTTTACAAAGGATTATTATAGACCGGGATTAAGTAAATTACATAAATAAGATGTAAATTGAACTATCCGGAGCCTGAAGCAGGCTCAAAATAAACCTGGGAGTACCAGGCCTTCAATGTAGTCTCAAATGCCCAGAAATCTCATAGCCAACAAGTGTCCAGGTGTGTCAGAGTTCCCTAAGGACCTCAAGGATCCCGGGCAGTGCTCACACCAAGACTTTTCTCAAATAGGGACTGGTTATGTGCAGTGTGGAAGAGCCAGCCCTGGTATGCCAGAGTTCAGAGAGATCTTAAGGATCCCTAAGCAGTACACATACCAGAGGGGCAGAACTTAATAATCTAAGAGTAAGTGAGAGTGCATGACATAGTTTTGAAAGATTTAGTGAAAAACTGTGGAGATAACTTTTAGGAGTGAAAAAGATTTTCTAAAATAGACCAGTTTTAAGAAAATGCTAAGAATGAAAACCAGTTTTTAGAAGAATACTAATAACATTTTGAAATCAGTTCTGAAGAGAGAAAATTCAGTGAACAACCAATCAATCATAGAATACTCAGATCCACAGGCACTTAGCAAGCAGGTTTGCACACAGGGGTGAAAGGGATTGGGAACATATAGGAATCTCATTGAGGGTACATGAACGGGGTACATGGAGGCATATAGACAACAATATGCATAGAACACTTAGGAGCTTCATAGCCTTAACAAATTAACCAGGATAATAGGCAATTAAGACATGGAGCAAGGATGTAGTGGACAGAATCAGACATACAAGTAGAGTCAACCACATGCATTAGGTAACCAACATGATCACATAGTTAAGGGATTAAACAGAAATCAACAAACAGGCTGGTCAAGTATCAGATAACCAGGTGAAGTGTAGACATACTAGCTATATATTGAACAGGACAGAATTTAGACATGCTAAGCAAAGAAGTAAACATGAAGATAGGTTGAATTCATAGTCAATGAACTAGTGCAGGAATGAAAAACATAGAGTTTGGGTTTCAAAATTTAACTAGAGACATACCAGTTGAAGAAAAGAGTGCAGAATATAAAGCAGGTGTAGTTCCAATATCTAGCCTTGGCTTTCAGCTGGCTAGATCAAGAGTTATCACAAGTAGCAGAGAAAGAAAGAGAGTTTGAGTGTGGATGTGTGTTCTTTGAACTTGTGTTCGTGTGTTAAGAAGTAAAACAGAGGAGTTTATATAGTAGTTTAAGAGTAGGGCAAATAAGGTAACAGTACCAACTTCAGTTAATCAAGGGAAGATCACAAAATCAATTACACGAAAGATCAACATAGTCCCTTAATTAAGGATAATTAACCAATGGTAAGGACAAGAAATATTTAAGGAAAGAAATCCAAATCTGACTTAGGCAAAGAGTGAATGATTAGGAATCTAATTAAGGAAATAATCGTGCAAAGAATCAGTAGATACTACAGGCAATTAAATAAGGCAAGAAGACTAATTAAAGTCATAAACAAGGAAATAATCAAGAATCACGCACACGAATTTTTAACAGAGCAAATCACTCAAAAATTCTGGAAAGAACATATCAATTTCCATAAACTAAATAGGCTGAGTAAAACTTTAGGAACATAGAGAAATAAGACGGAAAATAATTCAAAAACCCTAATAGAGATTAATTAGGATAAAAATCACAAAGTAAGGAATTTGACTAAGGAAAAGCATGTAAATCAGAATATAGAATGAACCAATACGACTAGTAACTTTGAAAAGCTTAGTATCGAAGCAAAACATCAGACAGTTAGAGTTTTAGCATAAATCAACTAGGGCTTATGAAACTTTAGCATAAATCAATCAAGAACACTTAAGAACAAACGACTAAGCGTTCAAAAATCAGAAAAACCTTTTGAGAAGATGACTTAGGGTAAACCCTAGTTTAGGAAAACGGAAAATTAGTTGAAAACCATAAACTTTCAAGGAAAACATGTAAGAGTTGCTCTATTCGTCTCAGATCTATACAGACCTGAGAAGATCGGAGATAATAAATTAGGGTTTTTTTAGAAAGCATAACAGATACGAGAACATAGGCCTAGAAAACCACGGGTTCATAGCAAAATAAGAAAGGTTTCTTACTCATGGCCGAGCAAACGGCCTGAAACAGGCAAAGAAACCACAGGTGCAAGCTAGACCGCCTAGTTCCCTTGAGATCCTCTCAAGGATCTAGGAAACTGATGAACCATAGCAAGTAGGAGGCCAACATAGGCTTGAGATGACGAAGAAACATCATCGAATGATGGTGTGAGCCGGTGATGGCGCCTGAGGATTAGAGTTCAGATAGAGAGCATTTGAGAGAGAAGGGAACGGAGGGCGGCGGAGTATGGTGGGAAATGAATTAGGTTAGAGGGGGTGGTTTGGAATTAAAATGGTAAGAACAAATACGGGCCGTTGATCTCAGAGATCAACGGCCATGATTAGGGGGGCCTAGGTTAGGTTTAATTGAATTTGGGCCTGGGGTGAATTGGGTTAGGGACTTGGGCTGGTATTTAGGTCCGAAAATTAGAGAAATTAAAAGGCTATTTGTTAAATACCCAAATAATTGAATAAAAATTATTTTATAAAATAATTAACAATGAGAAAAAATGATTTTCATGCATAGAAGTGCTTCAAAATTGTTATTCAATATTTTAAAAATATAAGGGACCAATTTCTGGTAAAATCATGCAGTGATGTGTACGTGGGCTATAATTGCAAAATCAATACAATTATAACCAAAAGGTGTAAATCTGGCCATTTGTGAAATAAATGGAACTTAATATGGCTATAAATAGAAAAATTAAATCAATGAAATATTATAGAGCCATTTGTGATGCAATTTTATAATCATTTATATAAATAAAATACTAGAATAAATTAATTTAAAAATACGGAAACTATGAAAAATGTCCATTGATGCTAATGCATAATTTTGAAGGTATAATATTATAGGAAAAATTGGGTATCAATAGCTGCCCCTCTTTACCCGGGAAGGATGAAAGAGTTTTCGGGTAAAGAAATGATGGCCAATTTTGACCGAATGGGACGTTTTGAAAGATAGAGGCTGGACTCTAGTCTTTGAGCTGCCTACATATCCCTGGTTTTACAGGAATTAGGCCATGTGTAGTTCCGTATCCACCGGTGAATGAAGCCGATAGAGTTGTCCTAGGAATGGTTGCCAATTTCAGCGAAGGTTCTTTTGTGAAGGGTAGTGTCGGATGGAGTTATGATTATGGGTCTAGAATGTATCGGATGTATTACAGGGCAAATAGCTGGATATCACGAGGTAAGATGGGTAGCTGATGAGAATCGGTTATGAACGGCGAAATGAAAATGGTATGAACAGAAACCGGAGCGAATGGTTGCTCCCGTTTGAAAAACAGTTACCTCCGAGATCACCTACAAACTCAAAATACGATACATGCAAGTACGTAGATTACTGTGAGTATTTAAACGTGATGCAAATTCCCTTTGGACCATGAAAGATTGTCTTTGGACGGTGCGGATGACGTCTTTAGACCATGATATCCTGGGCCATGAATTGTGAGATAAGATATTCGTAGACCATGAAATGATGTCCTCGGGCCATGAAAATGGTGCCTCCGAACCATGACTGTAAGGCCCCGGAAAATTTCGCTAAGTAATTTAGGATTCGTGATGCCAGGTAGGCTAATTATAATATTTTATGTGCTATTAACATGATGGGCATCAATTAGATTTGGTAAATAAGTGTATAAGTCTTATAATGTGTAATGTGGGGTCTAAAATCCCAAATGAGTTCGCACAAGTCCACACTTTGGACGAGCATATCTAAATATATATAAGGTTTTATATGGTGAACAGCCTATCAAATTAAAGTTCTTCGAGTCTAGTTTCTAACACTTCAAACCGTTCGTCATTTGGACATTCCTACACAAAGTTATGATCAAATTACCAAAGGCTGGATTTGCGACCAATTTTGCGATAAAAAAACGACTATGCGGACCACATATGCGTCGCATAATGAAGCAGAGTTGGGCAAAACATTATGCTGTCGCATGTTGATTATGCTGTAGCATAATCAATTATGCTGTCAATTATGCTATCGCATAATGATTATGCTGCAAGAATGCTGCCCACATTTCGATTATGCTATAGCATAATTGCACCACATAATTGACTTCAAGGGTCATTTTTGAAAATTTTCATATACGAACCCACTTTGATAAATAAGCTTTGGGGCTTCATTTGGGACTGTTTTACACTAAATCTAGAGAGAGGTGAGAGCATTTTAGAGAGAGAAAGAGGGAACCTAGCCTCCTAACCATCAATCTTGCACAAACCCTCAAGAATCAGGCATGCTAATCTCTAGCTCACTATCTTCGGGGTTAGTCCTACTTCTAATATTTCATATATGAGATTATGAGTTCAAAAATATAATGTGGGGTTAGAAATAGGCCATGCATGTGACACTAAGCTATAGTATGTGGGATTAATGAACTTTTTTGGGTAGTTCTTGATGAAATTGGATGAGGGAAGAAGGAATTTCCATTGTAGAACCTTGTAGTCTATTTCACATGATTAGGTGTTTGATGAAATTCCTAAGAGAGTTACACCATGGGAAATCTTTCTAAATTATTAATTGATTTTTGCTTTCTCCTTATAGATTATTACCGCTAGAGATGTTGGTGCATTGTAGTAACTTAAGGAAAGCTTAAACAAGGTATGTATGGCTACAACCCCTCTTCTTAGAAATCGAGCTCCCATGGTGTCCATGCAAATATTGTAAGTCTGAAATTTGATTAATGTAGTACTTGTTATTTCAAAGGAATTGGTGTTGCAAGATATATGTGAAAGGTGTATCTCAATGTGTTCAATATGGTATTCTTGGTAAATTGAGGATATATGAAGAATGTGAACTATGTGCTAAAATGCCTAGATTTCAAGTCAAGTTTAAATTGAGATTGTTAGCCAAACTATGTGAAATCCTCTAATTATAAAGATGTTTGAAATAAATCAAATGAATTTGGGAAATAGAGTGTGGCCAACGTGCCGAGAACTTGAATTATAATTGTGCCTGGTGATGCCTATGACATGAGAAAATATGAAACAGATTATGAAATGAGCCTTGACTCTGCTTTCGATAAATGACTTCAATAATAAAGCGCCCTAAAGGCTTTGTACACAATTTATGCCCATAAGTGGCTGTTTGAGATAATGTTTTGCCTTATAAGTACATCCAATGTGATCCGAGTTGTTACATACTTCGATGTTGAAATTGTATATTTTCGTGATTGGAAAAGAGTAATTCAAGAATAATTGGTGTAATTGCTTGTTTATGCCTTTGATGTGTGTTTCTATTGTGGTTTGGTGTGTCCCCTCCTTTTTGGAAGAATCCTTTGTGTTTAAAGTTTCATTGCTAATGAACTTGAGGTGTATGATTTCTGAAATATTGTATATGCCCATGATTCATGATTCCTCTCATGTGTACTTGACAACTTGGATTGAATGGCTTGTTTTTGAAATTGATATTGATGTGAAATGTGGGGGAAAAGAGCTCGAATTATGAAATGTGGCCTAGTGCCAAGTATGATGTGATAATTGTGGCCCCAAGTGCCGATGAACTAATATATGTGAAACAAAAATTGAAGTGAGATGATTAATGGAAAAGGGTAACGTCTTGATAAGACGGCTTAGCCGATCGGGCCGTGATCGGATGCCATGCTACACACCTGGTGGTATTGTGCTGATACTGAAACCGGAAAGTGAGAATGAAATTGTGATTGAGGTATACGTCTCAAATGAGACGGCTTAGCCGATCGGGCCGAGATCGGACTCCGCGCAAGAAGGCGGTGGTATTGTGATGATGGTGCAACAATATGAAATGTCCCAACCTAAAGCGATGAAAATTATGTTAAAGCTATGTGATTCCTTTTATTTGATGATGTGGTGATTTTTTGAAGCTTTTGTTGAATCCTTATGATTTCTTTGTTCTTGTATGGTTGTTCTTTCTAATGAGATGGTGTTAGTTATACATACTAGTGCTATTCGACGGCACTAACGTCCCTTTTGCCCGGGGCGCTACATCTTTAAATGGATGTAGGTGGTTCCATAGCAGGCAGTGTTGGTCGCAGCTAGTGATGCATCTTCCTTTCAGCGGACTTGGTGAGCCCCACTTCATTTCGGGGTCCTGTATCGTTGTTTATCATGTACTTTGTATTTTGAGGTATAGCCGGAGCCTTGTTGCCGGCATTTCCATATTACTCTTCAGTTGTATTTAGAGGCTCCGTAGACGGGTTGTGGGTGGTGTTTGATATTGGAAATTAAATTAGAAGTATTGGTATTTGGCAAATATGTTTTTCATCATCATAACTATAAAAATTGTAATATTTTGGACATTATGGTTGAAACTGCTAATGGAAATAAAATGGAAGTTGTTAATGAAATATTTACAAGGTATGATTAATGGAGTTCATCTCCTCTTTATTCATGAATTAGTTTGGGTAGAATGAAACCTAACAAGCTTGCTTAGTCAGGTTTACTCAGTTGAGGGCCGGTCGTGCTCCTCGATTTTTTTGGGGCGTGATAATGACACCTTTGAATAATGATATGCAAATTTGAGAGATTCTCAGGCCATGGCATGGTGTCTTCCGGCTATGAGGATGATGCCTTTAGACAATGACGCCTTTGGACAAATTGGCGATATTTCAGCCTATGAGATGCAATAATATGATGCTAAAATTAACAAGACAAGGCTTACTCTTGTGAGATTGAGGGCAGAGCTTAGCCCAAAAGAGAAGCAAATAGATAGTGCCGGAATAGAGCAATATTTATGCAAGGAGGGACAATGCTTAGTCCCATGAGAAGGCAGTGCTTAGCCTTATGCGGAATAGAGACAGAGCTTAGTCTCATGCAAGATGCGGGACAGGGCTTAGTCCCATGCAAATGGAAGGCAGAGCTTAGCCTTATGCAAATATGGAGGTAGGGCTTAGCCTAATGCAAGGTTCGGGACAAGGCTTAGTCCCATACAAATGGAAGACAGAGCTTAGCCTTATGCAAATATGGAGGCAGGGCTTAGCCTTATGCAAGGTTCGGGACAGGGCTTAGTCCCATGCAAATGGAAGGCAAAGCTTAGCCTTATGCAAATATGGAGGCAGGGCTTAACCTCATGCAAGGTGGAGGCAGAGGTTAGTCTCATGCAGGATGCGGGACAGGGCTTAGTCCCATGCAGATGACGGCAGTGCTTAGCCTTATGCAAATATAGAGGTAGGGCTTAGCCTCATGCAAGGTTCGGGACAGGGCTTAGTCCCATGCAAATGGAAGGCTGAGCTTAGCCTTATGCAAATATGGAGGCAGGTCTTAGCCTCATGCAAGGTGGAGACAGAGCTTAGTCTCATGCAGGACGCGGGACAGGGCTTAGTCCTACGCGAAGAACATGTAGCAAATAAGAGTAGAATAATTCTTAGCTGGAGATATATTCGGTGTCTGGTGGCTCGATTGATAGTGATTTTGCTGCGTGTATATATTTGTGAATGCTACCGTTACGTCAGATGTGCCTGCGCTCAAAGAAAAATCGTAAGTTTTGTAAGGGGAGGTCAGTTCGTGCCTACGTCGGCTTGCTTGGCTTGCTTTGCTTTGTCCGAAGGTCTTGCTCAAATCATCGGGGGTAGTGCTGGCTAAACAGAGTTATCTTAAAAGCAAGCATGCATAGTTTCAAAGACGTAATAAAAATATATTATTTTAGAAATTGGTTAGAAGAACCAGTGATTGTGACACGATCCGAGACATCGCAACCTCTCCTACTATAGAATTTCGAGGTTCCTCCTCAAAATTCTACCCCAGTTAGATGGACACGTCTGACCGCTGCACATGTTGTGATCGACTGAAATTGCTTGCCCCAGTTTCTGATTGATTTTTGACTTTCTGGCCTATGATGGGGTTGGCTGGACTTGCTCCGGAATTTTGAGGGTCCTCCTCAAAATTCTGCCCCAGTTTCTGGTTCTGGGAGGGAAATGAAAATTTTATTATGGTATGACCGAACCCACAGGGCTACCTACGTATCCCCTCTTAAATGGGAATCAGGTCAAGCGTAGTTCAATTTACATCATTTTGTGAAAACATAAATAGTTACACATAGTATCATTTGACTGCATCTGAGTTGATCGGTTTTGGCCAGACTTTTCCGTCCATTTCTGCAAGTATGAGGGCTCCTCCTGTCAATACTCTATGAACCATGTAAGGGCCTTGCCAGTTGGGAGAGAATTTTCCTTTGGCTTCATCCTGATGTGGGAATATCTTCTTCAATACCAACTGCTCCGGTGTGAACTGCCTCTGCTTGACTCTTTTGTTGAAGGCTCTGGACATTCTGTTCTGATAGAGCTGCCCATGACACACTGCGTTCATCCTTTTTCCGCCGATGAGGGCCAGCTGCTCATAACGGCTTCTTATCCATTCTGCGTCGCTGAGCTCAGCTTCTTGTATGATTCTCAGAGAAGGGATCTCCACTACAGCGAGAATAACGACTTCAGTACCATAAACCAGTAAGTAGGGAGTTGCCCCGGTTGATATGCGGACTGTGGTACGGTAACCCAATAAAGCGAATGGCAGCTTCTCGTGCCATTGTTTGTGCTTTTCTATCATCTTTCTCAGTATCTTCTTGATGTTCTTGTTAGCGGCTTCTACAGCTCCGTTCATCTGAGGTCTATAGGCTGTGGAATTCTTGTGCTTGATTTTGAAAGTCTCACACATATTCATCATTAGATCATTGTTGAGATTAGAGGCATTGTTAGTGATGATTGATTCTGGAACTCCAAATCGGCAAACAATCCGGTCGCGGACAAAATCTGCCACGACTTTCTTAGTTACTGCCTTGTAAGATGCTGCTTCGACCCATTTGGTGAAGTAATCAATAGCTACCAGGATGAACCGATGCCCATTTGAGGTGGTGGGCTCGATTGGACCAATGACATCCATTCCCCAAGCGGCGAATAGCCAGGGTGAGCTTGTTGCATTGAGCTCATTTGGCGGCACTTTTATCAAATCGGCATGTACTTGACATTGGTAGCATTTTCGGACATACTGGACGCAATCTGTCTCAATGGTCATCCAGAAATAACCAGCCCTAAGTATCTTCTTGGCCAAGACAAAGCCGTTCATATGCGGGCCGCAAGT
Source organism: Nicotiana attenuata (assembly GCF_001879085.1). Lineage (NCBI taxonomy): Eukaryota > Viridiplantae > Streptophyta > Magnoliopsida > Solanales > Solanaceae > Nicotiana > Nicotiana attenuata. Next base: position 26,229,529 of record NC_031993.1, read on the forward strand.
CCCAACATGTATCTCCTCAAGTAACTTAGAAGCTTCTTTTGCGTTGACACACCTTAGCAATCCCAAATCAGGAGCTCTTCTGTACAAGGTTCCTCCGCTGTGGAAGAAATTGTTGGACAATATCCGAAGCGTACGTTTCTGAGTATGATTTGCATGCTCCGAATATTCTCCTTTTGCCAAATATTCTTTGATATCGTGAAACCAAGGCTTTCCGTCTGTTTCTTCTTCAGCATGGGCACAATACGCCGACTGTTTATGAATTCTCACTGGGATGGGATCAATGAAATTATTTTCTGGATGCTGTATCATGGAGGACAAAGTGGCCAATGCATCGGCAAACTCATTCTGAATTCTGGGCATATTCGAAACTCTATCTTCGTGAACCTTCTTCTCAATTCCTACACATGTGCATATACAGTAATAACTTAGAATTCTTGGCGGCCCATTCTCTTTGTACCTGTGCACAAGCAAATCTGAATCACCGATTACCAGCAACTCTTGAATATTCATGTCGATTGCCATGTTGAGTCCTAGTATGCAGGCTTCATACTCTACCATGTTGTTGGTGCAGGGAAATCTGAGTTTAGTAGATACCAAATAATGTTGGCCTGTTTCCGATATCAAGACGGCTCCAATGCCGACTCCCTTGAAATTTACCGCTCCATCGAAGAACATTCTCCAACCGTCGTAGGACTCAACAATATCTTCTCCTATGAATAACACTTCTTCATCGGGAAAATACATTTTCTGGGGTTCGTATTCTCCTTCCACAGGGTTCTCAACAAGATGATCTGCCAGTACCTGTCCCTTGACTGCTTTCTGAGTCACATAAACAATGTCGAACTCACCCAACAGGATTTGCCACTTAGCCAGCTTGCCAATGGGCATGGGTTTCTGAAAGATATATTTCAAAGGATCCATCCTTGATATGAGGTATGTGGTGTAGGCACAGAAGTAATGCCTCAGCTTCTGAGCTATCCAAGTCAGAGCGCAGCAGGTACGTTCCAATAGAGAGTACCGCGCTTCATATAGAGTAAACTTCTTACTTAGGTAATAGATAGCTTGTTCTTTTCTCCCTGTCTCGTCGTGCTGCCCCAGAACGCAGCCGAAGGCTCCATCTAGTACTGCAAGGTAGAGTAGCAATAGTCTACCTAGCTCTGATGGGACCCGGGCTGGTGGTATTGATAAGTACTCCTTGACCTTGTCGAAAGCCTTTTCACAATCTTCGGTCCAACTAGTTGCAGCATCTTTCTTCAATATCTTGAAAATTGGCTCACATATAACTGTGGACTGGGCTAGGAACCGGCTGATGTAGTTTAGCCGTCCCAGAAAACTCATTACATCTTTCTTACTCTTTGGCGGTGGCAGCTCCTGGATGGCTTTGACTTTTGACGGATCCAATTCTATCCCTCGGTGGCTGACAATGAACCCCAGCAACTTTTCGACAGGAACTCCGAAGGCACATTTTGCGAAGTTTAGTTTCAGGTTGTATCTCCACAGTCTGTCGGAAAACTTCCTCAAATCGGCTATATGATCTGTGGCTTTCTTGGATTTGATGATGACGTCGTCCACATATACTTCGATCTCCTTATGTATCATGTCATGAAAAATGGTAGTCATAGCCCTCATGTAGGTGGCCCCAACATTCTTTAGACCGAATGGAATCATCTTATAACAGTATACTCCCCATGGTGTAATGAAAACCGTTTTCTCAGCGTCCTCTTCGTCCATCCAGTTTTGATGGTAACCGGCAAAACAATCCACAAACGACTGGAGTTCATGCTTGGTACAATTGTCGATTAGGATGTGTATGTTTGGAAGTGGGAAATCTTCCTTTGGGCTGGCCCTGTTGAGATCCCGATAATCAACACAGACCCTGACCTTCCCATCCTTCTTTGGGACTGGCACAAAGTTGGCTAGCCAAGTTGGGTATTCAACCACCCTGAGGACCTTGGCCATGATTTGCTTAGTAACCTCATCCTTGATTTTCAGACTCATGTCAGACTTGAACTTCCTGAGTTTCTGCTTTACTGGTGGACATGCTAGGTTTGTGGGCAACTTGTGAGCCACAATGGATGTACTTAACCCGGTCATATCATCATATGAACATGCAAAAATGTCCTCATACCCTTTCAAGAACCGTGTGTACTCTTCTTTTTCTGTGGCGACAAGTGGATGCTGATGCGGGTTTCCTTGATAGTTTCAGAGTCTCCCAAGTTTATTATTTCTGTTTCGTCCAGATTGGACTTAGGCTTGTTCTCAAAGTCTTCTACTTCTCTGACAATTTCCTCGGGTATGACATCTTCTTCTTCCGAATCACTATCCTTTTATTGCGTCGTCTCATTACATGTCACAATTGTTGGTTCATTGAGATAGGAAATAGTAATGTTGTATAGATAAAGATATGAGAGAATAATGGTAACAATAAATATTGATTCATTAAAGCATTAAAGCTATTTTCAATAATTTAAACAACATTTTCGGAACATTGGAAATATTATTTAAAACAAAATGCCAAAAGGGAAATCATTTTTCTTAGAAAATAAACAAAACAGTGCTGTTCAGCCTTGCTACCCCGGGACTCGTCGGGCCCTGGATGGTCTGACAGTCCAATTCTTGAGGAACGATCCTCTCTCCACAGCTCGGATGGTAGGGCCGTCCTCCTCCTCCTCCTCAACAATTACATAACAGTCCATGTCCTCATCCTCCAAGAATAGGTTCCTTAAGGCTGCCAGTGCTTCTTCCTTCTCTGATCCCCATATGACGTCAGCCTATTGGAAGGACTGACTCAAGTGCGGTATGGGCTGCTCCAATGAATAGTACGGACCTTGCCATGGTGGCTACCAGTCATTGTTTTCTTGCCAGGTGTATTGATATCCCAGCCCAAAAGTGGTACCATGGTACTTTGGCTATATTGGCTTGGTGATGCCTTGAAGATTCTTACCAAGCCCCTTGCCAGGCTCATACCCTCCCCAATTTATCATGCTTGCTATCTTTCCATCCCATCACTTATCTTTGTTGATTGCATTGACCTGTTCGATGTGATGATAAGTTTCTCCACCTAGCTTTCTCCTATTGTCCACCATCGAGATAGTCTGACGGGTGTAAATGGGATTGCTCCCGTCTCTATGGATAATCACCTCCTGATGGTTCCACTCTAACTTTACTGCCTGATGCAAAGTTGATGCCACAGCCCCAGCGGTGTGTATCCATGGTCGTCCTAACGGCAGATTGTAGGATGCAGATATGTCCAGCACCTGAAACTCGACATCAAACCACGTAGGCCCCATTTGCAGACAGAGATTAATTTCTCCGATGGTAGCTCTCTGAGACCCATCAAAAGCCTTCACGTTCATGGTCCATTCTCGTATCTCGTATAGGCCTTTGCCCAACCTCTTCAGTGTTGTCAATGGGCAAATATTGAGACTGGATCCTCCAGCAATCAGGACCCTGGTAATGAAGTAGTCTTTACATTGCACTGTGATGTGCAGTGCCCTGTTGTGATTCAGACCCTCAGGCGGCAACTCATCCTCGTGGAAAGTGATTTTGTGACTTTCCAACACCTGTCCCACCATGTTAGCCATTTCTCCGCTTGCGATGTTATTGGGCACATATGCTTCGTTCAATACTTTCATCAGAGGTTCCTGTGTGCTTCTGAATTCTATAGCAGTGACAGGATAGAGATTTGAGTGGGAGTCTTGTTCAGGTGATCGATGACTGAATACTCCCTTGCTTATACTTTCCTCTAGAGGTCATTCGGACCTGTTTCAATAACGGGAGGTCTGTTAGGGGCCTGTTTACTGGACTCTCCTAAATGCTTGGGCGTATAGAGCCTTCTGGTCCTAGTCATCCCTTGTGCAGCGCCAGATTCCCCCATCTTGGTTTTTCGTTTTCTTCTAGCTTCGGCCACATAATCCCATGGTATAGCCTTGGTGCTGAAGGGTGGTGTGGTTGATACTGTCACTGTAAACGGTGTGGCTACTTTCACCTCAAATGGAATAGGTGCAATTGCAGGGGATGCTACCTCAACTTCAAATGGGATTGACGTAGTTACCTCGACCTCCATTGGCAGCTGTACCTGCACTATAATGGGGTTGAGGGTGACTGCAGGTTTCTTGGGATCGTCACCCTCTTCGATAAGTCCGATTGATCCCTCCGGATCCCATTCTTCATCCATCTCTATCACATTGACACCTCACCCCTGTGATTTGGGAGGGGGTTATTGCGGACATTAGGCGTAGCCTCCTTCGCCTAGATGATCTTGTTGTCAATCAAAGTCCGGATTTTGTTCTTCAATGTGCGGCATTCGTCAATGGTGTGCCCTTTCATACTAGAATGGTATGCACAAGTCTTATTCGGTTTAACCCATTGGGATGAGTTCTCCGTGGCCACAGCAGGGATGGGAGTGACGTAACCAGTAACCTTCAACCTTTCATATAGCTGGTTGATGGGTTCAGCGATAATAGTGTATTGTTTGGGTGATCTGCGGTCAAAATTAGGTTGCGGTCTTGGGTAATTTTGGCGAGTTAGAGGTGACTGAAAATGAGATGGTTGGGAATTATAGGTGTGATATGCGGTGGCTGGTTGGGAATGTCTGGTGGAGGTGCTTGATATGTGGGTGGAGGTGCTTGATATGCAAGTGGAGAGGTTCGGTATACGAATGGGGTTTTGGGTCGTTGGTGACCATCACCGCTCCACGTCCTTCTTCTTAGATATACCCCCTAATTGCAATGCTTTATTAGTGGCCTGCAATGCCTCTAAGTTTGTTACCATCCCGCTTTTGATACCTTCTTCGATTCTTTCACCAAGTTTGATGATATCAGAGAACTTATGGTTTTCAATAACCATCAACCTTTCATAATATTACGGATCCTATACTTTGACGAAGAACTTGTTCATCTATTGCTCGTCCAGTGCTGACCTAACTTTGGCCGCCTCTAACCTCCAACGAGTAGCATACTCGCGAAAAGTTTCGGTGGGCTTCTTCTTGAGGTTCTGAATGTAGAAGACATCTGGTGCGTTCTCTATGTTGAACCCGAATCGGTCCATGAAAACAGATGCCATACTCACCCAGTTGGGCCATTTCTTAGGATATTGGCTGGTGTACCAAGACAAGGCATCTCCCGTAAGACTTCTCATAAAAAGCTTCATCCGGATCATTCATCTTTTCCGACCCTGACAAGCTTGTCGTAATAGGTCTTTATATGAACCCTGGGATCACCTGTACCGTCAAACATATCGAACTTGGGAGGTTTGTAACCCTCTGGCAGTTCTACATTCGGTTGTATGCATAGGTCCTCATAGTTCAAACCTTTTATCCCCTTGCCTCATTCTACGCCTTGAACTCGGCTAGTCAACTTCTTGAGCTCCTCGGCCAGGTTCTTAATGAGCATGTCCTTCTCAACAGATTCCGGTGCATAGGAGATGGGTTGAGTGGAATGAGGTAGGGTCTCCACATATATAGGGTTGTTTTGGTGACCTGGAATTTGAGTATAGTGGTGATCATTGGTGGAATTCTGGGGTTCAGGAATGACCGGTGGAGTATTTTATGGAGTGTGGTAGGTGTTTGGCTGGTACTATGGTGTGATAGTTTGATTTTGTGGTGGAGTTGTATAATGGTGAGGTACGGGAGGATTTTGTGGGCGCTTGTTGGGTGTGTTTTGAGGTGGTGCAGGGTTCTGAGTGTTTGGATGACTGATGTCTGGGACGCTAAGTGAGAAGGATAGGTTTGCCACATTCCGGACATGCTCAAGCTCACCCTGGAGTTCCAATATTTTCTGTTCCAGTCGTGAAACTGCTTCATTTGGGGCCTGAGTACCCCGACCCTCAGAAGTTTCTGCATGTTCAACCCTTGTGTTGTTTTCCTTTCTGGCACCGTTCAAATCTTCCATTCTTGCTTTTCCCTTGCCTTTTGGTGGACTAGGAGGAGAGAAGGCGGAGGGCCCCTTGATCTTGTGTGATAAGCTGATGATACCAGTATGCACGAACCAACCTTTGGGGAATGGGAATAATCAAAAGAAAGAAAGAAAAACAAAAGGCAGCCAAGTCAGTAATGATTCAGAAATGTTTGCAGTATTTAAACACATATTGCGGGAGTGTAAATTCGCGTCCTAATTTGCGAGCTTCGTTGCGCCCGAGGCAGGCCTAGCGACAAATAGATTTGGAGAAATTCAGTGCCAATAATTGCCTTATTTCATTAACGTAAAAATAAACGACCCAAAACGACACTAAATAATGATAATGTTACTAATGGCACTTGGCCTTATTACATTTTAAGAAGAAAGCGAGTAAACCCAATCTACTTGGTCCCAGAAGTACCCTCTCCAGACTGGATGCTATCGTCGATCAACTCTCTTAGCTCGCGCAGGTTCAGCAGTAAGAATGCCCTTGCCAAATGCCCTCCTTTGTTTCCCTCAGCGTTCTGGCAGTCGGTGACTCTCTTCCTTATTTTCCCTTCCAATTCCATTAAACTGTACTCCAGATATTCCAGCCTTTCGCTGGATTTAACAGCTCTCTCTTTCCATTCATTAATCATTTTCATATCGGACTTATGTTGCGCCATATGCTCGGCTTCAGACTCTCGAACTCTTTTGCGCACCTTGTTGTACTTCACCTCTACTTCGGCAAACTCATCTATGACCCCATTCCCTGGACCAACCCTCGGCTCGAAGACTCCTGCTAGATTATTGTCTAACCATGAGGGGTAAAAGTGTGAATGACCCGCATGATATCGGTCCGGCTCAATAGTATCCTATTCCACAATAATCTTCAAAGTCCACATATGTTGTGCTTCATTCTTATATGGGATGGCGTCACCCTGAAATCAGCTATGAAGTGACTCATCTTAGCGACTCGTGGTACGACCTGTCTCCTGCCTGCCTGTCTCATAACCGTGAGGGGAGCATAAGGGTATATCCCCCTTAACCCAATCAACACCAAGTGTGGGACGTCTCTGGATCTGATGATGAACTCATCAGTGGGGAACCACTCGAACATCCACTAAACCTGATTCTCAGTTAACTTATTGAAAAACTGTACCCATCCTATAGCATCCTTTGGTTGAGCAAACATGTCCAAAATATATGTCATCCTCTTAGGGTGATGAAAAGCTATATGATCTTTCCACGGTCTTCGTGGAAATTCTTGACGGTCTTGACCCCTTTGGAGATGTTCTAGCAGCCAAACTTGCAGCAACAAATTGCAACCCTCGAAGAATCTAAACCCCTTCTGATAGCGTTCCAAGGCCCGATACATATCTGCAATGATCATAGGGACAATGGTATATGTTTGCCCCTCGATCCCGTCCATCATAGTTTTAGCCACCATGGCCAACCTGGTATGGATTCTATCCCTTTGGATGGGAATACCAGCATGCCCAAAAAACACACAATGAACACGAAGACACTACGATGAACCCAGCCCAAGGAGGTGATTGAGAACTCATCATCAAAAATACGGTAAGAGCTACTGTGACCGTATCTTTCATAGAGGAAGATGAAAGGTATGTAGGAATTTTTCAGACACTCCAAGTCATCATTTTTCTTCAGCCCCATCATCTTAAGGAATCCTCTAGTGATGTGATTTTCAGGTGCTAATAAACCAGGGCTATCCCAAGGCAACCCAGCAAATCCTCCTATTTCTTCTAGGAGGGGAGTCATTTCTATATCCCCTGTAGACATGTGATTTTTGACCCTCCCCAAGATTTTTATATTTAGCATGTAAATATTTAATTTAGGCCTAATAGTGCTATTTCAATTAGTTTTGACGCTTTTACTTTATTTTAGTACAAGAAAAATGAAAATTACAAAAAATATTTTAGTTTATGCATTTTCCATAAATTCAAAAAAAAACAACACAAAAATAGTACCTTATTTTTATCTTTATATAATTTCGAAAACAAAAAAAAAAAATATAGTTTCATGTCTAGTTCAATTAATTAGGATTAGCTTTGGCATTGTGTAGTATTTCTATCTTATTTTTAAAAATACAAAATAAAAAAATAAAAAGAGTCATTGTGTAGTCTAGGGACCCTTCTAGACTCTTCTTTGGGATAAAAAATAAATAAAAAAGACCCTAAGGACTTAACACAAAAAACCTTGGGACTAATGGGCAAAACACACAAAAATACACCTAGACCTAGACTCTACCTATAAATAATGCTTAAAAATCTGAACAAAGAAAAAAGAAGAAAAAATCTGGGCGCAACTTTCATCAGGGACCCTGTCCTCCCCCTTGGTCGTCTGCTTCATCAGGATCCCCCCAGCGAGCTTTCTCTTCACGAGATCTAAAGCAGCGCCATCGAACACCAAAAATCGACTGCCCGTCCTGCTTCTTCTTCATGCTTTGAACAGAGACCTCAACTTCCATGGCTGCTCCTTAACCCAAAACCAAACGACCCTCCGTTCTTCATCTTCTTCTTCACTCTGAATGCACAAACACAGATACAAAAAGAACCCTTCAGCCGCAGAACTCAATGAACGCTCCTAAGCTTTCTCTTCTTCTCTGAAATAAAGCCAAAGCGCAACAGCAGCTTGTGCTCTGTTCGTTGGTCACTAGCTTAGTTCGAGTATTCCGGCGAGCTTCGAGGTCGTCGAAGGTCATGGTCCGAGGTCCTGTTCAGGCGCCATTTTCTGTCGAGTGAGGCCTGTTCCGGTTCACGTCCGACCTTTATTTGGCGTTTGAACTGTTTCTTTGCTTTCAGTAGGTAAGCATCTTTGCCTTATTTATTTTCCAGTTTGCCTATGCCTTCTTTTGTTGAATGGTATTTGACATGGACATATTTAACAATGAATTTCTTTGTTGAAATGTTTATTCTATGGTTAGTTTTGTTTGTTCATTTTGCACTTGATATAAATCTATCAAAGATATGCTGTTGTGATTTTGCACCTCTTATATATTAGGAAGTCCAAACTTTCCAAGTCAGTTTTAAGCACTGTTGTAGATAAGTTTTTTATGCTTCGTTCTTTTTATACTAACTTTCAAGTTTTAATCCTTTGTGGTTTGGATCATGTTAAGTTTGCTACCGTAAGTTTTGTGCATATTCGACCCAATATCTGAGAAACATTGCTGCCATATTGTATGTGTCGTTTTCTGTTTCCTCTCCCTCCCACTGTAAAATGGTTGAATTTGCTTTTTGCGCGGCCCTCGTTTTAATTAGTTTTGATTTAATCCTTAAAATCCGAGGCGTGCCATTTAGCAAATTTCATGGCCCTCGCAAAGTGCAAACGCGTAGTTGCTTTAGGCGCGTATTTTAATAATCTACTTTCTTAAACTCGGATGCACATTTATGTGACCCAAATCCAAATCTCAACGAAGTCGAAATGTGTCAAAAATTGCGGGTGCATTTATGTGACGCGGTTCGAGACATGTTTTCACGACGTTGCGATTCTTTTAAAATAGTAATAATAAAAGCGGTTCAAAGTTAAAAACACATAGGTCAAAACATGTATTAAAATAAGATATTTATCCAAATACGACAGTTGAGCGACCGTGCTAGAACCACGGAACCCGGGAATGCCTAACACCTTCTCCCGGGTAAACAGAATTCCTTACTCGGATTTCTGGTCGCGGACTGTTAAACAGAGTCATTATTTTCCTCGATTCGGGATTCAACCGGTGACTTGAGACACCATAAATCTCCCAAGTGGCGACTCTGAATATCTTAATAAAATGAATCCCGTTTCGATTGTCACTTCAAGTTGGAAATAACTCCCTTTATTATACCTTCACGGTGGTGTAGTAGGAAAAAAGAGGCGTGAGAGCTCTGGCGACTCTGCTGGGGACATTCGAACCCAGAACTTCGGTTCAGGGTTTAAGAATTCGAGCTTAGAATAATTGTTATGTTTGGCTTTATCTGATTATCCTACATGTTTCCTGCCTAATGTGCTAAATGCTTTACCGCTTTGATATTATTTGAACTGTATATATAAACTGTGCCGAAATCCTTCTCTTCTCACCTCCGGGGATGTGCTTACTGGTTGAGACTCCCTATTCTGTTAGCGTCATACCTTGAAATAAGAAAGAGGCTGGACAAGGTACTAAGCCGGACGATCCCGCGGGTCCCCGGTACGTAGCCCCCTCCTCGACTCGAGTTGTCCGCTCGGGTACACAGTCTAGAACCTATACCCAGGTTTTGAACTTAGAATAACTTGACCTCATGCCGGATCCCTAGTAGGAACGCTTATTCGTATCACGTGCATTTTGACTTAGGGGGCTCAACACAGGGGTTGGGTCCGTCTAGGACAGGTGTACCCGGAATAATGGACCATCCTGATGCATCCTACTTGTGCATTTATCTGTTTTAGACTCGCATGCTGACCGGCTTTGAATATCTGGGAAAAATTGAAAAAAAAAAACAAAAAGAGAAAATAGCAGTGTGGAGAGTTAATTACTTATATTAGAAAAAACCAATGTCCAAGTAGTGCCGAAATGCTGCCGGATTTTTGAGAAAATGAAAGAAAAAGAAGAAAAATATTTTTAGTTTGTTTTGTTTGCCAATGGAAAAGAAAAACAAAATGAGTTTTATTTTCAAATTAGTGTGTTTTATTTGCCACTGAAAAAGAAAATAAAAAAAAAAGGAGTCTTGCTTTCGGAAATAGTGTATTTCCTTAAAAACAAAAAGAGTCTTGTTTTCAAAAACAGTCAGTTTTATTTGCCCGAACTACGCAGGTTTGATTCTCACCGGATGTGAGATACGTAGGCAACCCCATCGGGTCCAACCTCCCCTTTTTCAAAAATAGCCAAAATGCCAAATTTTTTAATTTCGTCATGAATAAGTCGAGTGCCGCCATTCTTGTTTAAAATAAGCCGAATGTCCCCAAAAAGGGCGCCGGAAGGCTGTTTTTGCAAGAACAGCCACCCTGAGTCAGTTTCAACGGTTAACAGGCACAACCTTAAAATCTTCTCCCCGAAGTGCTGAAAGGCCGTAACTGCAAAATCGGCCATTTGTTTTAAATTGGAAATTTGAACAAAAAATAGTGTCATTTTTCATTGTTAGGTCAATATAAGTGATTAAATCACCTTTATAAATGTGCAGGATGAGCACGACTCAAAATGAACCTTTTTCAATCATGCATTAAAATCCCTTTGGAGTTGCGTCTGTGGTGGAACGACTTAGGAGGAGAAGGGCAAGATGAAGTCAAAAAATATTTGAAAGGGCTTACCGGTTTGTTGGAGATTGTGCATCGGGGAGACATCATTAGAGCATTGGTCACATGTTGGGACCCGGCGCATAACGTCTTCCATTTCTCGGACTTTGAGTTAACCCCGACACTAGAGGAAATAGCCAGCTACATCGGAAAAGATAGGTTCCTTTAAGGCATAAGTACTTAGTGGCCCTAAGAACTGTAGCTGTGCACAGATTCTTAGACTCACTGAAAATAAGCAGGACGGTCCACAACGCAGATTTGGCAAACGGTTTTTGTACTCCACACTTCATATATCACAGATATGGCCACGTAGGAGGTTTTAACAACCCGGAAAACAAGATATGTAGCAAAGGGAACCGCCAAAAATGGGAGGAGCACAGACGTTTTGCTTTTATGGTAGTTTTTCTGGGGCTTGTGGTATTTCCAAGGAAAGACGGAAACATTGACATAAAAATAGCCGGGGTCGTCAGCACTCTACTCACTCAAGCCAAAAGCACTCTTGCGCCCATGATATTAGCCGAAATCTTCCGCGCTCTTACAGCCTGCAAAGTCGGGGGAGACTTCTTCGAGGGGTGCAATCTATTGTTGCAAATGTGGATGACCGAACACTTGTGCCGTCGTCCTCAATTCCTGAGTTATGGGTCTACAAAGAAGACATGTATAGAAGAGTTTTACACAAGGATTAAGGGGATCAGCTTGCCCGAGGGATTCACGGGCTGGACATCATACTTTCGGTCCCTCACTGCTAGTCAAATAGAGTGGACATTTGGATGGTTGCCTGTCGATGAAATCATATATATGCCAGCAACGGGGCCGCACTTCCTTTTGATGGGTCTTAAGAGCATCCAGCCTTATGCCCCGTATCGGGTTTTAAGGCAACTCGGGAGGTGCCAAATAGTGCCAAAAGACGGCGATCTTAGTGCTCAGGTAGTTGAAATTAGCCCTGACGGACAATTTCCTGAAGCAAGAGTCTGCCAGATCTGGAATGAATGCCAATACTTAAAAGCGGATACTTGTGTACAGGATCGGGCCAAAGGCGAAGTGTCGCCAGGATACCTTGCTTGGTATAGGAGAGAATATGAGCATGAAAGGCCAGCTAAAAGACCTCACATCTGGGAGTTTGCCGAATCATCGCAAGAACAGTGGGTTTGGTTAGCTAAAGAAAATGAGTACAGGGCCCGCATAGGAGCATTGGAAAAACAGGTCCAAGACCTCCAGTTTGAAAACAGCGTGCAATCCGCGGCTGATGAGGGTGAGAGAAAGAAATTGGCCAAAGAGAATGAAGCCTTACGAGCCCAAATCCAAAAGATGAAGTTAGCGGCCGAAAATCCCGTCAGGAGTGCCAAAGATACAAAGCTTATAGAAAATCTAAGGCAAAAAGTGAATGACTACAGTTTTGACCTCAACAAAGCGGAAAAGGAATTAGCAGGGGTTCGGAAACAATTGGCTAAAAACGCGGAAGAACGGGCCCGCATGGTTAAGCAGTTGAAAGAAGAATACGATAATGAGGTCACAGGATTAAAGAAAAAGGTCATTGCCACGGAGAACAGAATGATCAAACAGGCAAAAGAATTCAAAGTTGAAAGAGAGCACTGCTATATGGCATTGGCACAATTAGAAATGGACTTGCAAAAACTCCAGGAACAAAACCAGGTAGCCGAGCGAACTTTGGAGGCTAGGGCCCAACAGATAGGGCGGTTGCTTCAAGAAAAAGGCAGAATCAGAGAGAAAATCTTAACCGTTGCTCATTCCATTACTAGGAAATGCCAAATGTGCGAGAACATGACCCGTACCACCTTCTTTGCATCAGTGATGATATTTGTGAAGCAGATAATGAGTGACCTGGACAAACTTCAAGGGGAACTTGCATATAGGCCCGCGGCGAGACCGAACGATGTCCCGCGGGCACCAGGAGCTTTAATGTATGCATGATTGTCTTTTGAGTCTGTATTTCCTTTTCTACTAGAGTTGGTCATTTGAGTCTGTATTTCCTTTTCTACTGGAGTCTGTATTTTTGTTTGAGCTAGAATAGGGATGGTGGAGTCTGTAGTTCTTTTCTGCATCAGAGTCTGGTAGTTGTTTAGCCTGTCAGTTTTGAGTTTTTCTAATAGACGTAGTTGCTATCAATAAAATTGAAATTCACAAAAATATTTTGCTTCTACTTTACATTTATTCTTCACGAACTACGCTCGGTCTGATTCATGCGGGGTCATGATACGTAGGCAATCTACATAAGATTTGATCGTAACCAAATAAAAATAGAAAATAAGAGAGAAAATGCAAAACGAGAGAGCGGCAAGAAACAATGGAAAAACAAAAAGAAAATGGCACATAGAAATAAGGAAAAGCCGGGATGATGCATGCAACCAAGCAAAGGCATAATAGAAATGGTTAATTGCTTAGGTGCATTCATTTCCCAATGTGCGGCTATCTATCTGTTAATGCCCTAACCGCTAACAAAGTTGTTGTTGATGAGTCCAGGTAAGTGGTTAAGTTGACTGGCATTCTGGCAACCCATCCCTACAACACCCGCTCTAAGGATAAGTCAAACATGGTCAACCAGGAATTAGAGGCAAGCATTGTCGACCTGTCTAGGGAGGAGGAAGTAGTGGAAGTTAATGCAATGAAGGAGGAGATGTATAAACTGAAGCAACAAATGGCCGAGATGTACCAGGCCTGGTCAAAGGGACACCCACCACCAGCCTATCCTGCTAACCCCACCTATCTCCCACCACTAGCTCAGCCTCAAGATCCTCCCACAGTGAACTCTTCTCCGGCTTTCCCTACTTACCAGCAGTACTACNATATAGTGTTGGAACTGACGATAGGTCCGGTTGAATTTACTATGGAGTTCCAGGTGCTCGACGTGGCTGTTTCTTACAATCTCTTGCTAGGCCGACCCTGGATTCATGCAGAAAAAGCAGTGCCCTCGACCTTGCACCAGATGGTCAAATTCGAGTGGGACAGGCAAGAGATTGTGGTGCATGGGGAAGATAGTTCGTGTACTCTGGGTGGTGCCATTGTGCCTTTCATAGAAGCTGAGGACGACAAAGGTCCATGGGTTTATCAAGTCATTGATACAGTATCGGTTGAAAAGATCCCGGAAGGGGAGTGTATTCCTGTGCCGAAGGTAGCTGCTGCATCCGTCATGGTTGCATCGGAAATGCTGAAGAACGGATTTGTACCTGGAAAAGGCTTGGGTGCTTCTTTGCAAGGCATCGTACAACCGGTATCCCTTCCTGGAAACCTGGATACTTTTGGTTTAGGCTTCAAGTCCACTGCTGCAGACATAAGGCGAGCTAGAAAAATGAAAAAGAGAGCATGGACCCTTCCAAAACCTATTCCCCGCCTTTCCCATTCCTTTGTTAGGCCTGGTACTAAGAAGCGCCTAGCAACAACAATGCCCAGTTGTGTGATTGATCCAGACAAGGAGCTGATCGAGAGGTTTGAAAAGCTGTTTGATGAGGTGAATGTGTTGGAGGCCAGAGAAGGTCCAAGCAAGGCAGATGTTCAGTTCGTGGGGCCCCAGGCAAAGCTTAACAATTGGGAAGCAACTCCCCTTCCTACCCGGAGGGAGTCTTGGTAGTTAGTTTTGATTTCCTTTCAGTTTAATCTGGATTTTTTCCAAGGTTGTAATTCGGATGCTATGTTCCATCCGTTTGGATGAGTTAAACCTTGTTATCCTAAATGTTAATGAAATGCAATTTCCTCCTTTTTCATTCCTGATAATTTTCATTTTGTCTTTCTTTTCCTTCTTGTACAGTCCCTTTTACGCTGGTTTCAGTGATGTGTCATGCATGAGGAGTCTTCGGCCCAGTCTTAAATGCTAATCTAACTCCGAAATAATAATACAAGAAATTGAGTGTGATGAAAAAATATAATATGATGATGAGGAAGCTTTTGAGGAAATCAGTAAAGAATTAAGCCATTTTGAAGAAAAACCCAAACCTAATCTGAATGACACAGAGGCAATCAATTTAGGGGATCAGGAGAATGTGCGGGAAACGAAAATAAGTGTCCATTTGGAACCTCAGCTCAGAGAAAAGATAATTAAAGCATTGTTTGAGTACAAAGATATTTTTGTGTGGTCATATGACGATATGCCTGGTTTAAGCACCGACTTGGTGGTCCACAAATTGCCCACTGACCCAGCATGCCCTCCTGTCAAGCAGAAGCTAAGGAAATTTAAAACAGACATTAGTGTGAAAATCAAAGAAGAGGTCACCAAGCAGTTTGAGGCGAAGGTCATCCGGGTCACGCGGTATCCCACCTGGTTAGCCAATGTTGTGCCTGTGCCAAAGAAGGATGGAAAGACCAGAGTGTGCGTAGATTACAGTGATCTCAATAAGGCGAGTCCAAAAGACAACTTTCCACTGCCAAACATCCATATATTGATTGACAATTGTGCCAAACATGAGATTGGTTCCTTCGTGGATTGTTATGCGAGCAATCACCAGATTTTGATGGATGAGGAGGATGCGGAAAAAACGGCATTCATCACCCCTTGGGGAACGTATTGTTATAGGGTCATGCCATTTGGGTTGAAGAACGCAGGGGCAACGTATATGAGGGCGATGACCACCATGTTCCATGACATGATACATCGGGAAATTGAGGTCTATGTAGACGACGTGATCATAAAGTCGAGGAAACAATGTGACCATGTCAAGGACTTGAGGAAATTCTTCCAGAGGCTCCGCAGGTACAACCTCAAACTTAATCCAGCGAAGTGTGCGTTTGGAGTCCCATCTGGGAAGTTGTTGGGATTTGTGGTAAGTCGACGCGGTATTGAGTTAGACCCGTCCAAGATCAAAGCCATTCAGGAGCTACCGCCACCAAGGAACAAGAAAGAGGTGATGAGTTTGCTTGGCAGGTTGAATTATATCAGCAGGTTCATTGCCCAGCTTACAACGACTTGCGAGCCTATCTTTAAGCTGCTGAAGAAAGATGTTGCGGTCAGATGGACGGATGAATGTCAAGCTGCGTTTGACAAGATTAAGGAGTATTTAGCTAGTCCACCTGTATTGGTCCCGCCGGAGCTGGGAAGACCCTTGATCCTTTATCTGACAGTTTTGGATAATTCTTTTGGTTGTGTACTGGGGCAGCATGACATCACAGGAAAGAAAGAGCAGGCGATTTACTACCTCAGCAAGAAGTTCACATCGTATGAGGTGAAGTACACTCAACTTGAGAAGACGTGTTGTGCCTTAACCTGGGTAGCGCAGAAGTTGAAACATTACTTGTCATCATATACCACCTATCTCATCTCTCGGTTGGACCCGTTGAAGTACATTTTTCAGAAGCCCATTCCCACAGGGAGGCTGGCGAAGTGGCAAATCTTGCTTACGGAGTTTGATATTGTCTATGTGACCCGGACTGCAATGAAAGCACAAGCGTTGGCTGATCATTTGGCCAAGAATCTAGTTGATGATGAATATGAACCTTTGAAGACATACTTCCCCGATGAGGAGATAATGCATGTTGAAGAATTGGAACAAGTTGAGAAGCCGGGATGGAAACTGTTCTTTGATGGGGCTGCCAACACCAAAGGTGTCGGGATAGGAGCAGTACTGATTTCTGAGACAGGGCAACACTACCCTGTTACTGCTCAACTTCGTTTCTGTTGCACCAATAACATGGCTGAATACGAGGCGTGTATCTTGGGTTTGAGGTTGGCTATAGACATGGGTGTCCAGGAAATCTTGGTCATGGGTGACTCGGATCTTCTGGTGCACCAGATTCAGGGAGAATGGGAGACACGAGACTTGAAGCTCATACCGTACCGGCAGTGTTTGCATGAACTTTGTGAACGGTTTCAATCAATAGATTTCAGGCATATTCCAAGGATTCACAATGAGGTTGCCGACGCTTTGGCCACTTTGGCGTCAATGCTGCATCATCCAGGCAAGGCTTATGTGGACCTGTTGAAATTCAGGTCCGAGATCAGCATGCCTATTGTAACGTGGTGGAAGAAGAGCTTGATGGTGAACCATGGTTCCATGATATCAAAGAATACCTCAGGATGGGAGTATACCCAGCACAGGCTACAGGGGATCAAAAGAGAGCAATTCGACGCCTGGCAAGCGAATTTTTCTTCAGTGGAGGAGTGTTGTACAAGAGANACTTTTTCTAAGCTTTCAGCAATCAGGAGCCCACCTGGAGAACAAGGGAATACATTTCAAGTTTCAGTGGTCAGGAGCCCACCTGGAGAACAAGGGAAGTGCAATTCAATTTTAGCTTTTAATTTTTTATATTTGATAACATACTGTACCCAGTCACCAAACTGGGACAGAAAATTTTCTTTGTTTGTTTTGTAGCAATCAGGAGCCCACCTGGAGAACAAGGGAATACTCTTCAAGCTTCAGCTATCAGGAGCCCACCTGAAGAACAGAGGCACACATTTCAAGTTTCAGCAGTCAGGAGCCCGCTTGGAGAACAGAGGCACACATTTCAAGTTTCAGCAGTCAGGAGCCCGCCTAGAGAACAGAAGCATACATTTCAAGTTTCAGCAGCCAGGAGCCCGCCTGGAGAACAGAGGCATACGTTTCAAGTTTCAGCAGTTAGGAGCCCGTCTGGAGAACAGAGGCATACATTTCAAGTTTCAGCAGTCAGGAGCCCGCCTGGAGAGCAGAGGTATTACAATTCAAGTTTTAGTTTTCAAATTCTTATTAATATCCGGTAATGTGATGCCCAGCCACAAAACTGGGGCAGAAAATTTTCTTTGTTTTTGTCTATTTTGTTGAAGTCAGGAGCCCGCCTGGATAGCAGAGGAATACATTCAAGTTTGAAGTCAGGAGCACGCCTGGATAGCAGAGGAATACATTTCAAGTTTGAAGTTAGGAGCCCGCCTGTATAGCAGAGGAATACATTTCAAGTTTTAGAGTCAGGAGCCCGCCTGGATAGCAGAGGAATATTTTCAAGTTCAGCAATCAGGAAGCCCGCCTGGAGAGCATGGGAATACTTTCAAGTTCAGCAATCAGGAGCCCGCTTGTAGAGCATGGGAATACATTTCAAGTTGAAGTCAGGCATCACCTGGAAAAAGGGAAAACACTTCAGAATGCAATTCAAGTCAGCAACAAAAGAGGCTTGCGGAAAGAATGTGAGTCAACAGTCCGAGATGATCAGCGGAAGTTAGTCACAATCCAAAATAATAAAAGAAGAGGAGAAACAAAAAGAAGGCAAAAGTGAATCCAAATGCAGAAGTAGAGAAAGATGTGAATTGCTTAAGACGTGATTGGAGTCACAAGCATGGTGTGGTGTCCGGGTTTGGTTCGAAAAGCTGAGGAAGAATGAATTAGCACCTGCAACTAGCTAGCGTCAAGGTTCAGATCCAAAGTCTGCATGAAGAACCATTCAAGACTCAAGATCAAGCTTCAGAAGACTTATAGATAGGAATCTTGTAACTCGTAGTTGACAGGTTTAGTTAGTCTTTTTCATTTTGTGAGTTTGATGTAATAACAGGACCACGGACCGGAACCTCGACGGAACGGCACCTCGACCGGCTCTCCACCTCAGTATACTCCATCACCTCACTCACCTCTGAACTACACGTGGCCTGATTCCTTTATAGCCAAGGATATGTAGGCAGCTCAAAAACCAGGGGTCGGTCACATTCCCCTTTTCTCAGTGTTAGTCTCTCCCAAATAAGGGTCGGGTCAAAAAACCTGTCTAATCGTTCTTTGTCTGAAAACTCTTCGTGTTATATGCCAGAGCTGTCACACCTCCTTTTTCCTACTACACCCCCGTAAGGGCGTAAAGGAGTTTTCCAATTAAAGGACAATCGGAACGGGATTTATTATTAAGATTTCAGAGTCGCCACTTGGGAGATTAATGGTGTCCCAAGTCACCGGTTGAATCCCGAACCGAGGAAATTCTGACTCTGTTAACAGTCCGCGAACCAGAAATCCGATTAAGGAATTCTGTTAACCTGGGAGAAGGTGTTAGGCATTCCAGGCTCCGTGGTTCTAGCACGGTCGCTCAACTGTCATATTTGGCTTATTTATTTGATTTTAGTACATGTTTTAACCTATGTGCTTTTTAACTTTGAACCGCTTTTATTATTATTATTTTAAGAGAATTGCAATGTCGTGAAAACACGTCTCGAACCACGTCACATAAATGCACCCGCGATTTTTGACACATTTCGACTTCGTTGGGATTTGGATTTGGGTCACATAAATGTGCACCCGTATTTAGGAAGGTAAAATTATTTAAAATATGCGCCTAAAGTAGCTATCGTGTTATTATCTTTTGGGAAAGCCGTGAAATTCGCTAAACGGCCCATCCCGAATTCTAAGGTTGAGTTAAAACTAATTAAAACGAGGGCCACGCNGATGGAGGAGGAAAGGACACAGTTGGGGATATAGTGTTAGAAGTGACGATAGGTCCGGTTGAATTTACTATGGAGTTCCAGGTGCTCGACGTGGCCGTCTCTTACAACCTCTTGTTAGGCCGACCCTGGATCCATGCAGCAAAAGCAGTGCCATCTACCTTACATCAGATGGTTAAATTCGAGTAGGACAGGGAAGAGATTGTGGTGAATGGGGAAGATAGTTCGTGTACTCTGGGTGGTGCCATTGTGCCTTTCATAGAAGCTGAGGATGACAAAGGTCCATGGGTTTATCAAGTCTTTGATACGGTATCGGTCGAAATGATCCCGAAAGGGGAGTGTATTCCTGTGCCAAAGATAGCTGCTACATCCGTCATGGTTGCGTCGGAAATGCTGAAAAACGGATTTGTGCCTGGAAAAGGCTTGTGTGTTTCTTTACAAGGCATCGTACAACCGGTATCCCTTCCTGCAAACCTGGATACTTTTGGTTTAGGCTTCAAGCCCACTGCTGCAGACATAAGGCAAGCTAGAAAGATGAAAAAGAAAGCATGGACCCTTCCAAAACCTATCCCCCGCCTTTCCCGTTCCTTTATCAGGCCTGGTACTAAGAAGCGCCTAGCAACAGCAATGCCCAGTGGTATGGTTGATCCCGACAAGGAGCTGATCGAGAGGTTTGAAAAGCTGTTTGATGAGGTGAATGTGTTGGAGGCTGGAGAAGGTCCAAGCAGGGCAGATGTTCAGTTCGTGGGGCCCCAGGCAAAGTTAACAATTGGAAAGCAACTCCCCTTCCTACCCGGAGGGAGTCTTGGTAGTTAGTTTTGATTTCCTTTCAGTTTAATCTGGATTATTTCCAAGGTTGTAATTCAGATGCTATGTTCCGTCCGTTAGGATGATTTAAACCTTGTTATCTTAAATATTAATGAAATTCAATTTTCCACCTTTTTCATTCCTGATAGTTTTTATTTTTGTCTTTCTTTTCTTTCTTGTACAGTCCCTTTTACGCTGGTTTCAATGATATGTCATGCATAAGGAGTCTTCAGCCCAGTCTTAAATGCCAATCTAACTCAGACATAATAATACAAGAAATTGAGTGTGATGACGAAATAGAATATGATGATGATGAAGTTTTTGAGGAAATCAGTAAAGAATTAAGCCATTTTGAAGAAAAACCCAAACCTAATCTGAATGACACAGAGGCAATCAATTTAGGAGATCAGGAGAATGTGCGGGAAACGAAAGTAAGTGTCCATTTGGAACCTCAGCTCAGAGAAGAGATAATTAAAGCACTGTTTGAGTACAAAGATGTTTTTGCATGGTCATATGACGACATGCCAGGTTTGAGCACCGATTTGGTGGTCCACAAATTGCCCACCGACCCAGCATGCCCTCCTGTCAAGCAGAAGCTAAGGAAATTTAAAACAGACATTAGTGTGAAAATCAAAGAAGAGGTCACCAAGCAGTTGGAGGCAAAGGTCATCCGTGTCACGCGGTACCCCACTTGGTTAGCCAATGTTGTGCCTGTGCCAAAGAAGGATGGAAAGACCAGAGTGTGCGTAGATTACCGTGATCTCAATAAGGCGAGTCCAAAAGACAACTTCTACTACCAAATATCCACATATTGATTGACAATTGTGCCAAACATGAGATTGGTTCCTTCGTGGATTGTTATGCGGGCTATCACCAGATTTTGATGGATGAGGAGGATGCAGAAAAAACGGCATTCATCACGCCTTGGGGAACGTATTGTTATAGGGTCATGCCATTTGGGTTGAAGAACGCAGGGGCAACGTATATGAGGGCAATGACCACCATGTTCCATGACATGATACATCGGGAAATTGAGGTCTATGTAGACGACGTGATCATAAAGTTGAGGAAACAATGTGACCATGTCAAGGACCCGAGGAAATTCTTCCAGAGACTCCGCAGGTACAACCTCAAACTTAATCCAGCAAAGTGTGCGTTTGGAGTCCCATCTGGGAAATTGTTGGGATTTGTGGTAAGTCGGCGCGGTGTTGAGTTAGACCCGTCCAAGATCAAAGCCATTCAGGAGCTACCGCCGCCAAGGAACAAGAAAGAGGTGATGAGTTTGCTTGGCAGGTTGAATTACATCAGCAGGTTCATTGCCCAGCTCACAACGACTTGCGAGCCCATCTTTAAGCTGCTAAAGAAAGATGCTGCAGTTAGATGGACGGATGAATGTCAAGCAACATTTGACAAGATTAAGGAGTATTTGGCTAGTCCACCTGTGTTGGTCCCGCCGGAGCCGGGAAGACCCTTGATCCTGTATCTAACAGTTTTGGATAACTCTTTTGGTTGTGTGCTGGGGCAGCATAACATCACAGGAAGGAAAGAGTAGGCGATTTACTACCTCAGCAAGAAGTTCACATCGTATGAGGCGAAGTACACTCAACTTGAGAGGACGTGTTGTGCCTTAACCTGGGTAGCGCAGAAGTTGAAACATTACTTGTCAGCATATACCACCTATCTCATCTCTCGGTTGGACCCGTTGAAGTAGATCTTTCAGAAGCCCATGCCCACAGGAAGGCTGGCAAAGTGGCAAATCTTGCTTACGGAGTTTGATATTGTCTACGTGACCCGGACTGCAATGAAAACACAAGCGCTGGCCGATCATTTGGCCGAGAATCCAGTTGATGATGAATATGAACCTTTGAAAACATACTTCCCCGATGAGGAGATAATGCATGTTGAAGAATTAGAACAAGTCGAGAAGCCAGGATGGAAACTGTTCTTTGATGGGGCTGCCAACGCCAAAGGCGTCGGGATAGGAGCAGTACTGATTTCCGAGACAGGGCAACACTACCCTGTTACTGCTCTACTTCGTTTCTATTGCACCAATAACATGGCTGAATACGAGGCGTGTATCTTGGGTTTGAGATTGGCTATAGACATGGGTGTCCAGGAAATCTTGGTCATGGGTGACTCGGATCTTCTGGTACACCAGATTCAGGGTGAATGGGAGACACGAGATTTGAAGCTCATACCGTACCGGCAGTGTTTGCATGAACTTTGTCAACGGTTTCAATCAATAGATTTCAGGCATATT
Organism: Nicotiana attenuata; assembly: GCF_001879085.1. Taxonomy (NCBI): domain Eukaryota; kingdom Viridiplantae; phylum Streptophyta; class Magnoliopsida; order Solanales; family Solanaceae; genus Nicotiana; species Nicotiana attenuata. Next base: position 26,252,072 of record NC_031993.1, read on the forward strand.
CCAAGGATTCACAATGAGGTTGCCGACGCTTTGGCTACTTTGGCGTCAATGCTGCATCATCCAGACAAGGCTTATGTGGACCCGTTACAGATTCAGGTCCGAGATCAGCATGCCTATTGTAATGTGGTGGAAGAAGAGCTTGATGGTGAGCCGTGGTTCCATGATATCAAAGAATACCTCCGGATGGGAGTGTATCCAGCACAGGCTACGGGGGATCAAAAGAGAGCAATTCGACGCTTGGCAAGCGGCTTTTTCTTCAGTGGAGGGGTGTTGTACAAGAGAACTCCGGATCTTGGATTATTGAGATGCATGGATGCTAAACAGGCTACAGTTATCATGGCTGAGGTACATGCGGGAGTTTGTGGACCTCATATGAGTGGATATGTATTGGCAAAGAAGATTCTCCGAGCGGGTTATTATTGGCTTACTATGGAACGGGATTGCATTAGTTTCGTGCGCAAGTGTCATCAATGTTAGGTACATGGAGATTTGATTCATTCTCCACCATCTGAATTGCATACAATGTCGGCACCATGGCCATTCGTTGCTTGGGGAATGGATGTCATTGGGCCGATCGAGCCAGCGGCGTCAAATGGGCACAGGTTCATTCTGGTAGCTATTG
>NC_031993.1:26252705-26281632 GCF_001879085.1 Nicotiana attenuata
CAAAAATTTCTAAACCCAAAAACTTAGATCCACGCAATAGGCATCAATGTAAAACCAACGCCATCAAAGTATTAGCTAAAGCTGACCCCAAACACTTCAATACCCGACCTACTCAACTCATTTCAAGCGTCTGATGTTCATAGATGGTTTTAGAATTGAAAACCTTCAGAATTCCAGGAAGATTTCAATAAAAAAATAGTAAAAAAACCTTTGTGTTTTAGCCGCCAGACTTTTATGTATTTTTTACTCCCTCATCCTTCCCTTGAAAGGCAAGAATAGTGCCTTATATAGGCTCCACCATAGGGCAGCCCTGCTGAATTAATTTTGCACCCTGAGTCCCTCTAGAGTTTTTGTTTTTAGCTTAGGTAACCCCCAATTTCTAACTTGTTTTCCAAGTCAGTTATCCAAAAATCAGAACATCAAACTAACCCCTATACTAGAAGTTTCCAAATCTGTTAAGAAAGATTCCCCAACCCCAAGTACCTAAACTACCCCCAAGTGCCCTGTTAATTACTGCTCAATTCATGGGTCAAATTAAACCCAAACCCATATAATCCATGGGATGAACAGCCCGACCTGACTTTCCCCTCTATGGGCTTCTGACCTTCAGAGCCCAAGCCTTAATTGGAAACAAACAAAACCAAAAGCAAATGGGCTGGGGAAATTACAAGTTCCTGATATTGAGAATTTGATGAAACCAAAAATTAAACAGGTCAAACCATGACAACCAACTGGCCTAAAAACAATGGCCGGACTATGACCCCAAATCCATTATGCGAGTAAATGAGTGAAACATAGAGAGAAAGGAGAAGAAACAAAGAAGAAGATAAAGGAAAAGAAACGGAGAAGAAGGCCTTGAAAATACCTGTTCGGAACAGGAGAATAACAAAACTTGAAGATCCTTTGAATAATCCGATTTCGGGCCGAATAAGACCTTAATCACATGTTCTCGATGAAAACATGAGACTAAAGTCCAATCCGATCCCAGATCTTCGTCCAACTGGCTGACTTGCATTTTTGGATTTAGGGCTCTGATTTTAGATTTGATATTTGAGGAGTTCAGGGGCGATTTGAAGGAAACTGGCCATGGATTAAGGAAGAAGGGGTTGCGGTGGTCAAGGGGTGTTAATTTGGCGATGGTTTACGGTGGCGCCGCCACCAGAGGCGGTGGGGATTTGGGGGCGGCTTAGCTAGGGTTCAGGGGGAGTTGAGGGAGACAAAACAGGGAAGGGGGTGGGGTGTTTGGTCTTAGGTTTGGTCTCTTAGATTTTAGGATATTTTTAATTAATCCACAAGAACCAATCCCCACCGTTGGATGAGCCGAGATTAAAGGCTCAGATTGTTTCAAAATTAGCGAACTCGAAACGACGTAGTAACGTCCCTGTACTACGTCGTTTCAACAGTCTGGGGGCTGACCTCTTGGACCGGGTTGGGCATAGCTGGGCTGGACGGGTATGGGGTATTTTGGGCTGGTTGAGGGGCAGGGGATTGGGTTGAGGAATGGGTTTAAGCATTGAATTGAAATCAGCCCAAGATTTGATTCACATCTTTTGCTTCCTCTTTTTCATTTCTTTTCTTTTATCCTAATTTCTTTTACTTTAAAACTAAAAAAAATAGATCTAAATTAATTCCTAAATCCAATTAACTAAATAACACTAATTAAACCTATATGATAATTAACAAAAAACTAATTTAAATGAAACACTACTCAAAAAGTAAAAAAAAATGCAAACTAAACTATTTTTTGTGATTTTTCTGTTTTATAAAATAACTAATTTTCTTAATTAATCCTAAAATGCAAAGTTAAATCCTAAATGCAAATGCAACGTATTTTTGTATTTTTATGAATTAAAATGCACAAATAAATGCAAGCAAATAATAAAAAATGCCACGAAAAATCTACAAAATTGAAAATAATAAAAAGAAATTATTTTGTTTTGGAAACTGTGGGAGTTATTCATATAGGGCAAAAATCACGTGCTCACATCCCCAAAGCGGAACACAGCCCTTTCCTTATCCCAAAACAGAGTGGCCGCCTCGATCAACATTTTGTTTGGTTGAAGATCTAACAGTGACGGCAAATTCCCTAAGACTCTTTTCACATGATTTTGGTCACTTGAGGGAAGATCCCTCCACCAATCTAGCAAAAGTGGAGGTATGCTACCGACCATACCGAATCAGGGGACTTCGTGCCTCATTTTTCTGCAAAACAAAAGATGGTTAAGCCCTTTCCCCCTCCAGGTTCGTCTATATATACAATAATGATTAGCATATTGGCACTTATTTCTCCAAAATTAAAGTACATAATCGTTGTTGCGTCCATTGGGATTATGGAAAACCCGATGGACTTTTGGACGAGGCTTGTCTTAAAGGGTTATTATGTGGACAACATATTAACCCGGCTAGGTTGCTATAGAGGTCTAGACTGGGACCCTCAAGCGGACAACTTGAGGGGGAAAGGCACGGAACCGTCGAACGAATCGCTGATCGACTAGTTTTATCGCAAATACGCCTTTCCGAATTCAAAGGGTGATATATAGGAAGAGCGCAAACACTCATCAAGCGTTGCTATAGGATTGATTACACACGAGTGGAATATGATTTTGAGCATGATTTATGCAACAATAAATAGCATGTTGTCAAGTATTTGCACATTAAAAAACGATAAATGCAGTATTTAAAAATTTGAAAGACAGTTACAGAAAAAGAAAACAAAGAGACAAGTCAGTTTTAGGAAATAAAGGAAATCGTAAATAAGCAGTTAAATCCAAATAAGGGGTAGGGTGCGCGGGATAAAGCATGCATAAGACTAATTCACAAAAATAAGTTCGTTATGGTAAGAGCCTAAAATATCCCCAACAGAGTCGCCATGCTGTCGCGCCCCCTTTTTCCTTCGCGAAAGTCCGGGTATCGACATTCATGGGGGAACAACTCGTTTCCTTTTGGGAATTGGGTATTTGAAGAGTCTCCACCTAACGGATTAAGGTGCGTTAGGGCACCTAGAGTGGTTAACTCATGTAACCAGTTTGCATTACCAGAGATTAGGGTAAGGGCTCAAAATAACCTTGGGGGGAAGGTGTTAGGCACCCCTCGCAATCCACAACGGTGGGTCCCGGCCGAACTTAAACTATGTGAATTAGTCATTTAACAAGTAAGCAATCTCAGCACATATTTGCAAATAAGGGAAGTTTATATGGTCCAAGCGCACACATGTAAGTAAAAGAAGTTTAGACAGTTTAAACACATATATGTAAATAAAAGAAGCTTAGGCAGTTTAAACATATATGTGAATTGGGAAAGGGAAGTCCTAAGTTGATTAGCCTATAGGATCATATCCATGCAGTGCCCGGTAATCACACCTCAGTGAGAGGGGTTACACGTTGCATTAGCGCACAGGTCATCATATCCTTTTACTACCCATTACCCTCCCCTTAGTGGTTATATACGCGAATTTGATTAACGACCTCTAAGCGTGCTGTTACCCGTCCCTTCCTTGTGGTCCCGGAGGAGTTTAGGACCTCTAGACTTAGGCAGTTCTAGACAATCCTAAGGTGTTTAAAAGGCAAAAATCTAGGCGACAACAAATAACATGTAGGATTGTCAAATAAGAAACAGATAGAAGGCTCATGTTTACCTCCACATATACATAGGCAAATAAGCAGCACGTCTCAGACAACTGATTTTAAAGAAATTCAAAAAGCCTAGGAACATGATATCTAGATGAACATTACAGATACAGAATATGCAGCGTTTGTTTTAAGGGAAGTGGCAGAATCCTAACCAGCTTGCCTACTAGTTTTATAGCCTGTTAAGCCTGGACAATTTCACACATAAATAGAACCTGATTTCATAGTTATTTAACGGCCTAAGGCTTGCCTAGGTGTGTATATGCAGTCATAATCTGGGAACTACTTAAACAAATTGAAGTCATTTCATCCTATAGGCATGTTGATCTAAGTGATGAATATTATAGCAGGTGATTTTATACTGATTCATACCAAAACATAATATCTATGTGTAGGGCTGTTTTAACCTATTTATTTAAGCAACATGTTTCAAGGAAAATGCACATGCAGTCCTAAAACAGGATCTCTAATGCACATGGAGAAGATTATTTTATTAAACAGTATTAGTAACTTAAGGGCAGGATTTCTAAGTGATAGCGACTTATGCAGAATAAGAAGTGAAGTGATGAACTACAACATATAATATGCAGAAGCAGTAAACATGATTGTCCTACGACAGGGTATCTAATGCACAAATTAACACGGTTTAATGCGAATCATCATAGCAATCCTAAAGCATGATATCTAATGCATCACACAAACTTAGAACATGATTTCTACAACAACTCAACATAATATAAAACATGATTTCTACCCAGTTTACCCCACAGAATCATATAGCTACCCTCCCCTTTTTTACTAGTTACCCCAATATCTGTTTACAAAGGATTATTATAGACCAGGATTGAGTAAATTACATAAATGAGATGTAAACTGAACTATAGGGAGCCTGAAGCAGGCTCAAAATAAACCTGGGAGTACCAGGCCTTCAGTGTAGTCTCAAATGCCTAGAAATCTCATAGCCAACAAGTGTCCAGGTGTGTCGGAGTTCCCTAAGGACCTCAAGGATCCCGGGCAGTGCTCACACCAAGACTTTTCTCAAATAGGGACTGGTTATACGCAGTGTGGAAGAGCCAGCCCTGGTATGCCAGAGTTCAGAGAGATCTCAAGGATCCCTAAGCAGTACACATACCAGAGGGGCAGAACTTAATAATCTAAGAGTAAGTGAGAGTGCTTGACATAGTTTTGAAAGACTTAGTGAAAAACAGTTGAGATAACATTTAGGAGTGAAAAAGATTTTCTAAAATAAACCAATTTTAAGAAAATGCTAAGAATGAAAACCAATTTTTAGAAGAATACTAATTATATTTTGAAATCAGTAATTCAGTGAACAACCAATCAATCATAGAATACTCAGATTCATAGGCACTTAGCAAGTAGGTTTGCACACAGGGGTGAAAGGGATTGGGAACATATAGGAATCTCATTGAGGGAACATGAACAGGGTACAGGGAGGCATATAGACAACAATATGCATAGAACACTTAGGAGCTTCATAGCCTTAACAAACTAACCAGGATAATAGGCAATTAAGACATGGAGCAAGGATGTAGTGGACAGAATCAGACACACAAGTGGAGTCAATCACATGCATTAGGTAACCAACATGATCGCATTGTTAAGGGATTAAGCAGAAATCAACAAACAGGCTGGTCAAGTATCAGATAACCAGGTGAAGTGTAGACATACTAGCTATACATTGAACAGGACATAATTTAGACATGCTACGTGTGTATGGCGAAATCGGAGGGTCCAATTCCTCATCATTAAAGTCTAAGGAAAGTCATCTCGATGGCTCGAGGCCATGGTCGAGCATCTTACCTCGAGGGTCATCGACACTCGACCCCATAGTAACAATGATCACGATAGTGATAGAAATGGGAAGTTCCCAAAGCACGCGCCTAGAGCTGACAGAGTCTGCTGATCTGCTTCGAATCCGAGTCAGGGTGTCATTCAGCTGTCCCATCTCCAAATCTTTGTACCTAATGCATTTTGTATTATGTTGGGATTCCCCTCCTATATAAAGGGGATCCCTGTCATTTTTGTAATCTCAGCTGCTTCAGTTACTCCGCATGAATATACGAAGAACATTCTCTCCGCTTTCTAACATACTTTCTTGTTATAATTGCTTTCATTTATTATCTTCATACTTGTTCATCATTTATTGCTTATCATTAGCCATAAAGAGCCTTTATTAATTTCGACATAACTGTTAGTCATACCCCGATCTACCCCGATAGCTCATTATCGAGCCACTGAATCGACCCCGAGGTCTTCGTATCGACAGGCTCGAGGCCCCGATTGTTAGCTTTTCGGTTTGGTTATCGCCTTACCTTTAGCTCTTATTTCATCTCTAAACTTTATACACATAGCATAATCTGCTTAACAACTAGCATAAAAATAGATCACGTATTTTTGGAGTCCCATCAACAAATTTAATTGTTATTACCATTTTCACAGTAAATAGTTTGTGCCCACTGTGGGGCTAAAAATAATAGTGATTATTTTCTTGCTGGTTTCATTACACAACATAAGTTATCTTTCACGCTTTTTCTAGTCCAAAGATCTTTGATTTCAGGTCGTAATGTCTGATTCAGTGAACAACAATATTGAGAATCACGGAGAGAATGGTGTGGCTCTTCCAGGTGTTGGTGAACCACCACAAAACCTTGAGAACGCACCAGGACGGATTCCGGTGGACGAAGTCTCATGCGACGCTCGACACGTTGAAATAAGCTCCCACACTAACAGGAGCATACACCAAGGCGATCAACAGGAAGCCCAAAAAATCCGAGCTCGGGAAGAACGAGAAGTTAACCTTCATGTTATTTTTGAAATGTTGCAGGCACAACAGCTGGCTATTGCTCAGCTGCAAAGTCACCAGAAAACTCCTAGCACATTAGCACCGAGGACAGCTCCCCCGGCCGAACAGGTACCAGAAAGGTCAAGCAATAATGGGTCGATAGCTGATCCCGCCATCGTAAAGATGCTCGAGGACTTCACTAGAAGGATCGAATCGGGCGAGAAAATGATAGAAGCCAACGATAAGAAGGCCGAGACTTACAACTCCAGGGTTGACCAAATTCCAGGAGCGCCCCCGATCTTGAAGGGTGTGGACTCGAAGAAGTTCGTGAAGAAACCGTTCCCACAGAAAGCAGCCCCAAAACCCATTTCGAAGAAGTTCAGAATGCTGGAGCTTCCGAAATACAATGGTACATCGGACACCAACGAACACATTACCGCTTACACCTGTGCAATAAAGGGCAACGACATGAAAGACGACAAGATCGAGCCCGTCCTGCTGAAAAAATTTGGAGAAACACTTTTTAAAGGGGCGGTGATGTGGTATCATAACTTGGCCCAAAACTCTATAGACTCATTTGCCATGTTGGCAGATTCCTTCATAAAGGCGCATGTCGGGGCCATCAAGGTAGCCACCAGGAAATCTGACGTCTTCAAAATCAAGCAAAGAGAGAACGAGATACTGCGAGAATTTGTATCTCGCTTTCAAATGGAAAGAATGGAACTACCACCAGTCTCCGACGACTGGGTGGTACAGACCTTCACTCCGAAGAAGGCCCCGAGGCGTAACCCACCTTGAAACGACCGAAGGATAGACCGAGGACAGAATCCTCGGGGACTCATCAATGGAGCCGGATTCGACAGGAACGCAGGACCAGCAGAGGTAGCTCGCCTGTCAGAATACAACTTCAAAGTCGACATATCGGATATTGTCTTCGCCATCAACAGAATAAAAGATGCCAAGTGGCCCAGACCTGTGCAATCGGATCTTTCGCAAAGGAATCATAACTTAATGTGTGAATTTCACAACACACATGGCTACAGGACCGAGGATTGCCACCAGCTCCGAGAGGAAGTAGCCAGACTACTCTACAAGGGTCATCTCCGGGAATTCCTAAGTGATCGGGCCAAAAACCAGTTTCGAGAAAGAGAGGCGACCAAGAAGAACGAAACGAACGAGCCGCAACATGTCATCCACATGATCTTGGGAGGTGTTGATGCCCCACAAGAACCCGTGATGACAAGGAGAAAAATATCCATCACTAGAGAAAAGCGAACCCGGGGGTACATACCCGAGGATGCCATCACGTTCAACGAAGAGGACACTGAGACCTTATCTCAACCTCACAACGACGTACTGGTAATCTCTTTCCTCGTAAATACATTTCAAGTCAAACGTGTACACGTGGATCCATGTAGCTGGGCTAACATTATCAGGTCGAGGGTAATAGAGCGGCTCGGACTGCTTGACCAAATCGTGCCCGCCACTCGAGTCCTCAACGAATTCAACATGGCAAGTGAAACGACGAAAGGCGAAATCACCCTCCCGGTCAACGTGGCGGGCATGACCTAGAATGTCAAATTCCATGTCATCGAAGGAGACATGAGGTACAACGCCTTGTTTGGGAGACCATGGATACACTGCATGAGAGCAGTACCATCCATTCTCCACCAAATGATGAAATTTCCGACAAAAGGTTGGGATTAGAACTGTCTACGGGGAATAGCATGTAGCTAGGGAAATGTTCGCTGTGCACGATATAGCACCAACACTGATACCTCCACCCGCGAAAGAGCCAAAGAATGATCAAACTACATCTTCGGTCAAGCCCGATTAAACAAAATAAAGGACCATACCGCGTCCACCGAACAAACGCCAAGGTCCAAAAGCGCCATCGCCACTGAGGTATAATCATCCCTCTTTTTTCATTTTATATTTCGCACTAACTCTTATGCAGGCGCCCGATCGAAGCAGTCAAGACGCTAATACAGCTCGAAGACCTTATGGTTTTAAAGCATCCGTTGCACTTTTTTCCTTCAGCCGAGTTTTTATCCCGAAAAGGGTTTTTACTGGCAAGGTTTTTAACGAGGCAACATCCACATGCTACCTAAGGAAGAATCAACAAGTGTTCAAGGCTTATTTTGCAATCAACCTCGAACACTGCGGGGCATCCCCCCGGAAGGCCATTCATCGAAAAAACCAAGAAACGCCAAACGGGATCCAATAGGAAAATGATGTACCGGGCCAAACGGCCGCACGAACCGTGTCCGTGTAGCCAGGTCCCCAACGGCGAATACATGTATACTTTTGTAGAGTAATCGAATAATACCTTTTGTTGAAGCATTTCACACTCCAAAAGAACCTCAGCATTTTCGCAAAAAAAAATGACTCCTCCGTCAAAGCGTCCCAAACACTCGGGGACTGGCGTCGACAAATCAATCTCCGAACGGCCTCCGGGTCAGGACTCCAAGCTCATATGCCCTCAACGAGGCAACATGAAAATCATGAAATGAATCGAAGGCTGAATATGTCCCAAACACTCGGGGGCTGGCGTCAAAATCTCAAAAATTGTATGACCTCAAGGTCGGAATTGCCAAAGTCGTAAGCCCTCAATGAGGCAACACCAAGCTTACAAGTAAATGGCTCCCGAGCCAGGATGCCCTCGTTAACTCGGGGCTGTCGCCAAGCACCGTTCATTATAAAAACCCGAGGCCATAAGACCCCGAGCGGGCAGATTCGGTCTCATAAGACCTACATAAGGCAGACATCTGTAAGACCTCGAGCAAGGCATAAATCACACTTGTACCAAGTGGCAGCATCTGTAAAACCTCAAACAAGGCATGAACCATACTTGTACCAAGTATCTAAAAATTGTACGACCTCAACGGCATTAAAATTTTGTAAGGCCTTGCTAAAGGCATAAACCCGATCTCAAAGTTTAGGCTATATATCGAACATGTAAGACCCCTAAAAAGGCATACCCTCGACATAGACGCCCAGGCTACTTCACTTGGGATAAAAAACAGCTCCGGCCAAGCACAAATGACTACGGTCATAAGGTTGTACCAGCCAAACTAATGCGACTCGGGGATGCCCGACCGCCGCTACAGAATCACAGGCCTTCAATTACTTCGAATCTACTTTGAAAAGAACCGGTTAAATAGGCTACCCTTGTCATAGGCAAAAGATCTTCGACCATGTCAGCTCCAAATCACATGCTTCGAGCTACTCAGCCTCCGAGCCAAACCTCCCAAGGTGCTCGATCATCGCCGTAAAACGGCTCGTAATCAAGGTTCTTCTCGAACCATCGAAGAGTCAAGCAGAAAATCATCGCAAAAATTCCTTAACGAGGGAAAAATAAAGCCCACATAAAATGCCACTTCGACCAAAGGCGTAAGAGCTCAAATGCCAACTTACACATAAAAGGTCACATCGACCCAAGGCGTAAGAGCCATTGTCGCCAGCCCATGCAAACTTGAAAACTTGAGGGTAAAATGATCTCGAATCACCGATTCAGAGACTGAACTCAAAATAGTTACCTAAAAATGCCCCAGGGCAAAAAGCATAAGAGCTCAAATGCCAACTTACACTGAAAGGTCACTTCGACCCGAGGCATAAAGAGCCATTATCGCCAGCTTAATGAGCCCCAGGGACATATCGCGAATCTAAGGATTCCTACCAAATCAAAGACCAGTTCGCCAAGAGATGCGAAAGAAATAAAGCCGCAAAGGTTTCCTTATACACATATACGGAAAATGCAATCTTCATCTACAAACATGCTTTGAAAATACTACATGCAGATGGCAAAAATCTAAGCTCCCCCCGGGAGCTAAGGCCTGTCGGCCTCATCTTCGCTTTCCCCAATGTCAGATAGAAGTAACCGAGCATTACGCTCGTTCGCCCTCGCTCGCGCTAACTCTTCCGAGAGAACAAATCCCCTAGCACAGATCTCCTCGAGACTTCGAGACTTGCAACGAGCATATTCTTTAATCCTCTCTTCACAATCGATCCTTCTCAACTCAGCTTGAGCATCAGTAGCGTCCTTTAAGTGGATCGCTATCTCCTGTTCAGCCTTAGTTGGGTTCATTACAGCTTGAGCTGTAGCATCATCAATCTCGGCTCTTACCTTCGAAAGCTCGGATTCGAGCTTCGCAACCGCGTCCGCTTGAGCCGAAGCATTGTCACAGGCTAAGCAGAATTGGGCCTCAAGGTCTGGAACTTTAGCCAGGGCATCCCTCTCCTCTAAATCCTGAACCTCCGCCAGAGCTCTTAGCTCATCATGTTCACTCTTGGCTCGGCCGGCTTCATCCCGAAGGTGCTCCAGGTCCCCTGTACTTTTTTGAAACTGAAATAAACAAAGTATTAGCCTTAGAAGCCAGGAGGCGGGGCGCATACTAACCCAGGGCAGAAAGTTACCTGCTCCTCCAAAAAGCGCTCGTAATTCAAGCTCCGGCTCGCCTCATACCGCGAGTGTTCCAGCTCGGCTTCCTTTTCATCGCAAAGGAGCCTAAGGGATCTCTCCTCATCCAGAGCTTTCCGCAGCCGGGCTTCACGACGAAGTAGCACGAGCTTAAGCCTGTCAAAGGCCTGCAAAGGGAAACCCAATAAGAAAGGCAAGGCGCGAAATTCAAAGGGCCTACGTCGAAACTCACCACGAAGTGAAGCCACTGGGCTTCCTCAAAGGCCGAACGTGCATCCGTTATCCTAGCTCCCTCAGCTCTAAAAGAATTGACTCCGGTCAAGACACGGTCGCTCGGAGTAGACAACTACGAGTTTCTAGTATCCCCCGAAGCACTATCAGTGGAATGAGAAGACAGTGGTAATAGAGAAACAACCTTTTCAAAATCGGGAACCACAGGCACGACAGGCTCGGATGATGCTTCCGCTCCGGAACCAGGGTCCAGCCTCGCCCTGCTTACCATCACCCTATAAAGGCACCTCCCGCTTATGGTTGTCATTCCTCAGCCCGGAGGATAGCAACCCTTCCCCCTCCTCAAATGAGCGCGGCCTCGCCTCGGAAGGCTCTCCGATTCCTACAACAACAAGATTAACATGCAGAAAAGGAAATTGCCTCTCCAAATGAAGGAAGGGAAAGGAAAAAATAGCACAACACTCACCATGATGTTTTGCTTCCCATCTGCCCCGGGACACAGCTCGCCACCTACGCTCGTCATAAGTCGAGTGGGTCGCCAACTTCTGAACCCAATCCGGCAGACCGGGAACGTCACCTGGCGCCCATGCAATCGCTGCAGAAGAATAAAAGATGGCACGGTCACGACATCAGCCTTCGCCACAAGCAAAACTGAGAAGATACGAAATGTGCCACTTACGTGTGTAATTCCATTCTTCGGGGAATGGTATAAGTTCCACAGGGATAATGTCAGCCGTTCAGACTCGGACGAATTGACTCATCCACTCCCGATCTCCTTCTTCCTCATCGTCGACAACAAAGGGCGTGTCGATCAGCATCGCAAGGTTAGCATACCTCAATGGTAAAAGGGCTGATGGAGCCTAATAAGATGACTGAGCGTGAATTCATGACCTACTTTTTTCGCAAAAAATCTCATCATCAACACTATTCGCCAAAATGACGGGAGGATCTGCGCCAAGGTGACTCGATACTTCAAAGAGAAATCTAGCACAACCCTATCAAGGGGGCCCAGTGTGAAGGGATACGTGTACATATTCAAAAATTCAGCGGCACGATCCGTGATGCCCTCATTCGGGGAAAGTATCTGCAACACTACCTTCTCCCGCAGCCACAGTCTTTTCTCACTAACCCAAGGTGTTCTTCTCTTATCGAAGAAGTAATCTTCAAGGCACGCTCTCGTTGGTCCTGAATATCGGAGGCGGAACTCTCCCCTCTTTGCCGAACAGACCCCGATGTAATGGTCATGGAGGTGGCAAATTAAGAGAGCTAGAGCAAAAATTTGTGCAAGTACGTTAGCACTAATGTAACAAAAGGTTCAACATAGAAAAGGAAAAGTAATCGCTTAAAATAATGGGATCTCCAAAGGGGCTCGAACAACCCTATATATGGGAAAAGCGGCGACGACCCGCCTTCCTAAAAGGCCAGCATTATCGCCAATTCTGAGGTGGTACCCGACCTCGAGGATCTCCATCAAGAGAAGTTAGGCTCCAGGAAGCCGACAATATTATCAGCAATCCCGAGGTGGTACCCGACCTCGAGGATCTCCACCAAGAAGAAGTTAGGCTCCAGGAAGCCAACGACATTATTGCCAATCCCGAGATAGTACCAGACCTCGAGGATCTCAACCAAGAAGAAGTTAGGCTCTAATAAACCGACGGTATCATTACAAGTCCCGAGGTGGTACCCGACCTCGAGGACCTCCGCCAAAAGAGAGTTAAGCTCCAAAGAAACAAGCATTTGAACCCCACCCATATGGGCTACATCACCGGATACCATCTAAATTCGGGTAAAATCCTCGTTTGTGATCTACCTACAACGCCTTAGGGCTATTTTGCGCCTAAGTTCAAAGTAGGTTTCCGGGTGGCTTAGATGCGAACGAACCTCGCTCGGGGAATACCCTCGAGAGCTTAAAGGCAGACCCGATACTAGGGATCCTGAGCGAGTTTCCCTCAAAGAGTATTGCAAGACCTAAAGACTGTTCTCGAAAAGTCTGAAGGTTTGAAGTGTTATCCTCATTCAGCCCGAAGTAAGGGTTCCGACGACCCGAATCTATTGGTCCAATCCGGGTTTGGTCTGAGGAAAGGCAAACGGTTCCGCGGGGAGCCGTACTAAACAACCAAAGGTTAGAGAAATACACTCCCACTTGGGCTCGATATCGACAACGACCGCTAGGATCATGCATCCAAGGTTTCCGTAAGCACAAATAAAGGGAAAACAGCAAGCACCAAAGAAAGAATTGAAGAAACATCTTTGTATTCATGAACATCTAATTACAAAAGCCCACGGGGGGTCCTTACATATGATTACAAAAGCCCACGAGGGGTCCTTACACAGAAACAAAAGAGTGAAGAGACATACGTATAGCAGAAACCTAAAACCCTAGCTTATTCTCCAGGGAGCATCCTCGGCGGTGGTATACTCAAGCACCGCTTCCTCAATGGTCTCATCCCGGTCCCCAAAGTAGCATTTCAAAGGAGAAAATAAAGAAGACGAAAGTGGGAGGAGCAAAAAGGGATGAAAAAGCACCATAGCCCAGTAGAAGGCTCGGTGGGCGTCGGCCAAAGATGCCACTTCACCCTAGGGAAATCAAAGAGGGTGTAGTGCACCAGGCCGGGGTAGGAGGGTGAGCATCGGTGTATAGTCCGACCACCCTCGTGAGCAACGGTGTATAGTCCAAGCGCATCCCCAAGACAGGAAAGATTGGCCTCCCTGTCTCATCATCTCGAGCCAGCAACAAAAATAACAACGGCAAGTCGGTGCAGTTTTGCTCACCAAGAGAAAGCCTTATAAAAGAGCCGCAACATGACTGATGAAAGCACCACCATACGGCCCTAAGACAACAGGGCTCAAACATGAAAAATAGTAGTGAAGGAGGATGATGAGAAGAAAGGGATGAATAGATGCAGAAAGGCACTTGGATAAAAAGGCAGTACCGGAAGGCCCCCATTTATAGGGGGTGATAATATGACTAGCAACGCCATCAATGCCTTCAAAAGATGGATCGGCAGGCGCAATCAATGCTTTATTGAAAATCGAGTCGACGGTGGCACTGTCGCTTTGAAGAATGGGAATCGGCAGCGCATGAATGGCACTGAAAAGACAAGTCCATAGGGCGCCCCGGTTATCGCAAAGGCTTACGTCATAGGTTGATATCATCGGTACGACGATATCACGGGAAATCCGAAGAGTCAGATGTCAAAATCATTTCTTGTCGCTCCTCTCTAAGAAATGCGGGGACTATCTGTATACGGCAAAATCGGAGGGTCCAGTTCCTCATCATTAAAGCGCTAAGGAAAGTCATCTCGTAGGCTCGAGGCCATGGTCGAGCATCTTCCCTCGAGGGTCATCGACACTCGACCCCATAATAGCAATGATCACGGTAGTGATAGAAATAGGAATTTCCCAAAGGACGCGCCTAGAGTTGACAGAGTTTGCTGATCTGCTTCGAATCCGAGCCAGGGTGACATTCAGTTGTCCCATCTCCATATTTTTGTACTTAATGCATTTTGTATTATGTTGGGATTCCCCTCCTATATAAAGGGGATCCCTGTCATTTTTGTAATCTCGGTTGCTTCAGTTACTCTGCATGAATATACGAAGAACATTCTCTCCGCTTTCTAACATACTTTCTTGTTATTATTGCTTTCATTTATTATCTTCATACTTGTTCATCATTTATTGCTTATCATTGGCCATAAAGAGCCTTTATTAATTTCGACATAACTGTTAGTCATACCCCGATCTACCTCGGTAGCTCATTATCGAGCCACTGAATCGACCTCGAGGTCTCCGTATCGACAGACTCGAGGACTCGATTGTTAGCCTCTCGGTTTGGTTATTGCCTTACCTTTAGCTATTATTTCATATCTAAACTTCATACACATAGCAAAATCTGCTTAACAACTAGCATAAAAATAGATCACGTATTTTTAGAGTCCCATTAACAAATTTAATTGTTATTACCATTTTCACGGTAAACACTAAGCAAAGAAGTAAACAGGAAGACAAGTTGAATTCATAGTCAATGAACTAGTGCAGGAATGAAACACATAGAGTTTGGGTTTCAAAATTTAACTAGAGGCATACCAGTTGAAGAAAAGAGTGCAGAATATAAAGCAGGTGGAGTTCCAATATCTAGCCTAGGCTTTCAGCTGGCTAGATCAAGAGTTATCACAAGTAGCAGAGAAAGAAAGAGAGTTTGAGTGTGAGTGTGTGTTCTTTGAACTTGTGTTCGTGTGGTAAGAAGTAAAACAGAGGAGTTTATATAGTAGTTTAAGAGTACGACAAATAAGGTAACGGTACCAACTTCAGTTAATCAAGGGAAGATCACAAAATCAATTACGCGAAAGATCAGCATAGTCTTCCCTTAATTAAGGGTAATTAACCAACGGTAAGGACAAGAAATATTTAAGGAAAGAAATTCAAATCAGACTTAGGCAAAGAGTGAATGATTAGGAATCTAATTAAGGAAATAATCGTGCAAGGAATCAGTAGATACTACAAGCAATTAAATAAGGCAAGATGACTAATTAAAGTCATAAACAAGGAAATAATCAAGAATCATGCACACGAATTTTTAACAGAGCAAATCACTCAACAATTCTGGAAAGAACATATCAATTTCCATAAATAAAATAGGCTGAGTAAAACTTTAGGAACTCAGAGAAAATAGACGAAAAATAATTCAAAAACCCTAATAGAGATTAATTAGGATAAAAAGCAAAAAGCAAGGAATTTGACTAAGGAAAAGCCTGTAAATCAGAATATAGAATAAACCAACACGACTAGTAACTTTGAAAAGCTCAGAATCGAAGCAAAACATCAGACAGTTAGAGTTTTAGCATAAATCAACTAGGGCTTATGCAAATTTAGCATAAATCAGTCAAGAACACTTAAGAACAAACGACTAAGCATTCAAAAATTAGAAAAACCTTTTGAGAAGATGACTTAGGGTAAACCCTAGTTTAAGAAAACGAAAAATTAGTTGAAAACCAGAAACTTTCAAGGAAAACATGTAAGAGTTGCTCGATTTGTCTTAGATCTATACAGACCTGAGAAGATCAGAGATAATAAATTAGGTTTTTTTAGAAAGCATAATAGAGACGATAACATAGGCCTAGAAAACCACGGGTTCATAGCAAAATAAGAAAGGTTTCTTTCTCACGGCCGAGCAAACGGCCTGAAACAGGCAAAGAAACCACTGGTGCAAGCTAGACCGCCTAGGTCCCTTGAGATCTTCTCAAGGATCTAGGAAACTGATGAACCATAGCAAGTAGGAGGCTAGTATAGGCTTGAGATGAAGAAGAAACATCATCGAATGGTGGTGTGAGCCGGTGATGGCGCCTGAGGATTAGGGTTCAGATAGAGAGCATTTGAGAGAGAAGGGAACGGAGGGCGGCAGAGTATGGTGGGAAATGAATTAGGTTAGAGGGGGGTCGTTTGGAATTAAAATGGCAAGAACAAATACGTGCCGTTGATCTCAGAGATCAACGACCAGGATTAAGGGGGGCCTGGGTCGGGTTTAATTGAATTTGGTCCTGGGGTGAATTGGGTTAGGGACTTGGGCTTGTATTTAGGTTCGAAAATTAGAGAAATTAAAAGGCTATTTGTTAAATACCCAAATAATTGAATAAAAATTATTTTATAAAATGATTAACAATGAGAAAAAATAATTTTCATGCATAGAAGTGCTTCAAAATAGTTATTCAATATTTTAGAAATATAAGGGACCAATTTCTGGTAAAATTATGCAGTGATGTGTACGTGGGCTATAATTGTAAAATCAATGCAATTATAACCAAAAGGTGTAAATCTGGCTATTTGTGAAATAAATGGAACTTAATATGGCTATAAATAGCAAAATTAAATCAATGAAATGTTATAGAGCCATTTGTGATGCAGTTTTATAATCATTTATATAAATAAAATACTAGAATAAATTAATTTAAAAATATGGAAACTATGAAAAATGTCCATTGATGCTAATGCATAGTTTTGAAGGTATATATGCATTTTAAAATATTATAGGGAAAAATTGGGTATCAACACCTAGAGCTTGGATACCAACTTTGTTACGATTAAATATCCCACCATGGTCATGATGGCACCTAACCTAACCTGCTAGATTAGCTTACAGTCATAATCAATCAAAACCGTACATAACAAGATATAATAAACTATCATGAAATAAATAAAATATAAATACATCTCAACTCAAGAATACCACAATTGCAAAATCCAATAACAAGTCCCAAAACCTAGTAACACGAAGTCATCTACTAAGAGGAAATACAACTGAGCCTCATAAATACAGGAGCAAGGGTCTATGCTCGATCAGGCAGCATTATATCGAGTCTCCTAAGTCAGCTACTGGATACCCTCATGATATCCACCAATTCCAATGCCAAAATCAATTCAAACGTATACAAAAGTGTTGTTGAGTACAAAGTCAATCTGTACTTAGTAAGTTTCAAGACTAACCTCGATGAAGTAATGGCAAGGATCAAGTCATATAATACTCACTAAAAAATATTTCCGAGAAAATCAAGCATATACATAGCAGGGCAATGGAATGAGATATACGATGTGTCAGAAGTTTAAATCATGGATCAAACTATCTCGTATATCAGAATCAATGCATGTAACTGAGTCATCAAGTAGATTATTAAAGGATATGCAAAAAACCATATACAATACATGAAATGACATAAAGGATTCACTTAAGATATCAAGATTTCACCTTTATGCGCAACTCATCAATCAATACCATCACAAACTGAGACTCATAAGTATCTCAAAACTGTGCGTGTACGCTGCTGCAACGACCCGAACGGTCGTTTTGAGCTTTAGCGTTTCATTCAGTGGTTTGAAACTTTGAGTAGCTTCATATTATGTATGATGAATTGCTTGTATGATTGGTTTCAGTTTTCGAGCGGTTCGGGAATAATTTGGAAGAATGATTCTCGTTTGAGAAGCTTTAAGTTGGAAGAGTTGACCAAGGTTTGACTTTTTGCTAAACGGACTCGGAATTGGGGTTTAATTATTCAAATATGTTTGTATGATTATTTTGGACATGTCCACAAAGGTTGGTTAAATTTCGATGAGTTTTGGATACGTTTGGGTTGTATGGTGATTATTTTCGGTTTCGACGTTGATTTGAGCATAAAGGTTACCATGTTGAGCAAATAGCCTTTTATTCGTGTTTCGACTAAACCATTATATCTGTATCATAATTTTAGAACCATAGAAACTGAAATCATCAAATTTCGACATCTTATGAGGAATTTATGGTCATTTTACTAAAAATTGAGTTGCCAGATTTTTCAGATTAATTACGAAATTGCCACTGAATTCATATTTAAAAATCTGCACTATTTAAAAATATTGAAACCAACATATCTCCTTCATTATAAGGTCAAACGGAGTAATTCAAAAGCCTAACTTGACTGGAATTTTACAAAGAAGCCACTGGAGGCATCAAAATTGAGTTTCGGGATCGTGTGGCACAAGAAATGAGGCAGAAGAACTGAGCGTTTTTGGCTATTAATGTTGTTGGAGTTTTTCTCATCTTGAAAGTTTGGATTGCGAGAATTCAGGGATGTTTTTCAATTTTTTTTCTATGGGGTAAGGTCCAAACCATAATTTAAGTATTTCCTTTTGATTCGTTCCCTTGTTTTAAGCATTAATCCTAGATTTTAATTGAAAATCCATTTAATTCTTTAAATCAAGACCTAAGGTTATGTCCTAAATTTAAAAAATTTAAAATATGTTAAATGCATTTATTTCCCGATTCCTTTTAGGGTTTTGTTGTCCTATACTAGGAGAACAATATACTCGAATTTAGAGAGGTTTGGACAAGTTTTTATACAGAGTAGGGGACATATTCATTTTTGCAAGAGAAGAGGATGATGGAAATGACTCAGACATATTTACTAAACTGTTCCTCCCTCCGAAATGATGGGCTAGCTCTGATACCAGAGTATAAGGAACAGAGCAAGAGACTCCAAGAAAGCAAACTAAATCATCGATATGAAAGTTTCCCTACAAAGGGGATGGCTTCAACAACCCATAAGGGACGGCTTGCCAAGCTACACAAACAATTAATTTGCTTATTGTCGCAAAAGTTTTCCTACAAAGGGGCTGGCTTCAACAACCCATAGGGGACAACTCAGAACACTTTTGTACTATAACCAACGTTAGCTGTTTATAACTCAGATAACTTTCGTACTACAACAAGCCAACTTTCTTAGAGTATTCTTACTCTATTTTCATACATGGACCGGCCTTTCCATCCATTCGAAAGAAAGAACAAGAGGGAAATTTAGAAAGTACTCATATGTAATATATCACAAAAAGATTTACAAAGGTTACAAGATAATCTTACAACTACTACAAGGCCTCCTTTATATAGGACTAGGAGGTTATTACAAGACAAACTTACATTATAAAATAAGACTATCTTACATGTCAAACTTATCTACAAGTGGGTCCCTTTTGGCATGTGAAGGACTTTAGGCAAAACAATGAAAAAACTCCTGAAAACATATGAAAGGGGTGAAATATACATGGTATAACATGTGAAAGTATGAGGGAGCATGTGACGGCATATGAAAGTAGGGTGTTGCATGCGGCGAAGCATGTGAAAACAAGTGGAAGTGGGGCCCAGATATTATGGAAAGATGTGGAAATTTGTCTTGGCATGGGTAGATGATTTTTGAGGGTTTTTTGGTAGGTAATGTAGGATTATGGTGGGATTAGCAGGGATTTAGATAATTATCCTTCATTGATTCTAGGGTTGTCCTCTAGGCATCTTTTCAAAGACCTTGTATAGTAACGCCTGGAACTTGATGGTCCTTCTTCGCTGTGCTCTTTCTCTTTTAGATTGAAAGATGTAATCCGCAACCTTAATCTGGAAATGTCGTGAGTAATCTTTTCTCGGATGACTTCTGTCACGACCCCATTTCGCCCTCCGTGAACATGTCCTGAAGGCACCTAGTCCCTACGACTAGGTAAGCCTAACAATGCGGAAGATAAACCATAATTGCGGAAGAAAGTAAATAAAACTGAACTAGTAAAATAAAACGGTGTTTAAGGTGCCGCTCGGCACATACCACAACAATTCTCGAAACTAACAAAATTACCAAAACCCGGAAACTCACAAATCACAAGCTAAGGGATACATAAGAGGCTCTGACTCAAGAATGTCTATACAAAGGAGAAATACTGAAGGAGCTATACTTATTACAGAAAGATGGAAAGGGACTCCTCGGTCTGCGGACGTAGCAGATATACCTCGAAGTCTCTACCGATACGCCTCCTTCCAAGGCTGACAGAACTGAGTGGGACTACCTGCATCTGCACAACAAAAATGTGCAGAAGAGTAGCATGAGAACACCACGGTGGTGCCCAGTAAGTATCAAGACTAACCTCGGTGGAGTAGTGACGAGGAACAGTCAAGACACCTACCGGTCAAATAAACAGTAAAATCATAGGAATAATGGAAACGATATATAAATATGACTGCATGAATGACCAAGAATGCTACAATTAACATCAAGGGAATGGAAAACAAGTAACGACGAGAATATAATAAATGATGATACGAAATGACGGCAGAATCACAATCCAAATCCTAAGGTCACAACACAGCAAGGGGAAAACAAGTCAATAACTCATATCCTACAATGATGTTCACATAAGATCTTATTCAACCCTTTCAACAATTTTACCAAGTTTCGGATAAATCACAAGTCACGACAACCCGGTATCTAAAATCTAACACTTGGCATCCTGTGCCCCATCAATCTCACGGTCATGCTGACAACTCACTAGCTAACTAGGGTCACTCTCACGTATAAAATGGATAAACGAGGGCATACCTCCACCCTTAGCAAAATCAGGAGGAATTCACCTCTAATAGGAGTGCTCATCTACGTGTATGCTTGTGCGAGTGTTTTACCAAGAATTCTACCAACTAGTAAACATGAAAAGGAGAACGGACCGCATGTACGATGTTTCCTCACAACTTTCAAGCGGTAAAGCTCATACATGTAAGCAACCCACAATCACAATATTAAACAAATAGGAATGCCTCCACAGGCCGTCACAATTCTTTACAATCACCCCCTGACATAGCCCACCTTATTTCGCCACGCGTGCAAATAATAATATAATAGGCACCGCCTTATTTCGCCACACGTGCATCACAATGTTCCCACCTTATTCCGCCAAATGCGCAACCCACATATAAGCATATAACATATCCCGCCTTATTACGCCGCATGTGCAAACATCAATAGCAATAGTAGCACGGCAAAGACCTCGTGCAGCCCTTCAACAACAACCGCACGACAGAGACCTCATGCATCACAGTATCAATGACCGCACGACAAAAACCTCGTGCATCATAGTATCAATGACCGCACCGCAGAAACCTCGTGCATCATAGTATCAACGTCCGCACGGAAGAAACCTCGTGCATCATAGTATCAACGACCGCACGGCAGAAACCTCGTGCATCATAGTATCAACGACAGCACGGCAGAAACCTCGTGCATCATAGTATCAAGTACCACACAACAAATGACAATATATACAGGAACAAAGCAAGAGAATCAAATCAGGTATTTTCGTTCACCAAAAGACGGTACAACTAACTCATAAGGAATAACCGTAACAGAGAAATACAAAGCGCAATAAGAACAACTCAACAAGGGAGAAATAATACGAAACACGATTCCATAATACTCAGTTCAACAACAAGAAAGTTAACATGAATCAAATAATTACAATTAAGGAAATATCAACTAAACATAGGATATCTAACTTCTTTCCAATTAAGACCAATTAATTACACGAGAGATGGAAATAATGCTTCCCAAATAAAGACAAGCAGTTAGGAATGATAATGTGACTATAGAAGGGTAAATGTCTACGGTTGAACATGTAAAAGTCAATTAGGCAACAAGAATGACCAAAAAGGGCAGATAAATTCCAAGTAAGTCATGTAGAGGTGAAACTAATAACAGGGAACTCAATCGTATCAAGAACAACTTCATATTCGGTGATTACAAGGATCTAAGAGCCTAAAAGGGGCAATTGTCCACAAATAAATCCAAGCACGCACTCGTCACCTCGCGTACAAGGAATACAATCAACAAAGAAGACTCATATCCTAAGGGGAAGTCCTCCACACAAGGTTAGGCAAGATACTTACCTCGAACCGGCTCAAAATCAACTAGAAACCCCGTTCTTACCACGAGTACTCGACTCCAAATGGCCCAAATCAATTCAATTAAATCACACATTGTAAATAACATCTCAAGCAACTGATTCTACTATTTAATTCAAAGCTAAAACGCGAAATTAGGCAAAATGACCAAAATGCCCCTTAGGCCAACGTCTCGGAGCCGGATAATTTTTACATTTTCAGAACCCTCTCATTCTCACGAGTCTAACCATACAAAAATCTCCCAAATCGGAGTTCAAACACCCACTCAAAACTCAATAATTCGGTCTAAGAAGTTTCTTCCAATTTTTCCCAATTTTTGATCCCCAATCCGAATTTAAATGATAAAATAACTATAGATTGATGGAATATAACTAGAAAGGTTAAAGAAACGTTACCCAATCGCCCTCTCCCGAGCTCCAATTTGATTTTTCTAACTTTTAAAACAAAACCCTTGAATTTCATATTTCAGTCCAGTGGTTTCCGCTTCTGCAGTCAAGGGACCGCACCTGCGGTCCCGCTTCTGCGGAACTTGAGCCGCTTCTGCGGTTTCATTAAAAATCCAAAATTCTGCACTTGCGGTCTTGATCTCGCAGATGCGGATCCGCTTCTGCGGAAATCCCACCGCATCTGCGGATTCATTAAAATCCAAAATTCCGAACCTGCGGTCCTGATCTCGCAGATGCGGATCCGCTTCTGCGGAAATCACACCGCATCTACGGGGCCTGATAAGCCAGCCAACCCCGCTTCTGCGGTCCTCCAAGCTGCATCAGCGGTACCGCATCTGCGGTTCCCAAGCCGCAGATGTGAAAATACAAGAAGCAGCAATGCTTCAGCTGCTGCAACACTTCTCCGATCTTCCCGTCAACCATCCAAAATTACCTCGAGGCCCTCGGGACCTCAACCCAAAGCACCAACATCACCTAATACCCCATTCAAACTTGTACCAATCCTTAAAACACCGAAAACAACATCGAAAACTCGAATTAATCACTGATTTAAGCCTAACAACTTCATTTTCTCTCAAAACACGCTTTCGATCAAACACCTAACCAAACCACGTCCGAATGACCTGAAATTTTACACACACATCCCAAATGACATGACGGAGCTACGGCAACTTCCGGAACTCCATTGCAACCCTCGGATCAAAATCTCACTATCGGTCCGAAAACTTCAAAAATTCAAACTTCGGCATTTCAAGCCTAAATTAGCTACGGAATTCCAAAATACAATCCGAACACGCGCCTAAGTCCAAAATCACCATACGAAGCTGTTGAGATCATCCACGACCCATTCCGGGGTTGTTTACCCAAAAGTCCAATTTCGGTCAACTTTTCACCGTTCGAACTTCCAAAACTAGATTCCTTCTTCCAATTTGACTCTAAACCATCCGAAAATCGAATTTTTACCATGCACGCAAGTCGATACTCATATTCTGAAGCTGTTCCAGACCTTATGCCGCTGAACGGATCTTAATTTCTCAAAACTACCGGACGAGTCGTTACATCCTCCCCCTCTTAAAACCAACATTCGTTCTCGAACGTGCTAAGATTCGCCTCGAAGTCCTCAAGCCACTGAGTGCGCACTTCCAACATACACCCGCGGGTGATCCCACATCACCCCAATCCACTTAAGCCTGATGACACCATCTCAACAGAAATTTAACCTTTCTAGCAATACCAATTAGCCTTCAAGCTAGAATTCTCACCTTCCATTCGTTTCCAAAGGACCCGATCCTAAATCCATATCCGGTATCAGTCTCAACCATCTACTTCAATTCATGCCAACACCCACAGGGTACAACCACACAACATGACACATCACACATAGGCCCACAATAACATTTCTGACAGCAATACTTGCCTGAGATCAAATCCATACCGGCCATCAGCCTCATATTCAATAGGAACTCTTTTCAAACCTCCACAACACTGGCAATGATACAATAACCACGAAAACCACATAACTAAACACCCGAATAACCACACCTCATCTAATACCAACGGGCACACACCCCACAAGCTAAAACCCAAGAAGCATAGAACGAAAATCACTGAATATGGGAAAAGAAACACATAAGGGAACTATCAAACAAGTCAAACTAGCACAAATTCTTCTAAACCACAAATCTACAAAACATCTAATAAGAAAGAATGAGAGCATATAAAAGAGTCACAAAGATCTTATACTGATATAACCCTAACCGCGGTACACAGCCCGGTCTCAACATATCAACTCTCCTGAAATCACGAGGGTCCCGCCCTTAACACTGAATCACAAATAGGGTACATATCAACCCATCTAGAGACTCTTACTAGATCAATTCCGTCTACAAATTACAACATAGGCTGGCTCCCAAGCCGGTGGAGCATAGAAATCACAGCTTGTAACCAAGAATACTCAGAGATCACATCAAACCTACCGAAACAGACAACATGAATTTACTACTAGCCTGATAACTCTCGACAACAGCTAGAAATGGATGATAGACACGACTATCCCTCATAAATCTTACCAACGGGATAATCACATAAACAGAGTGCAAATCATGAAAGTCACCCATAACTGGAATCAACAAATAAGGGAACTCACCCCGATAAGCAGAACTGGGATGAACTACAGATAGTGCCCCCTATAACAAACCTAATCCGTACCTGAATGACATTCATTTGGCGTACCGGCCTCAAGCCTACTATATGAAACACATCAACGAGCCGGGCCTCCCCCTCTTGGGCGCCCTCTACCAGCCTGAATACCTCGCTGTGACATATCGCTCCGAAGTCTGGGACAATCTCTCACCATGTGGCTAGTATCTCCATACTCAAAGCACCCCCTCTGCTGTCGAGGCGGTGGGAACTGTGCGGTACGGGTACTCCGAGACCCATGAACACCTAAGTCACCATGCAAAGCCTGAAGCGCGAACTGAACTGGCTGACCCGCAAAACCTCTATCATGATGCACCCTGCCTCCAAAATGAAGACCAGTATACCTCCCCGGTCTACGAGGCCTCCTCACCTCCTCAAACTCTCTCTCCTGATCTTGTCTGCTCTCTCTCTCGTGACACTGCCTGCCCTCTCTCTCTCTAGCATGCATACCCTCTACCCTCCTAGCAATGTTTACCACCTGCTGATATGGGATATCCATCTCTAACTCACGAGCCATACTGGATCTGATGCTGGGAATAAGCCCCTCAATGAACCGGCGAACCTTCTCGCGGACAGTAGAAACCAAGGCTGGGGCATGTCTAGCCAAACTGGTGTAACGGACAGCATACTCCGAGACAGTCATAACACCCTGGCGCAAATGCTCAAACTCCGCGCGCCATGCATCCCTGAGGCTCTGAGGAACAAACTCTCTCAAGAACATATCTGAAAACTGGGTCCAAGTCAGTGAAGCTACCTCGTCTGGGCTATCTAACTTATAGGTGTGCCACCACTCATATGCGGCTCCTCGAAGCTGGAAAGTAGTGAAAGAAACCCCACTCGATCCAGAGATACCCATAGTACGGAGAATGCGGTAACACTCATCAAGAAATCCCAAGGCATCGTCCGATGCTAATCCATTGAACAGCGGAGGATCATACTTCTTGAACCTCTCTAGTATCATCTGCTCCTGCTCGGAATCCGTTGCCATGCCCTCAAGCTGAACTGGTGCAGCAGGCAGTGCAGGAATAATCTCAGGAACCTGCCCGTCATGCGCTCGCTGCTCAGAAGTGCGGGCGGCAGGAGTTTGTGCTCCTCCCCCGACCTGGGATGTGGCTGCAGCAAGGGGAAGCAATCCTGCCTGAGCCAAAGTGGTGTACATACTCATGAACTGTGCCAAAGTCTCCTGAAGGGCTGGAGTAGTAGTAGCGGCAGGCGTGTCAGGTGCCTGGACTCCGGCTGGATCTGCTGGTGGTACCTCGGCGGTAGCTCGCGCAAATGCTCTTGTTGCACCACATGCGCGCCCTCGAATTCTACCCCGGCCCCGACCTCCGACGGCTGTAGCAGGGGGCGCGGGTGCCTGATCACCTCGGGTAATACGTGTTCTCACCATCTGTGAGAGAGTTGAAGACAGAGGTTTAGGATTGTGAATGTCAAAATCTTGCACGACAGGGGAATCAAATGAAGTGGAATTTTCCTAACGGTTACATAGCCTCTCGCAGATAAGTACAGATGTCTCCGTACCGATCCATGAGACTCTAATAAACCGGCTTGTGATTAGTGACTCCTATGAACCTAGAGCTCTGATACCAACTTGTCACGACCCTAGTTCGCCCTCCGTGAACATGTCGTGACGACACCTAGTCCCTACGACTAGGTAAGCCTAACAATGCGGAAGATAAACCATAATTGCGGAAGAAAGTAAATAAAACTGAACTAGTAAAATAAAACGGTTTTTAAGGTGCCGCTCGGCACATACCACAACAATTCTCGAAACTAACAAAATTCCCAAAACCCGGAAACTCACAAATCACAAGCTAAGGGATACATAAGAGGCTCTAACTCAAGAATGTCTATACAAAGGAGAAATACTGAAGGAGCTATACTTACTACAGAAAGATGGAAAGGGACTGCTCGGTCTGCGGACATAGCAGATATACCTCGAAGTCTCTACCGATACGCCTCCTTCCAAGGCTGACAGAACTGAGTGGGAGTACCTGTATCTGCACAACAAAAATGTGCAGAAGAGTAGCATGAGCACACCACGGCGGTGCCCAGTAAGTATCAAGACTAACCTCGGTGGAGTAGTGACGAGGAACAGTCAAGACACCTACCGGTCAAATAAACAGTAAAATCATAGGAATAATGGAAACGATATATAAATATGTAAAGACTGCATGAATGACCAAGAATGCTACAATTCACAACAAGGGAAATGGACAACAAGTAACGACAATAATATAATAAATGATGATACGAAATGACGGCAGAATCACAATCCAAATCCTAAGGTCACAACACAGCAAGGGGAAAACAAGTCAATACTCATATCCTACAATGATGTTCACATAAGATCTTATTCAACCCTTTCAACAATTTTACCAAGTTTAGGACAAATCACAACTCACGACAACCCAGCATCTGAAATCTAACACTTGGCATCCTATGCCCCATCAATCTCACGGTCATGCTGACAACTCTCTGGCTAACTAGGGGCACTCTCACGTATAAAATGGATAAACGAGGGCGTACCTCCACCCTTAGCAAAATCAGGAGGAATTCACCTCTAATAGGAGTGCTCATCTACGTGTATGCTTGTGCGAGTGTTTTTACCAAGAATTCTGCCAACTAGTAAACATGAAAAGGAGAACGGACCGCACGTACGATGTTTCCTCACAACTTCCAAGCGGTAAAGCTCATACAGGTAAGCAACCCACAATCACAATATTAAACAAATAGGAATGCCTCCATAGGCCGTCACAATTCTTTACAATCACCCCCTGACATAGCCCACCTTATTTCGCCACACGTGCAAATAATAATATAATTGGCACCGCCTTATTTCGCCACACGTGCATCATAATGTTCCCACCTTATTCCGCCACATGCGCAACCCACATATAACCATATAACATATCCCGCCTTATTACGCCGTATGTGCAAACATCAATAGCAACAATAGCACGGCAAAGACCTTGTGCAGCCCTTCAAGAACAACCGCACGGCAGAGACCTCGTGCATCATAGTATCAACGACCGCACGGCAGAAACCTCATGCATCATAGCATCAACGACCGCATGGCAGAAACCTCGTGCATCATAGTATCAGCGACCGCACGGCAGAAACCTCATGCATCATAGTATCAACGAAAGCACGGCAGAAACCTCGTGCATCATAGTATCAAGTACCACATAACAAATGACAATATATACATAAACAAAGCAAGGGAATCAAATCAGGTATTTCTGTTCACGAAAAGACGATACAACTAACTCATATGGAATAACCGTAACAGGGAAATACAAAGCGCAATAAGAACAACTCAACAAGGGAGAAATAATACGAAACAACGATTCCATAATACTCAGTTCAACAACAAGGAAGTTAACCTGAATCAAATAATTACAATTAAGGAAATATAAACTAAACATAGGATATCTAACTTCTTTCCAATTAAGACCAATTAATTACACGAGAGATGGAAATAATGCTTCCCAGATAAGACAAGCAGTTAGGAATGATAATGTGACTATAGAAGGGTAAATGTCTACGGTTGAACAAGTAAAAGTCAATTAGGCATCAAGAATAACAAAAAAGGGCAGATAAATTCCAAGTAAGTCATGTAGAGGTGAAACTAATAACAGGGAACTCAATCATATCAAGAACAACTTCATATTCGGTGATTACAAGGATCTAAGAGCCTAAAAGGGGCAATTGTCCACAAATAAATCCAAGCACGCACTCGTCACCTCGCATACAAGGAATACAATCAACAAAGAAGACTCATATCCTAAGGGGAAGTCCTCCACACAAGGTTAGGCAAGATACTTACCTCGAACCGGCTCAAAATCAACTAGAAACCACGTTCTTGCCAGGAGTACTCGACTCCAAATGGCCCAAATCTATTCAATTAAATCACACATTGTAAATAACATCTCAAGCAACTGATTCTACTATTTAATTCAAAGCTAAAGC
>NC_031993.1:26282350-26309928 GCF_001879085.1 Nicotiana attenuata
CGGTTCCCAAGCCGCAGATGCGAAAATACCAGAAGCAGCAATGCTTCAGCTGCTGCAACACTTCTCCGATCTTCCCGTCAACCATCCGAAATCACCCCGAGGCCCGGGACCTCAACCCAAAGCACCAACATCACCTAATACCCCATTCAAACTTGTACTAATCCTTAAAAAACCTAAAATAACATCGGAAACTCGAATTAATCACCGATTTAAGCCTAAGAACTTCATTTTCTCTCAAAACACGCTTTCGATTAAAAACCTAACCAAACCACGTCCGAATGACCTGAAATTTTACACACACATCCCAAATGACATGACGGAGCTACGACAATTTCCGGAATTCCATTCCGACCCTCGGATCAAAATCTCACAATCGGACCGGAAACTTCAAAAATTCAAACTTCGGCATTTCAAGCCTAAATTAGCTACGGAATTCCAAAACACAATCCGAACATGTGCCTAAGTCCAAAATCACCATACGAAGCTGTTGAGATCATCCACGACCCATTCCGGGGTTGTTTACCCAAAAGTCCAATTCCGGTCAACTTTTCACCGTTCGATTTTCAAAACTAGATTCCTTCTTCCAATTTGACTCTAAACCATCCGAAAACTGAATTTTTACCATGCACGCAAGTCGATACTCATATCTTGAAGCTGTTCTAGACCTTATGCCGCTGAACGGAGCTTAATTTCTCGAAACGACCGGTCGGGTCGTTACAACTTCGTATGAGGTTTGATAGTCTTTTGCTGCTTCCCGGACTTTTTCCCAGTGGGGATGATTGCTGGTATAATTCTAGCTTTCCCAATATTTTGGCTATATCTTCTTCGGGATGCACCTGTTTTGCTGGAAAATAATTCTTTGTGCCTCGCTATATTCTTCTTCTATGGATAAAATGGACAATGAAAATTTCCACCAGAATGATGCCTCTGCTTGCGCTTGGACTTTTCTAATAATAATCTTCGCTGGCCTATGGAACATGAATACCTTTGCTGTGTAGGAATCGTTGAAACATTTTATCCAATATCTTCTAGGTTTGAACCATAGCAAAAATACTTTAAGAGTTGGTTCAATATTATCAAAATCCTTGAAGACGTTGCATTTGAATTCCATGAAAATATAATACTGATGGCATAGGTACCGGAAAAACAATAATAGTTCTTGTGGAAAATCCTTGGCTTGAGCTATGAATATATGGCATAACGGATATTCTGGATTGACCCCGTATGGCTTGAGAATGGATCCTCCATGTTGCCGGAAAACTTGGAGCTCATAATAAGTTCTTCTTTCCATAATAATTGACGGATCAAAGGGATCCATGAGGTTGAACAACTCCGGTGGATGATCTGTTGGCTTCAATGAACTTGTTCCTGGTATATTTAAAAACATGAAGATGTGGCTGATTAGCTTTTGCTTTGACTTCAGTACTGCTGGGGAAAATCTCTTTGAGAATTCTTTCGGTCGAGACAGAAAATCTGCGAGAATATTATCTTTTCCTTTCAGGTGCCTGACTTGAAACTTGTATGGAGAGAACCATTGGGCCCATCTGAGAATTTGAGGATTGGGAATAATTTTTGCATTTATCCGGATCATCATTGGGAAGGCCTTCATATCAATTTCTATTAGAAATTCTGTGTGAATCAGGAAAAAATTGAATTTCCTGATTCCATTCTTTACTGCAAGGATTTCCTTGAAGGTGGAGTGGTAATGTTGTAAGGCACTGAAAAATTTTACTAAGTAATTTAAGATTTCGTGGTGCAGGTAGGCTAATTATAATATTTTATGTGCTATAAAAATGATGTATATCAATTGGATATGGTAAATGAATGTAAAAGTCATACAATAAGTAATTTGGGGTCCAAGGAAAGGCCTAAGTCTTAGTCAAATTGGAAAATTACATAATAGGTTAAGATTCCAAATAAGTCCGCACAAGTCCACACTTTGAAAGAGTATATCTAAATATATATAAGGTTTCATGTGATGAAAAACCTATAAAATGAAAGATCTTCGAGTCTAGTTTCTAACGCTTCAAACCGTTCATCATTTGGAAATTTCTACACAAAGTTATGATCAAATTACCAAAGGCTGGCAAAATGGGATCCTGTGACAGATTCTGCGATCACAAAAATGATTATGCGGTCCGCATAATTGATATGCGACCGCAAAAATGGTCGCAAAATGGACCAGTGTAGCCCAGTTCTGGGCACCAGTTTTGCGGTGCATTATGCGACCCGCATACCAATTGTGCGGTCCATTATGCGACCGCAGACCCGAGTTCGGAGGGTTAATTTTCCTATTTTCATAACCCGACCCCATTTTGATATATAGGCTTTGGGGCTTCATTTGGGGCTATTTTATACTAAATCTATAGAGACGTAAGAGAATTTTAGAGAGAGAAGGAGGAAGCCTAACATTATAACCATTCAATCTTTCATCAATCTTCATTAATCAAGGAAACCAATCACAAGATCTTCATCTAAGAGGTAAGGTTCTATACACTAGACTTTAATTTTGAGTTTTGGGTATACGATGGGTTATTGAGCTTTGATTCTTGGGTGTAATAGTATTATGTATACATGCATGTACAAATTAGGTTTGTGGGAAGATTATTGAACACAAATAAGTAAAGATTGGGTTGGGGAATGAAGGAAATCTTGTTGAAGAGCTTAAAAATCAAGATGCACAACTAGTGTTTGATAAAATGCTCAAGAGCTGAAACCATGAATATCTTCCTAATTTGTGTTCGATTTTGTTATGTCTCAAAGTAGATTGGGATTGCTAGAATTTTCGAAACGTTGTAGTAACTTAAGGAAAGCTTAAACAAGGTATGTTGGCTGAACTTTCTCTCTTAGAATCGAATTCCATAAATGTTTTCATAAGTTCAAGTATGGTTGGCTCAAAGTTCATAAATCTTATATTCCGGGTTATTACCTATAAACATGACTATTTCGAAATGAGCCTTATGAATAAAGATATACACACACACACACACACATACACTATTTGGCATACTAGCCTTTATTTGAAACACGACTCAAAGCCGTAACGCTTTAATACGCAACTCATACTTAGAATATATATATATTCTAAGTATGTGTATATATATATATATATACGCAACTCACACACACACACTATATATATATATATATATATTCTAAGTATGAGTTGCGTATTAAAGCGTTATGGCTTTGAGTCGTGTTTCAAATAAAGGCTAGTATGCCAAAATGTGTGAGGAAACTCGATATGGTTGATACTCCTAATTGCTCTTATGTGTACCAAATGTATTTGATTGATTGTGTCTAGTTGGTGGTAATCTATAAAGATGTTTGAAATGAATTTGGGAAAATGAGTGTGGCCAACGTGCCGAGAACTTGAGTTATAATTGTGCCTGGTGATGCCTATGACATGAGAAAATGTGAACAAATTATGAAATGAGCCGTGACTTTACTTTCTGTAAATGACTTCAAAAATAAAGTGGCCTAAAGGCCTTGTACTCAATTTATGCCCATAAGTGGCTGCTCGAGATAATGATTTGCCTTATAAGTTGTTTACCTTGACAATGGTAATAGCAATTAGATTTGATTTTGTGGTTCTAAAAATATGTGATCTATTTTTATGCTAGTTGTTAGGCAATAGAGGCTAAGCGAAGGATTAGAAATTAAGATGATAGCTTGTAGATGGCTTAATAATCAAACCCAATTGGCTGGGAATCGAGGCCCCAAGCTTGCGTATGCGGGGCCTCGAGGTCGAGTTGGATGCCCGGTTAAGGGGAGTCGATGAAGGACTAACAGCTATGAGAGCTGCGATGGCGGCTCTCTATGATCACTAATGAGCAATAAATTATGAACAATTAATAGAACACAATGAATATAAGCAATAAATGTAAATAATGAAACCAAGAGAATGTGTTCAAGCTAGAAAGCAGAGAATGTTCTTGTATTGAATGTAATGTGTTGTATATCGTCCTGCCTTACTAAATGACAAGGATCCCCTTTATATATGGAGGGAAATCCCGACATAGTACATGAGTAATTATTACAAAGAAATATAGCTGGCACAACTACTTACTAGTCTGGCACATACTAGTGTTTCCCTTGCAGGTTTTGTCAGCTTTGATCATATGCATGAGAACCTCCCTCTAGTGCGTCGCAACCATTGGTTTGCACTGCCTCAAGGTCGATCATTATGAACCCTCAGGGCCGAACTCCGAGCTAGACTTCGAGCCTTTCGGGGGTGGTCTTTTTTTAGGCGCCCTAGTGATCATAAAGTCGAGCCGTTTTTACCGTATACAGATAGTCCTCGTGTTTCTTAGAATAAAATGATAAGAAATGATTTTGACACCGATCCCCTCGAGCCTCTTGCGATGATGTCATGCTTATGACGTCAACTTTTGCGATAGCTGAGACGTCCCATCAATACGTCTTTCCGAGGAACATTTGACGTAGCTCCATTTTACTTTCTCAAGGCGATAATATCGCCGCCGATCCATTTCCCAACAGGCATTGATTGCGCCTGTGTCACGCCCTAAAACCGAGGAGCGCGACCGGTGCTCAACCGAGTGAACCCGACTGAGCAAGCCTGTTAGATTTCATTCTACCCAATTTCAACCCTAAATAAAGAGGAGATGTACTCCATTAATCAAATACTGAAAAGATTTCATTAATCACTTCCATTTCATTCCCATTAACAACATCATTCAATATTTCCAAAATTGTACAAGTTTATAGATTTATTGAAAAACATGTTTGCGAAATACCAACATTACCAATTAAATTCCCGCCATCAAACACTACCCACAACCTGTCTACGGAGCCTCTAAATACAACCGAAGAGTAATATGGAAATGCCAGCAACAAGGCTCTGACTATACCTCAAAATATAAAGCACATGATAAACAACGATACTGGACCCCGAAATGAAGTGGGGCTCACCAAGTCAGCTGAAAGGAAGATGCGTCACTAGCTGCGACCAACACTGCCTGCTATGGAACCACCTACATCCATTTGAAGATGTAGCGCCCCCGGCAAAAGGGACGTTAGTACCGTGGAATAGTACTAGTATGTATAACTAAGCACCATCTCATTAGAAAGAACAACCATGCAAGAATAAAGAAATCATAAGGATCAACAAAGCTTTAAACAATCACCACATCATCAAATAAGGGATCACAAAGCTTTCACACAATTTCCATAGCTTTAGGTTGGGACATTTAATACTGTTACATAATCATTCACAATACCACCGCTTTCTTGCGCGGAGTCCGATCACGACACGATCGGCTAGGTTGCCTCATTTGAGACATGTACCTCAATCACAATTTCATTCTCACTTTCTGGTTTCAATATCAACACAATTCCACCATGTGTGTGGCATGGCGTCCGATCACGGCCAGATCGGCTAGGCCGTCTTACCAAGACATTTTTCCTTTTTCCATTAATCATCTCGTTTCAATCTTTATTTAGCATATATCAGTTCGTCGGCACTTGGGGCCACAATTATCACATCATACTTGGCACTAGGCCACATTTCATATCTCACATTTCACATCACTTTCACTTTCAACATTAACCTTGCAATTTAAGATAATGGGCACATACAAGAGCAATTCAAGTTGTAAGCATAGAGAGGAATTCACATGATTCGGCATAATAATCACAATTTAAACTTGACTTGGAATCTAGGCATTTTAGCACATAGTTCACATTCTTCACATATCCTCAATTTACCAAGAATAGCATATTAAACACATTGAGATACACCTTTCACATATATTCTTGCAACACCGATTCCTTTGAAATAACAAGTACTACATCAATCAAATTTTTGACTTACAATATTTGCATGGACACCATGGGAGTTCAATTTTGAAGAAGAGGGTGTTTTAGCCATACATACCTCAATAGAGCTTTCCTTAAATTCTTACAATAATTCTGGAACTCTTAGCAACTTCGATCTATTTTATGAGGATTACAAGTTGAACCAAAAATTAGAGAGATAATCAAGATTCTAGCTCATTTGAGCACATTATCAAGCACTAAGTGTGCATTATGATTTTAAGACCTTTTTGTGAGAGATTCTATCATCCTACATCCCATCTATTACATTTTTAGCTCAGAATCTTCCTATACCCTCTTATCATACATGCATGTGAGATAATCAACCCTTATACCCATGAACCCACTTGTTAATTACCCATATTTAGCTAAAATTCGAAATTAAAGGTTAGGGTGTAGAATCTTACCTCAAGGATGAAAATCTAGTGTGTTTTCCCTTGTTTATCTTCAAATATTTGAGTAAGAATTGAATAAGGATTTGATGAAGATTACTTTCTCACTCTAGGTCTCCCTCTCTCACTCTAAAGCATCAGATTTTTCATCAAAAAATGACACATTGCGTGTATATAAAGAAGTTGGGTCCGGTTATAAGGATAGAAAAATGGATAGTCCAATATTTTCGGACCGGGCTACAGGCCTGGCGTCGCCAGCTTAAAGCCTGGCTTAGCCCGGCCTAGCCTGGCTTTATCCAATCCTTACCTGCTTAAAGCCTGGTCTAGCCTGGCTTTATCCAGGCCTCACCAGCTTAAAGCCTGGTCCAGCCTGGCTTTATCCAGGCCTCACCTGCTTAAAGCCTGGTCTAGCCTGGCTTTATCCAGGCCTCACCAGCTTAAAGCCTGGTCTAGCTGTGATGAAAATTTCTACTCCCCAACGCATTGTTCAACCCAAAGCTTTGAAAATACGACGTATTAGCTTACCTTTACACCACAAAACCTTAATTTACATAGTGAAGTTTTCCGGGGTCTTACATTTTCCCCCGCTTAGGATCATTTGTCCTCGAATGAGGAGTGGAGTCCTCCCCCAAACACTTAACATAATGTATCCCTTTTCTCACATACCTCAAGTCCCTAAATTTGACTAACTCCCAAATTTTTTAGATATTTCGGCAGCGTCACCTTTGTAACTAGGCCTATCCACCTGCCAGAGAACCAACAAAACCATCCTAACAACATATCCACAAGTCAACAAAGCACCACAACTATATATCAAAAACACTAATCTCAGCATTGCAAGCACTACATTGTCATAATTATACCTGGACATGGGCGGCACATTTTTAAATCATAACACCTAGAGGGTACCTTTCAAATCAAAACCAATTGCTATACAATCAAGCAAAAATATTTTCTTTCCACAACACTTTCGGCCTCAAGGTGGCCTCTACGACTTACAGACCTCTCCATAACACATTCATGGAAACAATCTCAACTCCTAGACTTATCTAACAAGGATGAAAAATAGATACCTCTCATAACACTATTATCCCTTAACTTCACCTTTCTATAGCTCCACGGGGATTATACACAAAGTATCTCCAACTACCTTCTCTAGACATAGGCACATGAAAACACGGGGTACACGGAGGGCAATAATAGGGGAAACAGCAAATTCGTAGTTCGGCCTACTTCTTTAATGATTCCACAAATCCCAAAGTACATTACACCTACTTCACCTTTATTAGCATTTCACATAGTATCTTCATGGAGAAAATCTTGAGAACAACTTGCTCACTTTCTTTAACTCTAAATATCTATGTCGGACACCCAAATTAAACCCTTGGTGACCTTAAACCATTATTCTATGATGGGCTAGAATGAATATGACTATAGAGTTCCTACCCAATATGATTGATCATGGAATGATGCTTCCCTTTTTACATGCTTGAACGTACACCCTCGATAGATTACTATAAGTAGGAATAATGAGGTCCGAGATTGGGCTGGAATTATTCAAGGATCCATCAATGTGCTGAGCAGAGTATTTCTTGAGGTTATATACCCTAAGAGTCATGATGCTTACTACTGATAGCACTGACATGATTGTTCATTGTGATGACATCATTGATTTGACAAAATGGGGCATAGAGTTAACTAATATATTGGAAATAGAAATCATTAAGGAGGAATATTCAAGTATGCGACCCAGCCGTCTGGAGTGTAGGGGAAGATCAGTTTATCAAGAATGAGAATACTCTGGCACCTTGAATGCGATATGGGTTTCAAAATACATGAAGTTGAATTACACTCCTAACATTAACTGAAGCAAGGAATCTATGCCACAAGACCATGAGGATGAAAAAAAAGAAGTTGACCACTTATGAGATTATGATAATTCAAACAGCTTAACCCTTGCCGATAATTGATCATATATGAGAGAACTATAGATACGACAACTTGTCTTCCCAATCGATATGCTCATGATATGTGCAAAAATCTGAAAGCATCTAATCTCAACCTTTCACGAGTGAAACCACATAGCTAGGACATCTTAGTATTGAGATAAAATCATGTATTGGTTAGAGGGGTTCTAATGGTTAACATGCTGCTCCAGGGAGAAAGACAACTAAAACTCCTATCCACCCAGGGAGGTGGAATGCCAAGGATAGAAAAACTCCCCGCACATGATAATAACATAGTTAATGATTCTAGAAGTCGAGTGTGTAAAGACAACGGAACCCAATGAGATAGTATAAAATAATCACGGAAGGTTTGCAGATGTTCATAATGAGTTCTCCATGGATTCGGACTTGAGAAGTACCCAGATGCTACTGAAAGACAGGAGAACATGAGAAGTAGGCGTTGTGCCCTGATAACCCCCAAAGGTGCATTAGGTCTTAACGGAGAGCCTATTAAGGGTCCTTATGAGAAAGGAATTGCTATAGTGACACACAGAAGGGAAACTAACGTTCTCTCATGGTTATCGAACAAGTGTTGGGAAACTAGCACAATGAATTCACTAACTAAGGAACACAATTAACACATGTTGTGGAGGTAAGGAGGAAGTAAACATTTGACACGAGCTGGACATGCTTCTGCTATATTAACTCCCAAACTGCAATACAAGACCACGTCACGAGCAACCATAATACTAGGAAAAAAGTGAGCTTCTTACTGAGGAATGATCTTAGTGGACATGAAAGTCATACTGAGATGGGCAATCAAAAGATCTTCCTATGACAGATTTGTAAAAATCTCAAATTTCTCAGAAATTTTATATAGACAAGCGACCACTTCAATCGACATGTACACATATAATAGGAGGTGGAATATGCTCTCATGTTACTAGATAGTGAAAAGGTTTCATGATGATACTCGCAAGAGAGTAGAGTTACTATTCAAATCATAGAAGCCATATACACCATGAGAAAAAAAGAGTGACTCGAGAAGGATCTCAACACTGGGATGCTTTACATGGAACTTGACACCACATAGGTAAACTTTACGACGGTGCATGTATAGGCACAAGCAAGTAGATGTCCTCCATTTAAATAAAAAGATTCTGTAAGAAATTCATTGGGTATAGTCCCTTGTTGAGAATTTAGGAAAGTGAGTGAGAAGTATTATTCCTAGAGTTATAACTCAATTCAAGGACATAATTATAAAACTTAATTCCTTAAAAGGATGTAAATAAGAGAATTTGTGATAGAGTGGATTCACGGATAATGCGTTTCGTTCAAAGAGTAGGTGCATGCAATGTTTCGTGATTCAACATCTTGTTAAGTCCATGTTTATGAGAACTCTTCAATATGGATTTACATGTATAGCAAGTAAAATTTTGTGTTGTTCATAATGATGTACTAAGGAGTGACTTACTTGACGACTTTAGGTTGATAGGGAAATAACTTTATCGATGCCCCTCGACTACACATCCCTAACGCACGTTGGTAACATACTAATATACTACATTATCTGGTGGTGCAGTGACATTTATAGGAACAAGGGTACTCCTTTTAGCAACAAGTTCTACCAATCCCTCCATGGCTCGATACATTCTCCTAACAAACTCTTGGGCAGTCTCCCTCAGATTCAATGGCGGGGTCATTCCCTCCTTACTGCTTCAAACTCGTCTAAGCGAGTCTACCATTTTTATACAAACTATATTACAATAACCCTGACCATCTCTTTTCATAGACTTTCTTCCCATTTCTTCTTGCCTCACCCATCCTAATTAGTGAATAGTTAAGCACTCCTCCATATGTTACTTGGTCCCTTTCCTTAGTTAGGAATTCATCTTGCTCCCCACAAAACACTTGTTGGGATGCCTGCGGGAAATTGTATTCAC
Organism: Nicotiana attenuata; assembly: GCF_001879085.1. Lineage (NCBI taxonomy): Eukaryota > Viridiplantae > Streptophyta > Magnoliopsida > Solanales > Solanaceae > Nicotiana > Nicotiana attenuata. Next base: position 26,292,467 of record NC_031993.1, read on the forward strand.
CCGCGTATCGCTAAACACCTCCTTGCTTGTAAGATCTTTAAGAGGCTCTTCATCAAGTCCAAATGTACTATTGGGTTCTTATAACATCGCAGTTATTTCTCCCACTCGTTCCGCCTCTCTTAACGCCTTAGAACTTTGGTTAAATCGCAAATCCATGATTAACCCATTCTAAAAACTCAGAACCCTTCACTTTCGATCTATAGTACTTCCTTGGGTTCCTTTGTTCCCGACCCTCTAACAAGAATAAAACATTACTCCTAGTTTCTAGGATTTTTGTCCCTATCATTCACATCGCCATGCATGAAGAATTCACCTTCCTTAACCTTCCACCTTCATGGGGTACTAGTTGCCTATTATTAGCATATCCTTTCAGAGAATCACGTTACTCATTATCACTTTTCTATACTACCCATGTCCTCAACAAATTAGTCAAACATCATAGCTACATGGTCTTACTCTTGTTTCATGGTGTTTAAGTGTCCTCATTGTGGCCCTTCCTCCCTTACTTGGGGTGAACGTCCCGGGTTTCGACACAAGTCTTGAATTAGCAACTTCAGGGGCATATGCCTCATGTCTCTAGCCCTCGTATATATATGTTTGACTATTAGGGACATTTAAGTCGCCATGGTATTAACCTCATAAGTCCTATACTCTTACCCAGCCACACGAGTTTGAAATTCTAATTCCTCTTTTCAATAACCTTTAGTAGTATAATACAACTTCGTACATTTCTGGATTCTTTTGAAATTCATAGTATAAGGGTCTTCTCATTGAGGATTCGATTGACTCTCCTTTCATAACTTCTTGTCTCCTAGAAGAGACTTGCACTCCCATCATTAATCTCATGGTCATGCCTTCCATACATCACGTACTCATATAACAAATTTTCTTTTACGCCTTAGGATCATATAAATGCTTCCCACACTACTCACGTGTGCTGTTCAAGCATACTTCTTATTTATCAAGTCAACGTCTCCTTGGAGGTGGGTGGTCACTTTTAACATATTTTCTCAATTATCATATATTCATGGTACTTCATACTTATCCTATATGTCCATACCATTCGTTCAACAAGATACATGTGCCATCTCCTTAATTTTCAGGCCCTTGCCTATTTGTCAGGTCATATGAGAAGATTACTTGGAATAGACGAAAGAGCGTTTAAACTTGACGTGAATCTCAACGTAAGAGTTAGAAGACAATCTCATAGTCAAGCTTTATCGCACGATATGGAGTGTTGAAGAAGGGTAACATTCCTAAATTTCCATGTAGCCTCCAACTTATAGATGTGGTCGACAACACACCGATAAGAAGGATTCTACTAGACACGGCTCCGAGACATCCTAGGGCACTTTAAATCCTTAGGCTCTGATACCAAGTTTGTCACGCCCCAAAACCGAGTATGCGATCGGCGCTCAACTGAGTGAACCCGACTAGCACGCCTGTTAGATTTCCTTCTGCCCAATTTCATCCCTAGATAAAGAGGAGATGTACTCCATTAATCTAATACTAAAAAGATTTCATTAATCACTTCCATTTCATTCCCATTAACAACATCATTCAATATTTCCAAAATTGTACAAGCTTATAGATTTATTGAAAAACATGTTTGCCAAATACCAACATTAACTATACAATTCCCGACATCAAACACTACCCACAACCTGTCTACGGAGCCTCTAAATACAACCGAAGAGTAATATGGAAATGCCGACAACAAGGCTCCGACTATACCTCAAAATATAAAGAAGATGATAAAAAATGATACTGGACTCCGAAATGAAGTGGGGCTCACGAAGTCAGCTAAAAGGAAGATGCGTCACTAGCTGCGACCAACACTGCCTGCTATGGAACCACCTACATCCATTTAAAGATGTAGCGCCCTCGGTAAAAGGGATGTTAGTACCGTGGAATAGTACTAGTATGTATAACTAAACACCATCTCATTAGAAAGAACAACCATACAAGAATAAAGAAATCATAAGGATCAACAAAGCTTTAAACAATCACCACATCATCAAATAAGGGATCACATAGCTTTCACACAATTTCCATAGCTTTAGGTTGGGACATTTAATACTGTTACATCATCATTCACTATACCACCGCTTTCTTGCACGGAGTCCGATCACGACCCGATCGGCTAGGTTGCCTCAATTGAGACATGTACCTCAGTCAGAATTTCATTCTCACTTTCTGGTTTCAATATCAGCACAATTCTACCATGTGTGCGGCATGGCGTCCGATCACGGCCCGATCGGCTAGGCCGTCTTACCAAGACATTTTTCCTTTTTCCATCAATCATCCCATTTCAATCTTTATTTCGCATATATCAGTTCGTCGGCACTTGGGGCCTCAATTATCACGTCTTACTTGGCACTAGGCCACATTTCATATCTCACATTTCACATCACATTCACTTTCAATATTAACCTTGCAATTAAAGATAATGGGCACATACAAGAGCAATTCAAGTTGTAAGCATAGAGAGGAATTCACATGATTCGGCATAATAATCACAATTTAAACTTGACTTGGATCTAGGCATTTTAGCACATAGTTCACATTCTTTACATATCCTCAATTTACCAAGAATAGAATATTGAACACATTGAGATACACCTTTCATATATATTATTGCAACACTGATTCCTTTGAAATAACAAGTACTACATCAATCAAATTTCGGACTTACAATATTTGCATGGACACCATGGGAGCTCAATTTCTAAGAAGAGAGGGTTTTAGCCATGCATATCTCAATAGAGCTTTTCTTAAATTCTTACAATAATTCTGGAACTCTTAGCAACTTCGATATATTTTTTGAGAATTACTAGTTGAACCAAAAATTAGAGAGATAATCAAGATTCTAGCTCATCTGAGCACATTATCAAGCACTAAGTGTGCATTATGATTTTAAGACCTTTTTGTAAGAGATTCTATCATCCTACATCCCTCTTGTTACATTTTTAGCTCACAATCTTCCTATACCCTCTTATCATACATGCATGTGAGATAATCAACCCTTATATCCATGAACCCACTTGTTAATTACCCATATTTAGCTAAAATTCGAAATTAAAGGTTAGGGTGTAGAATCTTACCTCAAGGATTAAAATCTAGTGTGTTTTCCCTTGTTAATCTTCAAAGATTTTAGTACAAATTGAAGAAGGATTTGATGAAGATTACTTTCTCACTCTAGGTCTCCCTCTCTCACTCTAAAGCATCAGATTTTTCATAAAAAAATGACACATTGCGTGAATATAAATACGTTGGGTCGAGTTATAAGGATAGAAAAATGGATAGTCCAAAATTTTTAGACCGGGCTACAGGCCTGGTGTCGCCAGCTTAAAGCCTGGCCTAGCCTGTCTTTATCCAAGCCTCACCTGCTTAAAGCCTGGTCTAGCCTGGCTTTATCTAGGCCTCACCAGCTAAAAGCCTGGTCCAGCCTGGCTTTATCCAGGCCTCATGTCACGCCCCAAACTCCGGGGAGCGCGACCGGCGCGCGACCGAGCGAACCCGGCCGAGCAAGCCTATCTAACCTTTTCGCCCGACTCATTCTATATCCGAAGAAGTAATTCATTACCAATTATTAATCATGGGAGGGAGAGTTATTATTTAAATGCATAACCATTGCTAGTTAGGTTCGTACTTAAATGCAACATACCATAGTTAAGTTCCCAAAAGTACATACATTTGACAGTCTAGTGCAGAAAAGTTTTAAAATACAACGTGATCCTATGACCACCCCGGCACCCATACATGACCCACATAAACGTCTACGGAGCCTCTAAGGATACAAAAGTCTAAAATGATAATGCCGGCAACAAGGCCCCGGCTATACCTCAAAGTATGGAAATTTACACAAAAGAAGAACTACAAAACCCCTGGGAGAAATGGGGGCTCACCAAGACAGCTGTGAAGAGAGAAAGGGAGCACCACTATCTGCGATCGGTACTATCAGCAATGGAACCACCTACATCCATTCAAAGATGTAGCGCCCCCGGCAAAAGGGACGTTAGTACTGTCGAATAGTATTAGTATGTAAAGCAAACACAATTCTTAATAGGATGAACAATGAACAAATAAAAGGCAGTTATAACATCAACAAGTACTTCACCGGATTATAAGGGAAAACACCAAATAAGGTCCACATGGTTCCGGTTAAGTCTTTCTATTCCATTAGGTTAATGTTCTTTAGTACGAAATGCCAAAACTTATAATATAATGCCACCGTGATTTTACACGGAGTCCAGTCTCGGCCCGACCGGCTAAGCCATCCCAAGTGAGACATATCCAAGTCCACAATGATAACCAGAAATCCAATGTAAATGCCACCATCTGTACAGCATGGCATCCGATCTCGGCCCGATCGGCCAAGTCATCTCACTTGGGACATAACCTCTTTCAATTATTCCTTGGTTCCCATTTCTTTCCATTTTCCCATTACCTGGTACAACACCTCTTTTTATTAATTTATTTCTTGGCACTTGGATACATTGTTACAACTCAAGTCTTCCTTTATTTATTCGTTCAAGTAACTTCATCATCCATGCCGATAAGGGGGCTATCATATAAAACATGCACACATAAGAAAATAATTAACACTTGGGGAACATAATCCTATTTTCAACTATCATGAATTCAGAGTAAACACATAGAACAATTTTGGGACAACAGTCCGTCACCCAACACATTAATGCAATCCATCTAGTATGATCAATTCGAAACTCACGCCAACTATTTGGACACTAAGAATTCAACACTACGAAGAAGAGGGTTAGCCATACATACCTTAATGGAGCTCTTCCTTAAATCATTTCAATAAATTCTGGAGTTTCCATGAATTAGAGACATGATTAAGGTTTTAGCTGATTTGAGTATATTGTCAAGCACTAGGTGTGCATTGTGGTTCTAGGACCCTTTTGTGAGAGATTTTCATCACCTTACACCCCGATTGCCATCTTTTTAACTCACAATCTTCCCATACCCCATTATCACTCATGTATGCAAGATAGTCAATTCTTATACCCACGAACCCACCCGTGATCACTTATTTTAGTAGAAATTTCGAAATTATAGGTTAGGGCACAAGTTCTTACCTCTTAGGATGAAGGCCTAGCAGAGTTTACTTGATAATCTCCAAGGGTTTAGGAAAAGATCAAGTGGGGACTTGATGAAGATCACCCTCCCTCTCTAGAACCCCCCTCTCTCACTCTATTTTCAGTAAAAATCGGAAAAAGGGGGGTAACACATATCCCTAACTTGGCACTACGAGATCTCGGGTTTTTGAGTAAAAAAATTTCACGGGGCCTTACACCTCACCTGCTTAAAGCCTGGTCTAGCCTGGCTTTATCCAGGCCTCACCAGCTTAAAGCCTGGTCTAGCTGTGATGAAAATTTCTACTCCCCAACGCATTGTTCAACCCAAAACTCTGAAAATACGACGCATTAGCCTACCTTGACACCACAAAACCTTAATTTACATAGTGAAGTTTTCCGGGGCCTTACAGCCTCTCAATCCATTTTCCAAAGATATTGATTGTGCAGTCGCTACGTTTCTCAGAGGCATTGATTGCGCTGCTGGTTATGCTTCCTCCTTTCTATAAATGGAAGCTTTCTTGAATCAAAACTTCATTCAATCGTTCTCCAACAACCTTTTATTCCTCTCTTCTCTTCGTCTTCATCCAAATCCATTCCCCACGTTTAAATCCTATGATCATAGGGTCACATGGCAGAGTTCCCATCAGTTATGCCATGACTCTTTCCCAGAGACTTCCCCTACTGAGCGGGATTGCACTGGTTTGTTGTTGTTCTTAGCCCGAAATAATGAGAGAGAAATCTGAATTATCTTTTGCATTAAAGAGCATGCGGGCTACGAACTTCTGCTCATCTCTCTTAACTACCCGGTGCGTCACTTCACTCCTTTTGCTTTCTGTGGAGTGAGGTGGTACCATCTACTAACTGTTGCATCCCGCACCAGTGCAACGTCTCAAGAAGTGGCTTCACAATAGTGGCACTAGCGAGACCATACTCGTCAAAATTTTCACCCAGCCACTTCTTCATCTTTTTCCTCTTCTTCTTCTTTTTCTGCTTATTCTTCATCGTTTTCTGCTTCTTCCTCATCCTTGAAGATGCCGTTTGGAAGGTCGAGGTGAAGGCCCGAAGAAATGATTCTCGAAGGCATTGCTCCCGAGGATGTTCCCCCGAGAGTAGATTAGACTTTTAGCTGTTACTTTTGCTTCTTTGTTTCTGTATAAGGACCCTTCGTGGGCTTTTGTTGTCATGTGTAAGGTCCCTTCATGGGCTTTTTGTAATCATTGTTTATTAACCTAAAGAAGTTTCTTCAATTTGTCTTTGATTTATGTTGTATTTTCCTTTATTTGCATTTGAGAAGAATCTGAGTGCATGACTCTACCGTTCGGTTCGAATACCGGGCCCGGGTGTAGGTATTTCCCCGGTTCCTGATTGGTTAATACGATATTTTGTGGAGCCCTTTGTCGTTCCTCGGGCCGAGCCCGTGTTAAATTGATACAAGCTTAGGCCACCGGGACCCCCGAGTGAGAACAGGGCTTCGAATTTATGGAACGAAACATAGCCCTTCAGACCCCGTCGATAGTCCTCGAGGGGGAACTTGCTCGGACGCCTGAGAAAAAAATAGCCTTTAGGCTTTCAAAAGCAATCCCCGAGTGAGAATTCGCTCAAGCTTGGACGACCTGAAAACTTGTTTTGAACTTAGAGCGATGATAGCCTTTAGGCGTTATAGATAGATCCCGAACGAGGGTTCGCCTGGATTCAGATAGCCCCTAGATTAAAGTAACCGAGAGGACGTTTAACTCGACCCCAAGGTGAGAAATAGCCCTAAGGCTTTATTAGTAGTTTTCGAGCAGAAATTGGCTCGGGCTCAGGTAGCTCGAGGGCCAGAGAATCGATTAAATGACCCGTATTTACAATAGCAGAAATCCTCGAGGTAGGGTACAACCTCGAGGTTCAGCCCATATGAGTAGGTTCCTAGAGCTTATCTTCTTTTTGACAGAGGTCCTCGAGATCGACACCATCTCGAGGTTTGTAATGATATCAATGGCTCCTTAAAGCCTATCTTCTTTTTGACAGAGGTCCTCGAGATCGGGTACCATTTCGAGGCTAGTAATTATATCAATGGCTCCTTGGAGCCCAACTTATTTTTGACAGAGGTCCTCGAGATCAGGTGCCATCCCGAGGCTTGTAATGATATTAATGGCTCCTTGGAGCCCATCTTCTTTTTGACAAAGGTCCTCGAGATCGGGTACCATCTCGAGGCTTGTAATGATATCAATGGCTCCTTGGAGCCTATCTTCTTTTTGACAAAGGTCCTCGAGATCGGGTACCATCTCGAGGCTTGTTGATGCGGGGGTCTTTGATCCCCAAAACATCGTACGACAGAGTTAATTGCATGACATGGTCATGAAACGACCGAGGCAATCCTGCTGGTATATCTTCCCAAAGCGATAATGGCTTAGTCAGTATTTTTAATTTGGCCTTCGAGGCAGGCGAAGAGTCACCGCTTGCTCTATATATAGGTTTTTCTTCCCTCCTTTGAAGATTCCGCTATTCTGGGTAGCTATCCTCCTTCATAGAGTTCTTCTTCCCTGTATTAGGTCTTTCACCATTTTAGCTTTGAAGCCCTTGCTCAAATTCCCACTCCAATTCTCTGATTTTACCAGAGTTATGGCTGCTACGACAGGATCCATTCGGCAAGGAGAAGGAAGTTCTGCCTCTGGTTCTCGCCTGGTTGATGGTGCACCGCCGGTGTTTGGCGGGCCAACCTCGGGACATTTTTCTTCGAGGAGGGATTTTTTGTCGGAAAAACCTCCCAATGTTCAGGGTCATCGGGAGTATGCCTCGAAGTTTACTTCTTTAATAGGAGAAGGGCACCTTGAGTCTGTGAGGAGAGATTGTGGATGGGGGGAAAAGGTGGTAATGCAGGTACCTTCCCCTGAAGAGAGCATAATGGATCATGCCGAGGGGTTTTTGAACGTATACACGTACCCCTTTACGCTAGGCCCCCTTGATAGGGTTGTGCTCGACTTCTGTCGAAAGTATCGAGCTAGCATGGCACAGGTTCATCCGTCATTTTGGAGGATAGTATTGATGATGAGATTCTTTGCAGAGGAAGCAGGGCTTGAGTCTACCCTTAGCCATCTCATTAGGCTGTACCGACCTTTTCATCATCGAGGCCTGTTAACTCTACGATGCCGATCCACCAGGCACTTTGTTGTCGATGATGAAGAAGATGGACATCAAGGATGGATGAGCCGATTTGTCCAAGTACGGACTATAGACTTTATTCCCGCGGAGTTTCTGCCATTTCCTGAGGAATGGAATTTTACACGTAAGTGGTACACTTTGCGCTTTCGTTGTTTTGCATATGGTGGAGGCTGGCTCCGTAAATGCTCCTTTCTTTCCTTTTCTGAAGCAATTCCATGGATGCCATACGAGGTCCCCAACCTGACGTATTGGGCTTGGAAGTTGGCGACCTACTCGACTAATGATGATTGTAAGTGGCGAGACTTGTCCAAGGGTATATGGGAGGAAAAACACCACGGTACGTGCTATGGGTTTCGCTCCTTTTTTGAAAGGCACTTTCTTTTCATGTGTACTAACTCCGTCATCGCAGGCATTGGAGAGTTCTTTGAGGTGAGATCGTGCCCTCTGGGAGAGGGAGAAGGATCATCAGCTTTTGGGCCGAGGAATAGTAATAATAAGCGAAAAGGGCCTTCGTAGGGCAATGATGCTTATAGTAGGATGAATCAAGCCCGGAGGCTCAGAAAGGATGCATCAGCCGAGCGAGCAGCGCTCGAGATCTCTGTCCTTGGAAAAATAGTCCCTCCTCCGCTGCCATCTTCTTTTCCCGTCGGAGGTACCTCGAGGAACGAGGGTTCTCTGCCGCTGATTTCTTCTCCCGTTGAAGGTACTTCGAAGGATGCTCGAGGCCAGGGGCCGCATATATCAGGCGACCGTGTCCCAACCAGGAACGTTTTTACTGGGGTTGATGGAGCCAGAATAGTAGATGTGCGCTCGACCTTTTAGGAAGCTCAGCGACTCTATTCTTTGGTGAGTTTTGGCCAATCGTATCGGTTCTTTAGCTTTTGCAGCTTTTTCTCTCTTATCGAGTTTCTCTTTCGTAGGCTTTTAACAAGCTCAAGTCTGAGCTGCTTTGTCGTAAGGCCATGCTGCAAAAAGCCGTGGATGGGGAGAAATCCCTCAGGCTTCTTTGTGATGAGAGAGAAGATGAGTTGGCACACTTGCGGTATGAGGCGAGTCGAAGTCTGGATTATGAAAGCTACTTCGAGGAGCAGGTAATTTTTGTTCCAAGGGAGTGCGTGTTTCTTCTTCTATCTTCTGAGGCTAATGTTTCATTTTCTTCAGTTGTAGAAAAAGACGGAGGATGTGGAATGCCTTTGGAGTAAAGTTGGCCAAGCCAAATGTGAGTGCGATGAGCTAAAGGCTCGGGTGGACGCCCAGGTTGCGTCTAAGAAGGATGTTTTGGCCAAAGCTTCCGCCCTCGAAGTGCAACTCCGCAATGTTCGTGAGAACAGATCGGTCCGAATGGACATGATTACAAAGCTCGAGTCTGAGCTTCTGAAGATGAAGGCCGAAGTTGTGGATGCTCGGGCTGAAGCCGAAACGATCCGAACTAAGGCTGATAAGAAAGTGGCCGCCTATTTGAAGGACGCTTCCGACGCTCGAGCTGATCTGAGAGGGGCTCTTGACCGTGAGAGCAGAAGCAAGGAGTATGCTCGGTGCAAATTTCGAAGGGAAACCCTCAAGGAGATCCACGCTAGGGGCTTTGACCTCTCGGAAGAGATAAAACAGGCAAAGGCGGACGAATATGATGATAAGTTCCTTCTGTCCGATGCCGAAGATAGTGAGAAAGAAGGCCGACGGGCCATAGTCCGAGGAGGACGTAGATTAGGCCTTCCTTTTCTGGTTTTATGTATAGCGTTTTCAAAGAACATTGTAAATGAAGCTTGTATTTTTTCCCATATATGTATAACAGGAAGCCTTGCGGTTTCATTTTTCATGCACTTTCCTTCGCTTTGATGTTTGTCAGTTATTAGCCAGATGGACTGGTCATCGAATTAAGAGAACCCTTAGGTTTATAGTATGGCCCTGGGGCTCGTTGGGCTGGCCCGTAGGCTCTTACGCGTTTGGTTGGTACGACCTTTTAGTATAAGCCAGCGTTCTAAGCTCTTATGCTTTTGCTCTCGGGCATATTCAGTTAGCTGTTTCGGGTTCAGTCTCCGAGTCGGGTTTGACTCGAGCTCATTGATCCTTAAGTTTTTGAATTTAAAGCTGGCCCTTAGGCTCTTACGCGTTAGGTCGGTACAACCTCTCATATGGGCTGGCGGCAGTGGCTCTTACGCGTTAGGTCGGTACAACCTCTCATATGGGTTGGCGGCAGTGGCTCTTACGCATTTGGTCGGTACAACCTTTAACATGCTTATTTTTCCCTCGCTAAGGACTTTTTGAAATTGTGTTTGCCTGACTCTTTGATGGTTTGACAAGAACCTCGATTGTGAGTTGTCATGTGGCGATGATCGAGCACCTCGGGAGGTTTTACTCGGTGGCTGAATGTTTCGTAGCCTCTAGTTTGGAGCTGACATTGTTGAAGCACTTTTGCCTATGCCGAGGGTAGCCTGTTTAACCGGTTCTTTTCGAAGTACTTTCGAAGTAATTGTAGGCCTGTTATTTCATAGCGACGGTCGGGTATCCCCGAGTCGCGTTAGTTTTGCTGGTACAGCCTTGTGACCGTAGTCATTATGTTTGGCTGGAGCCTTTCAGTCCTCGAGTGAAGTAGTTTTCGGCGTCTATATCGTGGGTATGCCTTTTTAGGGGGTCTTATATGTTCGATATATAGCCTTAACTTTAAGATCGGGATTATGCCTTTTGCAAGGTCTTATAAATTTTTACATGCCTTACTTTTGAGGTCTTACATTTTTGGTTACTAGGTACAAGTATGGTTCATGACTTGCTTGAGGTCTTACAGTTTTTGTTATTTGGTTCATGCCTTGCTTGAGGTCTTACAGATATTGTTGTTGCCTTATATAGGTCTTACGAGACCGAGGTTGCCCACATGGGGTCTTATGGCGTCGGGTTTTTGATAAGTCGATGGGATAGCAATTGGCGACAGTCCCCGAGACATTGAAAGTTTTCTTGGCTCTGGAGTCATTTTTGTAATCTTAATGTCGCCTCATTGAGGGCTTACAGGTTTGAAGCTTCCGACCCGGAGGTCATACGGCTTCGAGTTTTTGATGCCAGTCCCCGAGTGTTCGGGATGTTTTTGGCTTCTGGAGCCGTTTTTGCAAACTTGAAGGCTTCTTGACGCCAGTCCCCGAGTGTTCAGGATGTTTTGGGCCCTGGAGCCATTTTTGTAAACTTGATATTGCCTCATTGAGGGATTACGAGTTCTAAGCTTTTGACCGGGAGGTCATATGGCTTTGAGTTTTGACGCCATTCCCCAGTGTTCGGGACACTTTGGCTCTGGAGCCGTTTTTGTAAGAAATAGCGAACCTCTTTTAAACGCGAAATGCTTTGATGGAGGGGAAAGTATTCTTTGAGTACTTGGTACAAGTATACACGTCTTCGCTGTCAAGGGCTCGGTTATTCTATATGGGCACCGTTTGTTCGACCGTTTGGCCCGGTACATTATTTTCCTATCGAGACCCTATCTAGCACATCTTGGCTTCTCCGAGGAGGTGACCTTCCGGGGGGTTGCCCCCCAGTATTCGAGGTTGATTTGAAGAGAAGCATTGAATACTTGTTGAGTCTTCCTTAGGTAGCATATAGATGTTGCCTCGTTAAAAACCTTGCCGGTAAAACCCTTCTTGGGATAAAAACCCGGTCGAAGAAAAAGATTGCAATGTATGAAGGCCTTCAAGTTGGAAAGTGCTTTGGCTGTTTCAATCGGATACCTGCACACAGGTTAGTGTGAAATGTAACTAAAAAAGGGGAGATGATTATACCTTATTGTCGATGGCGCCTTGAGCCTCAATGTGCTTCGAACATTTGTTTTTAGGACACGGCATGGTCCTTTGCTAGTTTAGTTGGGTGTAGACGAGAATATAGCTTGTTATTGCTATTTTACTGTTTGCTTATCCTTTGGCTCCTTTGATGTTGGAGGCGTAGGTGCCGGTGCTACATCGTGCACCGCGAACATTTCCCTCGCTGCATGTTGTTCCCCATATACGGTTTTTATGCCATCTTTTGTCGGGAACTTTACAATTTAATGAAGGGGTGATGGTACTGCTCTCATGCAGTGTATCCACGGCCTACCGAGCAAGGCGTTGTATCTCATGTCTCCTTCGATGACATGGAATTTGGCATCTTGGGTAGTGCCGGCCACGTTGACCGGGAGGGTGATTTCCCCTTTCGTTGTTTCGCTCGCCATGTTGAACCCGTTGAGGACTGAAGAGGCGGGCACAATTTGGTCGAGCAGTCCGAGCTGCTCCACCACCCTCGACCTGATGATGTTGGCTGAGCTACCTGGATCCACAAGTACACGCTTAATTTGAAATGTATTTACAAGAAAAGAAATTACCAATGCGTCGTTATCGCTGAGATAGAACCTCGATGTCTTTATCGCTAAACATGAGGGCGTCCTTGAGTATGTAATCTCGAGTTCGCTTTTCCTTGGTGATGGAATTTTTTGTTCTCCTAACCATGGGTTCTTGTGGAGCATCGATACCTCCGATGATCATGTGGATGACATGTTGTGGTTCGCATGTTTCACTTTTCTTGGTCGCCTCTCTTTCCCGGAACTAATTTTTGGCTCGGTCGCTAAGGAATTCTCGAAGGTAACCTTTGCTGAATAGTCGGGCTACTTCTTCCCGGAGTTGTCGGCAATCCTCGGTCCTGTGACCATGTGTGTTGTGAAATTCACACACTAAGTTATGGTTCCTTTGCGAAGGATCAAATTGTACAGGCCTTGGCCACCTGGTGTCTCTGATTTTACAGATGGCGAATACGATGTCTGAAATGTCGACGTTGAAGTTGTATTCTGACAGGCGGGGTGCCTCCGTTGGCCCTGTGTGCCTATCGAATCCAGCTTTGCTAACAAGTCCCCGAGGGTTTAGACCTCTACCCAGTCTTCGATCGTTGCAGGGTATGTTGCGCCTCGGGGCGTTTCTTCTATCTTCATTGTATGGTTGATATCTTTCTTTGTTTGGCTTTGGCTCCTTTGTCGGAAACCTGTTAGGATATATCGAGCCCGAGGGGGCTCCTAGTTGGTCGTCTTCAACCCTGATCTTTGATTGGTACCGATTGTGGACACCGACCAGGTCTCGGCGTTATATTCGACTAAGTTATGCTTCAGCTATTTCGAAGCTACCGAGCTTCGCTCGTTCAAACCTTGAGTGAAGGCCTGCACTGCCCAGTCATTGGAGACTGGCGGCAGTTCCATTCGTTCCATTTGAAAGCGAGATACAAACTCTCACAACATCTCGTTCTCCCTTTTCTTGATTTTGAAAACGTCGGACTTCCTTGTAGCTACCTTGATGGCACCAGCATGTGCCTTTATGAAGCAATCTGCTAGCATGGCAAATGTGTCTATCGAGTTTGGGGCTAGGTTGTGATACCACATCATTGCCTTTTTTGAAAGCGTCTCTCCGAACTTTTTTAGTACGACGGATTCTATCTCGTCGTCCTTTAGGTCGTTGCCCTTCACTGCAGAAGTGTAAGTAGTGACGTGCTCGTTGGGGTTTGAGGTTCCGTTGTAATTTGGAAGGTCGGGCATTCTGAACTTCTTTGGAATGGGTTTTGGGGCCGCTTCCTGTGGGAATAACTTTTGTACAAACTTCTTCGAATCTACACCTTTCAGGATTGGGGGTGCGCCCAGGATTTGATCGACCTTAGAATTGTAGGTTTCCACCTTCTTGTCGTTGGCTTCTATCTTCTTCTCGCCCGACTCGATCCTCTTTGTGAGGTCCTCGAGCAACTTTATGATGGCAGGATCAGCTGCCGACCCATTGTTGTTTGATCTTTCTAGTACCTGCTCGGCTCGGGGAGCCGATTCCGGTGCTACCGTGCTGGGACTTTTCTGGAGGCTTTGCAGCTGAGCAATCGCCAGATGTTGTTCTTGTAACATCTCGAAGATGACGTGAAGGTTAACCCCTTGTTCTTCCTGAGCCGGGGTTTTATGAGCTTTTTGTTGATCTCCTTGGTGTATGCTCCTGTTGGTGAGGGAGCTTATTTCGACGTGTTGAGCGTCGCGCGAGACCGCGTCCACGGGAATTGGTTCTTGCGCATCCTCAGGGTTTCGTGGTGGTACACCAACACCTGGAACAACTACACCATTTTCTCCATGGTCCTCAAGATTGTTGTTTTCGTGTGCGTTTACTGAGTTAGACATTTTGACCTGAAATCAAAAAGATCTCGGACAAGAAAAAGTGTGAAAGATAACTTGCGCTATGTAGTAAACCAACAAGAAAACAATCACTATTATTTTTAGCCCCACGGTGGGCGCCAAACTATTTACCTTGAAAATGGTAAAAACAATTAGATTTAATTTTATGGTTCTAAAAATACGTGATCTATTTTTATGCTAGTTGTTAGGCAATATATGCTAAGCGAAGGATTAGAAATTAAGATGATAGCTTGTAGATGGCTTAATTATCAAATCGAAATGGCTGGGAATCGAGGCCTCGAGCTTGCATATGTGGGCCTCGAGGTCGAGTTCGATGCCCGGTTAAAGGGAGTTGATGATGGACTAACAGCTATGAGAGCTGCGATGGCGGCTCTCTATGATCAGTAATGAGCAATAAATGATGAACAATTAATAGAACACAATGAATATAAGCAATGAATGTAAATAATGAAACCAAGAGAATGTGTTCAAGCTAGAAAGCAGAGAATGTTCTTGTATTGAATGTAATGTGTTGTATATCGTCCTATCTTACAAAATGACAAGGATTCCTTTATATATGGAGGGAAATCCCGACATAGTACATGAGTAATTATTACAAAAAAATATACCTGGCACAGCTACTTACTAGTCTGGCACAGACTAGTGTTTCCCTTGCAGGTTTTGTCAGCTTTGATCATATGCCTTGGGAACCTCCCACTAGTGCGTCGCAGACGTTGGTTTGCGCTGCCTCGAGGTCGATCATTATGAACCCTCGAGTGTGAACTCCGAGCCTTCCGGGGGTGGTCTTTTTGAGGCGCCCTAGCGATCATAAAGTCGAGCCCTCTGATTTTTACCGTATACATAAGTACCTCCAATGTGATTGGAGTTGTTACATACTCCAATGTTGAAATTGTATATTCTCGTGATTGGAAAGGAGTAATTCAAGAATAATTGGTGCAATTACTTGTTTATGACTTTGATGTGTGTTTCTATTATGGTTTGGTGTGTCCCCTCCTTTGGGAAGAATCCTTTGTGTTTAAAGTTCCATTGCTAATGAACTTGAGGTGTATGATTTCTGAAATACTCTATATGCCCATGATTCATGTTTCTTCTCATGTGTACTTGACATCTTGAATTGAATGGCTTGTTGTTGAAATTGATATTGATGTGAAATATGTGGAAAGAACTCGAATTATGAAATGCGGCCAAGTGCCATGTATGATGTAATGATTGTGGCCCCAAGTGCCGATGAATTGATATGTGTGATATAAACTTGAAATGAGATGATTGATGGAAGAGGAAAAACGTCTTGGTAAGACGGCCTAGCTGTAAGGCCCCATGAAAATTTCTACTCAAAAACCGGAAAGCTCGTAGTGCCAAATTAGTAATAAGCTCGCTGCGGTTCGGACCCTTTGGATTGATTTGTGCATTAAGTTAAGGAATAATGTTTTTCAGAAAAAGTGCATTTCTGCGGTCCATTATGCGGTCTCATAATAGCTATGCGGACCGCATAGTCGCCGCAGAGCCAGGTAGTTTGATGGTTAATTTTGAGGTCAACTATGCGGCCCATTATGCGATCGCATAATCAATATGCGAGCTGCATAGTCAACGCATAATCCCCTTGGAATTTTGCGAGGGGCAGTTCTGCGGTGCATTATGCGACTGTAGAACAGGTATGCGGACCGTATTCTTGTCGCATACCCGGGCAGTTTGTTCAGGTTTTTGAAGCCATTTTTGCGGTCCCTTTTGTGGACCGCATGTCCATTATGCGATCACAGATTGTGTCGGGGCTCCTATTTTCTAACTTCTAAAACCCAACCTCATCCCATTAAAACATCCCATTAACCCCTTTTATGTTATTTTACTGCAAATAGAGCGAGAGAGGAAGTTCTAGAGAGAGAGAGGGTGATCTTCGTCAAGTCCCCACCCAATTCTTGCCTAAACCCTTGAAGAATTACAAGTACAGCTGCTAGGCCTTCACCCCAAGAGGTAAGAACTTGAGCGCTAACCCTTGGTTTCGAAATTCACACTAGAATGAGTAATTAGCTTGTGGGTTCATGGGTATAAAAATGGATTTTTCTTGCATGCATATAAGATAATAGGGTATGGGGAGGTTGTGAACTAAAAAGATGGTAATTGGAGTATAAGATTTAAGAAAATCTCCCACAAAAGGATCCTAAAATCAAAATGCATACTTAGTACTTGATAATATGCTCAAATGAGCTAGAATCTTAATCATGTCTCTAATTCTTGGTTCAATTTGTAATTCCCACAAAATAGATTGAAGTTGCTAAGAGTCCCGGAATTTTGTAAGAATTTAAGGAAAGCTCTATTGAGGTATGTATGGCTAAAACCCCCTCTTTTTAGAAATTGAGCTCCGTGGGTGACTGTGTATATGCGGTAAGATTAAAGTTGGATTGATGTATTTAATGTTATTTCACATGAATTGGTGTTGCAACTTTACATGCGTGAAAGATGTGCCTCAACATGATCGATGTGCTATTTTGATAATTTAAAAGGGTGCGAAGAATATGAATCATGTATTGAAATGCCTAGACCTCAAATCAAGATTGACACTGCGATTGTTGTGCCACCTATGTGAAATCTTACCTATGCTTTCAACTTAAATTGCTCTTGTGTGTACCTATTATCCTAAATTGCAATGCTAACATTGAAATTGGAAATGATGTGAAATGTCGCCTAGTGCCAAGAATGATGTGATAATTGTGGCCCCAAGTGCCTATGAATTGATATATGTGAAATAAAGATTGAAACGAGATGATTAATGACAAAGGAACAACGTCTTGGTAAGGCGGCCTAGCCGATCGGGCCGTCTTCGGCGCCATGCCGCACACATGGTGGTATTGTGCTGATATTGAATTCCGGAAAGGAGAATGAGATTGTGATTGAGGTATATGTCTCAAATGAGGCAACCTAGCCGATCGGGTCGTGATCGGACTCCGCTCAAGATAGCGGTGGTATTGCGAACATTGATGAAAAATATGAAATGCCCCAAAATAAAAGCTATGGAAAAATGATGTGAAAGTTATATGATTCTTTTATTTGATGATGTGGTGATC
>NC_031993.1:26310269-26312656 GCF_001879085.1 Nicotiana attenuata
CACGATAATTATATTGTTTTTTTTCAAAATCATCATCAATATGGTGCATTGGGACTTGAACCCAATATCTTACCTTCATAAATGTATATTATGCCTTAATCATCCGGACTCGAACCCAACATCTTATTATTATGGTGCGCATGAACTTGATGCATTATTCTTAGAGTGTCGTGGGACTTACCCCCGAGCATTTATGAAAATATCAATTATCACTCTTGTGGTCATAAGCAAAAACAAAATTAGTTATAAGAGTATAATCACTTCTGCTACTCATGTATATCATGAAACTGAATATAGTTCAAGTATACCTTCTAATACAAATAATTAACTATTGGTTGATAAATTTTAGGTAGTGGTAAACCATCAGCAAAGTAGTAACAACCATGCAGAAATTGATTAAGAGATTATTATGATTTATTGACAAATAAATCGTATAACTAAGCATTCACATCAGCCAGCTACTATTTATCCTCTCATCTTCCAAACAAAATGAACTTAAAATTCTCTTCTTTAAATGAGAGAGTCATCTTCAAAATTATTAGTGTATTTATAGGCTTTATATTTGCAGAAAATAACTTGTAATAAATTGTGATGGTATCTGACAAATATTATAGAACACATAAACAAAATTTTACTGGACAACTCTAAGTGTTTTCACAATACATTAGTAGCTAGGTTAGATTTCCATGACAAGTGAGAAACATATGCATGTCCAATACTTACTGAATGAATCAAAACACTTGATCAAGTCATTTCAATTACACATATCCTTTTCTAAAAAAGTATTATATCTGAATATAAATCTAAAAGAAATTGGTTAAATAAAATACTAAGGTCATCTTAAGTTAAGAGGAGTTAACGAGTATTTCTACCAATTAAAAATTATGGCAAATTTTTACAATATCTCTAACCAAATGCTTTCTGATATACATGTGAATAATGAATTATTATATAATTATTTTATGTCTACTAATTTCTTTTCTGTGACGACATAACAGCTACTATAAGAAGTTGAATCAATAAAAAATATGTAACATGTATTAAGACATACCTGGAGGATATATGAAAATAAACCTTAAAATGGAAATGGAAAGGATTAGAGCCTCGTGCTGATAACGTGTTATAAAATAAAAGCAACATAGCAAGAACTATGTAATTAACTAGGACTAATAATGAAAGAGAATGATAACATTAGAAGAGAGAATTTATTTCTTCGTTTGAGAGTATCGAATAGGTTCATCAGTGAACCTAGTTATAGAAATATTTCGTTGTTACAAAACCAATCCAAAACCTGTTATGGATACCTAACTAATCTAAAACCTGTTTTGGATACATAACCAATCTAAAACCAGTTATGGATACATAACCAATCTAAAACTGTTATGGAAGACATCCATCGTTGCAAGTGGATGAAACCATTTGCAGGATTTATAACAAAACTAAACTAATCGCATAATCTGATTAAAACTTCAGCTTCAAACTCCTTTCCCACCGACTTTGAATCCCTTCCTTAGCTTTAGAGCTCACTAATCTGACCAACTAGTGGTCAGATCTGCAAACTACAGCCAGGTAAGCAATAGCAAACAACTTTCAACTCTTCAAATTAGAACAAATTTACATATTTCATATACAGACCACCATAATAAAGCTCCTGTTACTATAACTTCAATTTGTATTCAACAGGGACATGAAATTGATGAACTTCTTAAACTAACAACTAAGCTTATAATAATCATTCAGAGATGAAAGAGGAACAAATTTATCATTTTTTCAGCATCATTTCTGATATAGAATCAGCATCAAACAAAATGAAACTTCCAACCATGAACCAATTATGTGAATGACAACAAACAGGACCTTCAACTCAGATATCATACACACATGACATAGATTTCAGAGAAGGGAATCCAAGTAGTTTACATAACTAGGATATCAGATTTATTAGATTAGGCTCGAGTGTTTAAGGAAAACAAAACTACATTCAAGGAAACTCTACAAGGCATACAAAAAGATCAGCAAAAATACCTAGCAAAAGGAAAAACAACAGCCAAAAGAAGCAAGGAAATCTGCACTTCGCTAGCTCAGCTCAGCAATACCAGCAGTGAGTAAACCCAAAATTTTTGTTCCAGCTTCTGAAACCCCAGTAAAAACAACTCCAGAACAGAAAAGAAGCTCAAGATTTCTTAAGAACACTTTTTGGAAAGTTTTGTTTTCGGCCGTTTTTCTTTTTTTTCCACCCTTTTTTTCTGTGCCCTAATGATTGGAAGAAGGATATTTTATAGAGGATATTAAGGGCAGCAAACCTGTTTTCCCAATAGCATACAGTGTTGGTCGCACCTAGTGGCGCATTCTCTTTTCAGTCCGACTTGGTGAGCCCCACTTCACTT
>NC_031993.1:26312774-26349235 GCF_001879085.1 Nicotiana attenuata
AGTGTATTTTCTGGGGAAACCAATGGCTGGATATGAACGAGGAGATGATAGAGGTTGTATGGTTAAAATTTGGAGGCGTTTGGAGGTGCTCCGCCGCCGTGAGACAATTTCCGGGCGGCGAAGATACGACGGAGGTGGGCGGTGATTTAAGAGAGAAGAAGGACTTAGGTCTGGGCTTTGGTTTAATTGATTTTGGAATGGGTTAATGAGGCAAAGATCAGGGTTTAGTCGTTTAAGGGGATGGAAGGGTTGAAACGACGTAGTTTTGAGGTGTAATTACGTCGTTTTGGTGAGGGAAGATTGGACCGGGTATGGGGGTGTTGGGCTTTGGGGGAAATTGGGTAAAAAGGCATTTGGGCCACTGAAATTTATCTTGGGTGGCCCAAAATCAGAAACCCAAGTTATTTGAACCCAATTCCATTTCTTTGTTTTTTCCTTTCTTTAATTTAAAAATCCTATATTAAATTTTTAAATTAGTCTAAAAATGTAAAATTAAACTAATTAGCTAATTACAAAAATTATAAAAATTACTTAATCCTAAATAAAAAGTGAAAAATCAATAATCTAAAAATAAAAAGAAAAAAATGTAAAAATGGGCCATTTTTGTGATTTTTACTTTTTAATAAAACAAATAATTAATTAATTAGTCTTAAAAAATATAAAAACAAACCTAAATGCAATGCATGATATTTTTTATATTTTTTCATGATTTTAATAAAATTAAACGTGCACAGAAATGCAAACAATTAATAAAATTCTACAAAAATTCCTAAAAATGGCAAATAATTAAGAAAAATCTATTTTCTTGGGATTTTATAGGAGTAATTCGTATAGGGCACAAAATTACATGCTCACAGCTGCCCCTCTTTGCTCGGAAGCCCGAAGGGTTTTCGGGAGACAAAATGAGCAACTATGAGAGATTTTTGCCCGTTTTAAACTCCATGAGAAGCATCTTTTAAAGAGTCTGACCGGACCTTGCTTCAGAGGTTGCCTACATATCCTTGGTTATAAAGGAATCAGGTCAGTGTAGTTTTGGAAGTTTTGGTAGCTGGGACTACCGGGAAACTGTGATTTCACTGCTGTTTCTGCTTGCTGAGCTCCTTATTACACCAGAATGAAAGATGAAAAGCTAAACTAGCTAAGCCTATAAATGACGAGTTACAAGATTCCTATCTATAAACCTTCTAAAGCTTTATCTTGAGCCTTGGCTGGTTCTTCCCGCAGACTTTGATCTGAATCTTGATGCTCGTTTGCTGCAACCACTAGTTCATCTTCTTCAGCTTTTCGGATCAAGGCGGGACATGCAAAGCTTATGACTTTAACCATGGCTTGAGTAGTTCGCATCTTTTCTCCGCTTCCACACAGAGTTCAAATTCTTTTCTTGTTTCTTCTTTTCTTTTATTTGGGTTGAGACTTCTTCTTTTGGTCACCTCAAACCTTGTGCCTCACGGTAAAAACCTGTTCAGGCACCAAAACAAACGAATAAAATTTTTCTGCCGCAGTTTTCACTTGGAAAATTTCGTGAGTTATCGCAAAAAAATCTAAGCTATCTCTTTATTGAAAGCAATAAAATCAGGATTGTGTATCCTTGAGGAAAAGAGATTAGGGAGTAGAGCCCTATATCTATAATGAAATCAACTAGGGATCGGGGCCCTAAGTTGGAAAGATTGCCAGGTTATGCTGGAAAAATGACTGGGTTATGCCTGAAAAGGTAAAAGGTCCTCGGGTTATGCCGGGGAGGTCCGCGAGTTATGCCGGGAAAGTCATCGGGTCATGCCGGAGAAGAAAAAGGTCCTCAGGTTATGCTGGGGTGGTCCACGGGTTATGCCGGGAAAGGTCATCGGGTTATGCCGGAAAAGAGAAAAGGTCCTCGGGCTATGCCGGGGAGGTCCACGGGTTATGCCGGGGAAGTCATCGGGTTATGCCGGAAAAGAAAAAAAAGATCCTCGGGTTATGCCGGGGAGGTCCACGGGTTATGCCGGAAAAGAAAAAGGTCCTCGGGTTATGCTGGAGAGGTCCACGGGTTATGCCGAGAAAGTCATCGGGTTATGCTGGAAAAGAGAAAAAAAGGTGCTCGTGTTATGCCGGGAGGTCCACAGGTTATGCCGGGAAAGTCGTCGGGTTATGCCAGAAAATAAAAAAAAGGTCCCAGGTTATGCCGGGGAGGTCCACGGGTTATGCCGGGAAAGTCATCGGGTTATGCCGGAAAAGAAAAAGGTCCTCGGGTTATGCCGGGGAGGTCCACGGGTTATGCCGGGAAAGTCATCGGGTTATGCCGGAAAAGAAAAAGGTCCTCGGGTTATGCCGGGGATCAACTAGGGAGTGGAACCCTATAAAGGAAAAGACTACCAGGTTATGCTCGAAGCGACTAGGGGATGGGGCCCATGGTTTTGAATTTTATCCTTCTTTCTTTTCATTTAACTTTTAGCACTTTATTCAGGGGAATGCATGGAGAGTTTGAAAGGGACTTCCCTTTTTGGATTAACTTCCGCTGCAGGACCATTCTGGTCTCCGTGCACCTTGCTTTTATTGCACCTGCTTCTTGCGAGGTTGTTTTGGATTGCACCTGTTTTCAAATCAAAGAACAATTTGTCATTTTGAAATGGTGGTTGGTTTTGTGGCCTTGATTGTTTTGATCACTTGATCTCGGACCAACTCTTTCGATGAAATCTCCATAGCTTGCTGGTTTACTGGGAATTGGCTTCATTTCTAAACCCAGGGGTCTTGTCTTTTCAAACTTCCACATGATGGTTAACCATTATGGGGCTTGGCTTCTCATTTCATTTTGCCTTTATGGGCACTTGACTTTGATTTCTTTCCTTTTCAAGTGTTTTCGACTCTGGAGCATCGGCCATCATGGCCAGTCGAGGCCGACTTGACGCACCTGCTGAGGCTGGTGCCTTTACTTGAACTTGGCTTTTGCTAAGCACAACCCTGTAAAACCAATCTTGCCATCTTTTCTTTGTATTAGTTTCGGAGGATGATTAAACCGAAAGGGATTCAATGAAAAGCAAACAAAGGACAGTATAATGAATTTAAAGAGAAGTGTCCCTTTCGGGGGAGGAAAGAAGGACTTATCTGGAGTGCATGCAGACTTCAATAGACATGACATGCTTCTTGGACTGGATACCCGATCTGCGCAACTATCCAATCTCTCATAAACCCATTATGACTCATGTTTTAAAACCGAGAAACCTTGCCAGGACTCTTTCAATGCCAATGGTTGTAAGGAATTCCTTCTTCTCGATCAACGGTGCCCTTTGCGGGTTTTCGCCAATTGACCTCTCTCTTTTCTCTTCTCGCCATTGCCTTATAGTTCTCTTTGTGAGTTTTCACTAACAAGACTCTCTCATTTTTATTTTCTCTGCTCACCATCGCCTTACGGTGCCCGTGTGGGTTTTCACCAATAAGACTCTCTTATTTTATTTCTCTCGTTTAATTGTATCAGATCCAAGCAACCGCATTCTCCGATTCTTGAACATTCTCACCGATTGAACAGAAGGACTTGAACAGGATTTGGGGTAAATAGAATTTGGGTTGAATTACTACTTTGGAAACTTTCAGGCGAAGCGTCGCCGAACCATTATAACATCTGCCCCAGTTTCACTTTTGGGGAAAGAATATTTGTTTTGGTATGACTGAACCCCAGAGAGAGGATGTCTACGTATCCTTTCGGAATCAAGTCGAACGCAATTCATAGAACTTGTTTTTGATTTTTGATTTTTGATTTTGATTTTTTTAACAAACGTTTTCGGGTTCCAAAGAGGGTAATCAAAGAAGAGTAACCGGCTCAAAGGGATAGCAAAGGGTAGAAGTGTTTGAGGTAGCGAGAATGAAAGCCTTCGTCATCCCAATCGGATAATATTGATGCTACAGATAGATTAAACATAATACCTTTTGACTGCGTCTGCATTTATAGCTGTTTCGGTATCATTTCCTTCAATATCTCCCAAGTACAATGCCCCTTTTGGCAACAATTTACTTATAATGTATGGACCTTTCCAATTTGGGGTGAACTTTCCTTTTGCTTCCTGGAGGTGAGGGAGAATACGCCTCAAAATGAGTTGGCCCACTTCAAAGTTCCTAGGCCACACTTTCTTGTTGTAGGCATGGGCCATTCTTTGTTGATACAACTGCCCGCGGAAAATTGCGGCCATTCGCTTTTTATCAATCAGGGTTAACTGTTGTAGATGGGTTTTGACCCACTCACTGTCCTCAATTTTAGCTTCAACAATGATCCGGAGAGATGGAATTTCAACTTCTGCAGGTATTACGGCTTTAGTGCCATAAACCAATAGATATGGTGTTGCTCCAACTGATGTGCGCACAGTTGTGCGATATCCCAACAATGCAAACGGCAACTTTTCATGCCATTGTCTCGAACTCTGGATCATCTTTCTAAGAATCTTCTTGATATTCTTGTGTGCTACTTCAACGGCACCATTAGCTTTGGGCCGAAAGGGGGTAGAATTCCGATGCATGATCTTAAACTGCTCACATATCTCCTTCATCAAGTGACTATTCAAATTGGCAGCATTGTCTGTAATGATAGTTGTAGGAATACCAAAATGGTAGATGATATTGGAGTGCATGAAATCCACCACTGCTTTCTTAGTGACGGCTTTGAGAGTAATTTCTTCAACCCACTTTGTGAAGTAATCGATGGCAACCAATATGAATCTATGCCCATTTGAAGCTTTTGGCTCGATTGGCACGATGACATCCATACCCCAAGCAACAAACGGCCATGGTGCTGACATGGGATGCAGTTCTGAGGGAGGTGTATGAATCAGGTCACCGTGTACCTGACACTGATGACATTTCCGGATGAAGCTGAAGCAATCCTTTTCCATGGTGATCCAGTAGTACCCTGCTCGAAGGATTTTCTTTGCAAGGACATATCCATTCATATGAGGTCCGCATACTCCTGCGTGTACTTCATTCATGATTTTTCCGGCCTCTTAGGCATCCACACATCTCAAAAGGTTCAAATCTGGAGTTCTTTTGTACAAAACTTCTCCGCTCAAGAAGAAGCCACCGACAAGCCTTCTAATGGTTCTCTTTTGATCTCCACTGGCTTGCTCTGGATATTCCATTGTTTTCAAAAACATCTTGATGTCATGGTACCATGGATGGATGTTTGGTTCTACCTCAACCGTATTGCAATAACCTTGCCTTTATCGGATTTGGATTTCCAATGGGTCAATGTGGACATTGCCTAGATATGGCAACATCGAGGCCAAAGTAGCGAGTGCATCGGCTAACTCATTGTGAAACCGAGGGACGTACCTGAACTCAACGGTTTTGAACCGTTTGCTAAGATCTTCCACATGTTGCCTGTATGGTATAAGCTTGACATTTCGAGTTTCCCATTCTCCCTGAGCCTATCGGATAATCAGATCCAAATCTCCCATGATTACCAATTCTTCCACATTTGGTCTATTGCCATGTTCATACCCATAATACAGGCTTCATAGTGTTGTTTGTGCAGAAAAACTGAAGGGTTGTGGCTGGATAATGCTGACCAGTGGGTGAGATCAGGATTGCCCCGATCCCGACACCTTTTGCGTTTACCGCTCCATCGAAGAATATTTTCCAAGCATTGGCGTGTTCTGAAATTACCTCAACTGAACTTACTTCCTCGTCCGGAAAGTAAGTACTCAAAGGCTGATACTCATCATCAACAGGATTTTCAGCTAGGTGATCCGCTAGAGCTTGAGCTTTCATTGCCGTGCGAGTGACATAGACTATGTCGAACTCAGTGAGTAGGATTTGCCATTTTGCCAACCTCCCTGTGGGCATCGACTTCTGGAATATGTACTTTAAAGGATCCAACCTGGTGTGAGGTAAGTGGTGTAGGCCAACAGGTAATGCCTAAGCTTCTGAGCCACCCAAGTTAGGGCGCAGCAAGTCCTTTCCAACAGGGTATATTTAGCTTCATAACTTGTGAACTTTTCGCTCAAATAGTAGATTGCCTGCTCTTTCTTCCCGGTCACATCATGTTGCCCGAGGACACAGCCGAAGGAGTTCTCCAATATTGTCAAATAGCCTCCCAGGTTCGGGTGAGACCAAGACTGGCGGATTCGACACATATTCTTTGATTTTGTCAAAGGCTTCTTGACACTCATCTGTCCATTTGGTCGCTGCATATTTCTTCAACAGCTTAAATATGGGCTCACATGTGGAAGTCAACTGAGCAATGAACCGGCTGATGTAATTCAACCTTCCCAACAAACTCATAACTTTTTTCCTGGTTCTTGGAGGAGGTAAATCCCGAATAGACTTTATCTTCGTTGGATCTAGCTCAATGCCCCTCTGACTGACTATAAATCCCAAAAGTTTCCCATACGGGACTCCAAATGCACATTTAGCCGGGTTTAGCTTCAAATCATACTTGCGCAGACGCTCAAAGAACTTTCTCAGGTCCCGAACATGGTCATCCTGCGTCTTGGATTTAATGATCACATCGTCCACATACACCTCAATTTCTTGGTGCATCATGTCATGAACGATGGTAGTCATAGCTCTCGTGTAGGTTGCCCCGGCGTTCTTTAAACCAAAAGGCATGACCCTGTAACAAGGTGCCCCAGGGTGTGGTGAAGGCCGTCTTCTCCGCATCTTCTTCATCCATCAAGACTTGATGATATCAAGCATAACAATTCACGAAAGATTGCATCTCATGTTTGGCACAGTTGTCAACGAGGATATGGATGTTTGGTAAAGGGAAGTTATCCTTGGGACTTGCTTTGTTCAGATCCCGATAGTCAACATACACTCGGGTTTTCCCGTCTTTCTTTGGCACTGGGACCACATTAGCCAGCCAGGTAGTGTATCAGACCACTCAGATCACACATGCTTTCAACTGTTTGGTAACCTCTTCTTTGATCTTGTCACTAATGTCAGTTTTGAATTTCCTCTGTTTTTGCTGGACAGGGGGACAATCGGGGTAAGTTGGCAATTTGTGCACCACTAGATCAACACTTAATCCTGGCATATCATCATAGGACCAAGCAAACACATATTTGAATTCAAGCAAAAGTTGGATCACTGCATCCCTAGTTCTTTCATCTGTGTGAATGCTTATCATAGTTTCTTGGGCCTCTTCTGAACTACCCAAATTTACTGGCTCTTTAGATTTGGCTTAGGCTTATTCTTATATTCTTCCAATTCTCGATTTATTTCCCTAAAATCCTCATCTTCATCGTATTCAGGTTCTTGATTCATTATTTCACAATTAAACAGCGTGTTTGGATCTGGGCATGAAGTCCACAAGCATGTCATGTAATTTACAGCCGCATTATTAGAACTGAAAGAAGAAATAAGAAAAAGTAATAGAAATTAGAAAGAATAAAGAGAGATTCATGAACGATGAAATATTGATTCCATTTCATTGAATTTTGAAGATAATAGGGTTTACATTGGAATTTAAAGACAGTAAACTAAAAGAAACATCTGAGTAACACCCTGGAATAACTCGTGATGTAGAAAAGGTGGCAAGACTGGACTACCAGGATTCGCGCTTGACTGGGAATGGAGTAGCCTTCCAGTTTTGCAACTTGGCATTGGGCCCCATATACCGCACCTCAGCGGTGCTCGAGCCTTCTCCCGACTAGACCATGTGGGTTTCATACAACATCTGCCTCATAGCTCCACATATTTCTTCAATTTCTTCAGCCGCGAATGCCTCATCTTCCTCTTCTGTGTAGTTGGGCTTGACGAATGTTTCGAACATATGCGGGATTTGCTGAGGAAAACCCAACCATTATTCTTTCGCTCATTTGCCCATGTTTCATCAGCTGGCGTAGCTTGAAAACCCACACCAAAGAACTTCTCGCTAGCAACCAGAGTGATAGGTTCTGTGATACCTTGCAGTGATGTCCCGAGCCCCTTCCCGGGCTTATGACCATGCCTAATCATTTCCTTGGCAACCATAATTGACGCATTTGAGAGAAAGGGTTGAGGACACAGGCTTCCTTCTTCACATTGGTCTGCGACCACAACCTCGAAAGCTTGATAGACTATGTGTTCGCTACCTTTCCTAGCTTCCAAGCATGGGACTAACGGGTTCCGATAAATTGATTGCTCGTCCTCTCTGTGGACCACGACCTCCTGATCTTCATATTCAAATTTCACCATCTGGTGGAGAGTGGAAGGTACGGCTCCTGCCACGTGAATCCAAGGCCTTCCCAAGAGGAAATTATAAGAAGTGTCCATGTCTAGGACCTGAAATGTCACCTCGAAATCCACAGAACCAATAGTCAAAATCAAATCGATCTCACCTATGGTATCCCTCTTGATGCCATCAAAGGCACGCACAGAGACATTGTTAGGCCTGATTCTCTCAGTTCCAATCTCCATTCTCTGCAAAGCTAAGAGAGGGCAGATATCAACTCCGGACCCGCTATCCAGCATGACTCTTTTCACATAGTTCCCCTCGCATTTAACTGTCAGATGAAGGGCTTTGTTATGGGCAGCCCCTTCCGCGGGCAGATCATTCTTGCTAAATGAGATCTGGTTGACTGCGAAGAATCTTTCTGCCATCCTTTCCAGTTGTTCAACAGTGGTTTCAATCGGAACATAAGCTTCCTTGAGGGTTTTTATCAACACTTTCTGATGCTCGGTTGAGCTCACCAGTAGAGACAGGAGTGAGACCTGTGAAGGAGACTTCCGGAGTTGGTCTATAACCTCGTAGTCCGCAGTTTTCATTTTGCGGAGGAATTCTTCGGCCTCCTCAGCACTGACAGGCTTCTTGAGTGGGAAACACTTCTTCTTGGCTTTGTTCAAATCCTCCTGGTTAAGGTATTTCTCAGCTGGGTTAGTTTCATGTGCTTCCTCTAGGACCTCTTTTCCCTTGTATGTCACTACCGCCTTGTTGTAATTTCATGGGACGGCAGTGGGGTCTGTCATGGGCTTCTGCGGTGCGCGGCCAATAACCACGGGCTCATTCTGCCTTGGTGAAATTACTGGCCCCCGTACCACATAGGTCCCTTTAGGCACGTACATCTTAGGTCCCTTGTTCAGCTCGAATCTTCTTGGAAGGCTCAATGTCATTTGTTCTTTCCTGTGACCCCGGGGAACATAAAGAATGTCATCTTTCGGGGGTACTGCCCCAGTTTTGGTTTCCATTGTCTTTTCTGCACTTTGAGGGGTCGACTTACTCTTCTTCTCCCCCTTGTCTTGCTTTTCGGCAGCCTTTGGTTTCTTTTCGACATCAGCGATGGCAATGATGGCTTTCAAGGCGGGATCGATCTCTTTATCTTCGCAAATCATCCCAATAACGACCTGTTATTGTGAGCCGGTAATGGGTTGTTGGTCACATTAGGAACTTCTTCATCCTTTAGCACTATCCGTTTTTGCTCTATGAAGTTTTCAACCGCCGTTTTAGAGTCCAACAATCTTCAGTCTCATGTCCGTCCACCCCAGAATGATAGGCACATCGGGTACCGGGTCGGTAGGAAGGTGATTCTGGATTTTGTCTGTTCGGGGGTACGGATTGTAGCAGACCCATTTGGACCAGTTTAGGGAAAAGGCTAGAGTATGATTCACCAATAGGCGTGAAGTTTGTTCTCCTAGGTGGCTCCCGAGCATGGGCATTGTAGGGGAAATTATTCTGTGGAGGTCGAGGATTATACTGAGTTTGGTGGGAGGGTTATTTCTAGGAGGTGGAGCTCTGTTTTGGTTAAACTGTTGTAGTGGCCGAGCGTATGGCTGGGCGTTCATCACTGCGTAAGGCTGGAGGGCCATAGCATAAGCCACATCCTGGTGGGGATAATAATGATGTGGGGTGCTTGGTGAGAAGTAACTTCTGGGTGGACGGGGGTTTCTCGGACTTGAAGCCGCCATTGCCACTTCTTCCTTTTTCTTTCTGTTCGCTACACCTCCGGACCCTCTTTGAATTGCTTGGGACGTAGCTCTTATGGAAGATTGGCTCAATATACGCCCTATTTTTAGACCATTCTCGACCATCTCACCAATCTTGATGGCCTCAGCAAACGGTTTCCCCATTGTAGACATCATATTTTGAAAGTAGTCAGCCTCTAGGGATTGTAGAAAAACACTCACCATTTCTGTCTCATCCATCAGGGGCTTTACCCTGGGCGCGAACAAGCGCCATTTAACAGCATATTCTCGGAAACTTTCCGATGACTTCTTCTTGAGATTCGACAGAGAATTCCTGTCGGGAGCTATGTCTATGTTATATTGAAACTGCCTGACAAAATCTCGAGCTAGACATCCCAAATATGCCAACGAGATATGTCCTGATCCATGTACCACTCGGAGGCAATGCCCACTAGACTTTCTCCGAAATAAGCCATGAGAAGCTCCTCTTTTCCACCTACTCCTCTCAGTTGATTGCAGTACCTCTTAAGGTGAGCTATGGGGTCCCCATGCCCATCGTACTTCTCGAACTTGGGAGTTTTAAAACCCAGGGGTAGGTGGACATGTGGGAACATACACAAATCAGCGTAGGATAGGCTCATTTGACCACTTAAGCCTTGTATATTCTTAAGGCTCTGTTCCATGCTCTTCATCTTCCGAGTGATTTCTTCCTGCTCGGGGTTCTTTGTAGTTTTCTCATGTCCCGTGGTAAACTCATACCGCGGCTGTTGGGGGTAGGTATTGGTAGTGAAATGGGCCGTTTCTGGTGGAAAGGATGGCACTTGAAAAGTAAAAGATGATGGATAAATGTTTGGCCTGGGCAAAATGGGTTGCGCCGTGGCCGAGGAAGGTGGCGCAGTGAATATGTTGGAGGCTACACCCGAAATTAACACCTGGGGGCGAACCTCAGAAAGTGTTCCGGCAAAGTGGGCTGAGATGGTAGGATATCCGAGCGGAGTGTTTGGGAAATTTATTGGGACGTTGGAAGTCCCACTTGCCCTGGGAAGTAGCTCAGGGAAACCAGGTATCGTAATCGGTGGCTCTCTACCATTAGACCAGGCGTCCCACATTTCCAACATGCGGAGACGCAGAACCCTGTTTTCCTCAGTAGCATCTGACTCTGAAGTTGGGGATGGCCGAGATCGGGCTATCCTCTGGAATAGGAACTGTTGGCAGATGACTCTCGGACGACATTTCAACACTTCCTTTTGATCTTGTAAAGTAAGGATATGAAGCCAGATTACCACAAAACCAACCACCTTAATATAGAACCTGACTCAATAGCAAATACAACAAACCGGTTAGTTTGAGACAATTAACACATAGGAATATCACGTTGGGGTGTGATGCACCTATACAGTTAAATGTGTTTCTACATGTTTTGCAACGGTTGCGTGTTTCATCCCGGTTTTTGTTTATCTCCCCAAAGCTCTCCTTTCTTTTGGCGCTTTTCAACTTTTGCTCTCTTTTGCACTTTGTCATCATTTCTCCCCCTTATTCTTGTTTTTCTCTCTTTTTTCTCTTTTCTCTTGTTTTTTTTATAATTTTCTCTCTCTTTTCTTGTTTTCTCTCTTTTCTTTCTCCCTTTCTTTTATTTGAATTATTTAAAAATATGACCGGATCCGATTAGGATTGCCTATGTATCACGACATCGCGTGAAATAGATCATCACGTAGCAAGGAATAAATGTGAAAAATAAAGAAACAGTTTTTGGGGTTTTCCAAATTTTCATTAATAAAAACTTCTACTTTTCTCTGCTACAAAAGACTTCATCATAATTTTCTAGGAATTTAAAAATTAAAATCAGATTCGAACCAGACTTTAAAACTAGAAACTGAAATACAGACTCCAAAAATGAAAATCAAGAGTACATAAGTGCTTTTAAAGTTGATCCAGGAGCCCGCGGGACATCAGTCGGTCTCGCCACGAGCCTATGTACAAGATCTCCTTGGAGACGATCTGGGTCATTCATGATTTGTCGAACAAAGGTCATCACTGCGGAGAAAAAGGTGGTTTGAGTCGTGTCTTCACATTCATGGCACTTTGTGACAATGTAATCAGCAATTGCTCTAACCCTTTCCCTGATGATACCCTTTTCTTGGAGCAAACGCCCGATTTGCTGGGACCTAGCTTCTAGCACTTGGGCATCATGATGGTTTTGACCCTGCAACTGTTGCATATCTTCTTCTAGTTGGGACATTAATGCATAACAATGTTTCCTCTCTGCCTTAAAGCGCTTAGCCTGTTTGGCCATCTCATTCTCGAGGGTAGTTAGCCTTTTCTTCAAGTTTGTAACCTCTCCCTCATATTTCCTTTTCAACTGTCGGAAAAACTCTGCTCGCCCCTCTGCGTTCTTTGCCAACTGCGCCTGGGCCTTTGCCAAATCATCCTCGTACTCAGATACTTTCCTACTAAGACCATTTATGAGTCTTTTATCTTCTCTGCTTCTTACTTGGTTTTCGGCCGCTATTCTAATTTTCTGAATTTGGGCTCGGAGAGCTTCATTCTCATGGGTTAACTTTTTCTCTCACCCTTATCTGCGGCAGCTTGCACATCACTATCAAACTTGAGATCCCTGATTTGCCCTTCCAGCCTGCCTATGGTGGCTTGGAGGTGGGGTCTTTTAGCCGGCCTTCCGAACTCAACTTCCCTTTTGTGCCAAGCGAGGTAACCAGATGAGACTTCACCTTTGGACAGATCTCGTACTCGGGTATTCGCCGTCAGATATTTGCACTCACTCTAGATCTGGCGAACCACTGCTTCATGGAATTGACCATCAGAACGGATCTCGACTGCGTGGACGCTGAGGTTTTCATCTTTAGGCACTATTTGACATCTCCCTAGTTACCTCAAAACCCGATACGGGGCATAAGTCCGGATACTTCTGAGACCCATCAGGAGGAAGTGGGGACCGGTGGCTGGCAAGTATATGATTGCATCAACGGGAAGCCACCCCAACGTCCATTCTATCTGATTTGCAGTGATAGAACGGAGGCAAGATATCCATTCTGCACCCCCTCTGGCATTTTGAAACCGTCGACCCTTGTATAGAATTCCTCTATGCAGCTTTTTCATGTCGACCCATAGTTCATGTACTGAGGACGATGACATAGATGCTAGATCAACCACATTTGTAACAACAAGTTGCACCCCTCGAAAAAGTCAACTCTGGCTTCGCAGGCAGTGAGGGCTCGAAATATTTCAGACACTATCATGGGTGCAAGGGTGCTTTTGGCATTGGTAAGCAAGGTGTTTACGACCCCGGCTATCCGTATATCAATATTCCTGTCTATTCTGGGAAACACTAGCAAACTAAAAATGCCACCATGAAAGCGACATATCTATGCTCTTCCCATTTTAGTCGATTCCTCTTACTGCAAATTTTGCTTTCTGGATTGTTGAACCCCCCTATGTGTCCGTGTCGCTGGTATATGAACTGTGGAGTGGAAAACCCAGCTGACAAATCTGGGTATTGGACCCCCTGCTTATCTTTAGCAAATCTAGAAACTTGTGCGGAGTGACAGCTCTTGGAGCGACCAAGTATTTGTGTCTCAGAGCTTCAGTACACCCAATATACCCGGCCATCTCTTCTAAAGTAGGCGTGAGTTCAAAGTCCGAGAAATGAAACACGTTGTGAGTGGGATCCCAAAATGTAACCAAGGCTTTTATTATGTCTCCTCTAGGCTTGATCTTCAATAAACCGGTGAACCCCCCAAGTGATGATTGACCACATCTTGTCCTGATTTTCCCAGATCTTCCCACCACATGTACAACTCCAAATTTTGGTCGTGACCTTCATTGACAAATTTTAATTTGTGCTCATTCTGCACATTTAAATTGAGGCAATTGGTTTAAAACAAAGCGATTTTTACAAAAGAGGTCAATTTTTGCAAAATTTTAGATAACACGGTTACTTTTGCAAATACGGCCCTTCAGCACTTCGCAAAGGAGGATTTTAGGGCTGTGCTTGCTAGGTAGCAAAAATTCACAAAGAAATCTTCACTGGCTTTTCTTGCAAAAACAGCCTTCCGGCGCCCCGTCGGAGCGTTTGGCTTATTTAGACAAAAACGGCATTTCCATTTTATTTTTGACAGCAAATGATAACATTTTCTTGGTTTATTTTGCAAAAGCGGGGCTGGACCCGATAAGGGCTGCCTACGTATCCTACATCTGGTGAGAATCAAACCCGCGTAGTTCGGTCATTTTTGTCATAATAAAATAAAGACATGAAACTTTTGAAACCCATTTCTCTTTTTTTTCCTTTTTCTCTTTTTTTTTCAAAATTTTGGCAGAGTTTCGGCATATTTTGGACACCAGTTTTTTTTTCAAAGGCGGGTAATTATCTCTCTCATACCTCAATTTTATTTTTCCCAATTTCCTCCCTATTCTAGCAACCGATCAACATGCAAACCGAAGAAAATAATTGTACAAGTAGCACGTAAAAATGCATCAGGATGGTCTTTTGATTCTGGGGTCCACCTGTCCTAGACGGACTCAACCCCTGTGTTGAGTCCCCTAAGTCAAATGCACATGATGCAAACAAACGTTCCTACTAGGGATCCGGCATGAGGCTGGGTTATTCTATATTTAAAACCTGGGTATATTATTCTAGACTTGGTGTACCCAAGCGGACAACTCGAGCCGAGGAGGGGCCTACGTACCGAGAACCAAAAGGCCATCCGGCTTTGTAAATTGTCCGAGCCTCTTTCTTACTTAAGGTATGACACTAACAGAAAAGACAGTCACGCCCGCGTGCACATCCCCGAAGATGAGAAGAGAAGGGTTTCGCAGCAGTATATATACAGTTCAGATAATATCAAAGCGGTAAAAAGCGGCATTTAGCACATTAGGTTCAAACATGTAAAAATCAGATAATAAATAAAGCCAACTATAACAGGTATTCTAAGCTCGAATTCTTAAACCCTGAACAAGAAGTTCTAGGTTATTATCCCCAGCAGAGTTGCCAGAGCTGTCACACCTCCTTTTTTACCACCCGAGGGGGATATAAGGGAGTTTTTCCAATTAAAGTGACATAAATCGAAATGGGATTATTTTATTTAATTTTTAGAGTCGCCACTTGGGATAGTTTATTTGGTGTCCCAAGTCATCGTTTTATTTTAAATCCCAGATCAAGAAAATTTCGACTTTATTTAAAAGTCTGCGAAACCAGAAATTCTAAGTAAGGAATTTTGTTAGCCCGGGAGAAGGTGTTAGGCATTCCCGGGTTCCGTGGTTCTAGCACGGTCGCTTAAACTATCAATAATTGGCCTATTATCTGGTTTACTACATTGTTTTAACCTATTGTGCATTTTTAGCTTTTATAACCGCTTTTAACTATTTTATGGAATTAATCTGAAACAAGTTACGATTGTCGAACACTTATTTGTTTGATACACATTGCAAATCGTGTCACGGAAACCGTACCCATGATCTACAACATGTTTAATTTATTTAAAATTATTAGTCGTTATGGACGGGTCACATAAATGTACCCCAGATTTTGGAATTTAGGTATCACGAATACGTCACGGGAAACGCGCCTAAAGCAACTACGAGGGTTCAACTTTTAATAGCAACGTTTGTGAGGGCCATGGATGATTTAATTTGTTTATGGCACACCTCAATCTTTTTTTATAAGGATTAATCTCTTAATCTAATTTATGAGGGCCATGAATTATAGGTTTTAAGCATGGCACACCTCAAATAATTTTAAGAAAAGGGTTATATATATATATATATATTAAAGGGCAAACTGAAGGTGCTCCTATTTTTATCTAACTTAGAATTAGGTATCACAACCATGTCACCGGAACCGTACCCGTAGTTGTAATAATTTTAATTGCGTCCTAAAGCAAACTACGAAATATTCTAAAGTCTTTTCTATACTAGTTGGTATTAGTATGAGGGCCATGAATTATGGAGTTCAATTATAGATGGCACACCTCAATTTGTTTTAAAGATTGTACTCAATTTCTAGTAATTCATTGGTTAAAAAAAATAACATTCATCAAGTCACGCCTAAAGGCAGACTACACATGTTCACAAAATTCAAATACTAATCTGCAGTTCAAGATTACATGCGAGGGTCCAAATTGTGAGATTAATAGTGGGTGGACGCATTTTTTGAACATAAATAGAAGCATCACAAATGGTCATACTCAAATTGATCAATTAGAACTCAACAAACCAAATACAATCAATTTTGAACCCAAGTGTGCGAACGAAGTTGATAAGGAAACCATGAATCTTAATTACGAGAATACGGGCTAGGTATATAATCCTGTTTCTAAAAAGTATCAGACCCTCAGCAATTTGCTAGAATTCTTTATTGGGCTGATAGTTAACTTTGACTAAGCCCAATACAATAAGTTGACTAAAAACTCCTTATACAAATGGTTATATTTGTGGTAATTATCCAACATAGCAAATACACAGAAAAGGAAATCATTGGCATTCAAAACCTCAAAAGAAGATTATCTAGAATCTAGCATTTAAAGTTCTGGTCATTTCAATTACAACTATTAATAATTAATGCTTTCTAATGTATACAAAAATCATTTACAATAACAAACTTGTTATAAAATAAAAGCAATATAGCAAGAACTATGTAATTAACTAGGACTAATGATAGAAGAGAATGATAACATTAGAAGAGAGGATTTATTTCTTCGTTTGAGAGTATCGAATAGGTTCATCAGTGAACCTATTCATAGAAATATTTCGTTGTTACAAAACCAATCCAAAACCTGTTATGGATACATAACCAATCTAAAACCTGTTTTGGATACATAACCAATCTAAAACCTGTTATGGATACATAACCAATCTAAAACTATTATGGAAGACATCCATCGTTGCAAGTGGATGAAACCATTTGCAGGATTTATAACACTCCCCCTTGGAAGTCCACTAACAGATAATGTGCCTCATTAAAACCTTACTAAGAAAAACCCAGTGGAAAAAATCTTAGTGAAGGAAAAAGAGTACACATATCTTGTAATACGCATTAAGAGTTGCCTCATTAACAACCTTATCAGGAAAACCCAAATGGGACAAAACCTTGGTTAAGGGAAAAAGAGTACAATGCGTATTTCTCCCCCTGATAAAAAAAAACCTTATTTAATATCTCCGAGACGATGCATTCCAATCTTATATCTTAACTTCTCAAATGTTGATGTTGGCAATGCCTTAGTGAACAAATCTGTCAAATTATCACTTGAACGTATTTGTTGAACATCTAATTCACCATTCTTTTGAAGATCATGCGTGAAAAAGAATTTTGGTGAAATATGCTTTGTTCTGTCTCCTTTAATATATCCCCCTTTTAGTTGAGCTATACATGCAGCATTGTCTTCATATAATGTTATTGGGATATCCTTTCCCCATGAAAGACCACATAGCTCATGGATATATTGAGTTATTGATCTCAACCAAATGCATTCTCGACTCGCTTCATGAATGGCTATTATCTCTGAATGATTTGAAGAAGTAACAACCATAGTTTGTTTTGTTGAATGCCATGATATGGCAGTACCTCCACATGTAAATAAATAGCCTGTTTGAGATCGACCTTTATGTGGGTCAAACAAATATCCTGCATCTGCAAAACCTATCAGTTGCAACGTAGATTCATTTGAATAAAATAATCCCATATCAATGGTCCCTCGCAGATATCTGAATAGATGCTTAATACCATTCCAGTGTCTTTGTTTTGGCGAAGAACTAAATCTTGCTAACAAGCTTACAGAAAAAGCTATATCTGGTCTAGAATTATTAGCAAGGTACATTAATGCCCCAATTGCACTAAAATATGGTATTTTAGTACCTAGAAGCTCTTCATTATTTTCATGAGGACGAAATGGATCTTTATTTATATCAAGCGATCTCACAACCATCGGGGTACTCAATGGATGTGCTTTATCCATATAAAAACGCTTCAAAATATTTTCGGTGTACATTGATTGATGGACAAATATTCCATTTTTCAAATGCTCAATTTGTAAGCCAAGACAAAAAAAATTTCTTTCCAAGATCTTTCATTTCAAATTCTTTCTTCAAGCATTCTACTGCCTTAGGAAGCTCTTCAGGAGTTCAAATGATATTAAGTCATCAACATACACAGCTATTATGACAAATTCAGATCTAGATCCATTTATAAAGACACAAGGACAAATTGGGTCATTCTTGTACCCTTCTTTCAATAGGTATTTGCTGAGGCGATTATACCACATGCGCCCTGATTGCTTCAATCCATACAAGGATTTCTGAAGCTTTATTGAACAAGTTTCCCGAGAATCTTTGTATATTTCAGGTACTTTGAATCCTTCAGGAATTTTCATAAAAATTTCGTTGTCCAGTGAGCCATATAAATAGGCCGTGACAACATCCATAAGACGCATATCAAGTTTTTCATGAATTTCTAGACTGATAAGATACCTGAATGTGATTGCATCCACCACAGGAGAATATGTCTCCATATAATCAATGCCAGGCCGTTACGAAAATCCTTGTGCTACAAGTCGTGCTTTATATCTTACAACTTCATTTTTCTCATTTCTTTTTCGCACAAAAATCCATTTGTACCCCACTGGCTTTACACCTTCAGGTGTTTGGGCTATAGGTCCAAAAACTTCACGTTTTTAAGTAAAGTCGATTCTACTTGGATAGCGTCTTTTCATTTTGGCCAATCATTTCTCTGTCTACATTCATCGACAGATTTTGGTTCAAGATCCTCATCTTGTTGCATTATTTCAGCAACAATATTATATGCAAAAATGTTATCAACAACTATATCATTTCGATTCCATCTTTTTTCAGTTGAGACATAATTTATTGAGATCTCTTCATTTTCATTATTTCCAGGTACCTTGACCTCTTTTGGGGTTTTATCAATTGTTATGTCTCGGGGATCTTCTTGAGCAATTACCTCCATATTATGACTGTCTTGATCATTTTTTCCTTTCCTTTTTTGAGGATTTTTATCTTTAGAACCGATTGGTCTGCCACGTTTTAAGTGTGGCTTAGACTCATATGCTTTAACAGATTGTCCTACCGGGACATCAACTCGAATTGGAGCATTTGCAGCTAGAATATGAGATTTAGTAATCCTTGGTAGGTTGGTAAATGTATCTGGAAGTTGATTTGCAATACTTTGCAAATGAATTATCTTTTGAACTTCCAGTTCACATTGATTTGTACGAGGATCTAAATAAGATAATGATAATGCATTCCAGTCTATCTCCTTTTTCAGTTGCTTATTCTCTCCCCCTAAGGTAGGAAAAACTAATTCATCTAAATNGTGCTGCTATATATTAAATAATACATCTCATACCAAATTTTATTTTTGGAAGTTTTGTTCTCATAACCAATTGGTTAGCTATAGTTGGAGGTATATAATTTCTGCTAAACCAACTTAGATTTAAACCAGCATTATCAAGATAAGTCATCATAATTTACATAACGGAACTGTGCTCTAAAATTTGAGCAAGCAACCTTGCAAAAGCCAAACTGCAAGTTGATAACAAACGCACATGTGACTATACAATAGATGTATCTATTAAAATCATATAATAGTAAATGATCTACATGGCAGGAGACTGGGCCCATATATATATTGTAACGACCCGACCGGTCGTTTTGAGCTTTTGCACTTTGATCGCCAGTTCCCGGGAATGACTTGCCCCGTGTAGATCGTTGGTTTTGGTTTTCAGGAAAATCGGGATGAATTTGAAGGAACAGTCTCAGTTGAAAGCTTTGAATTTGAAAGGTTTGACCAAGGGTTGACTTATTTGTATATGAGCTCGGATCGGAATTTTTATGATTTGGTTAGCTTCGTGGGGTGATTTATAACTTAGGGGCGCGATCGGAATGCATTTTGGAAGTCCGTGGAAGGATTTGGCTTGAATTGGCAAAGTTAGTATTTTGGGCGAAGTCCGGTTGATAGGTGAGATTTTGATCTGAGGGTTGGAATGGAATTCATAGAGTTTCAGTAGCTTTGTTATGTCATTTGGGACGTGTGTGCAAAATTTCAGGTAATTCGGACGTGGTTTGGTTGGATTTTTTATCAAAAGCGTGTTTCGAAAGTTTTTTTTTTTGAAAACTTAGGCTTGAATTCGATGTGAATTGGTGGATTTGGTGTTGTTTGAGGTGTTTTGATGATTGGAACAAGTTTGAACAAGATATTGGGTCATGTTTGTGCTTTTGGTTGAGGTCCCAGGGGCCTCGGGGTGATTTCGGATGGTTAGCGGGAAAAATTAGAATTTGTGTTGCAGCTTCAGATTTGCTGCTTCTGGTATTTTTGCAACTACTACTTGTGGACCGCAGATGCAGCGTCGCAGATGCGGGTGTTTCATTGCAGAAGCGAAAATGGGTCAGGCGAGCTGGACCGCAGAAGCGGCTAAGGGGATCGCATCTGCGGAAGCGCAGATGCGGAAAAGGCTCGCAGATGCGGCTTAGGCCGGTTTAATGAACTCCGCAGAAGCGGGCGTGTTGACCGCATATGTGGTACTGCAAAAGGGAATTTTTGGACCGCAGATGCGGTTATGTCTGGGCAGAATTTATATGTCTTCCTTCGCGATTTTTGAAGGGTTTAACCATTTTTGCACTCGGAATTGGGAGCTTTGGGCGATTTTGTAGAGAGGAATCAAAGAGACTTCGTTGAGGTAAGGACTTTTGGACCTAAAACTCAATTCTATGGTAGATTTTCATGGATTTAGGGCTGTATTAAAGGAAATGAAAGGCTAAAATGGAGGTCTAGGGCATGGGATTTTGAAATTTGATTTGGGGATTTGAAGGACCAATTGGGGTCGGATTTGGGAACTTTTGGTACGTATGAACTCGTGAGGAGATAAAGAACCCATTGATGTAAAAGTTTCTGAGTTTCGAGAAGTGGGCCCGAGGCTCGGGTTTTGCTAATTTCGGGATTTTTGATATTTTTTCGATTATTTTCACTTGGGATTTGTTCCCTTAGCATATTGTGACGTATTCGTTCTGATTTTGGATCGATTCGACGCGCGTTGAGGCCGATTCGAGGGGCAAAAGCATCGCGAGCTAGAGTTGTAGCCGGTTCGAGGTGGGTAATGATTGTAAATGATGTCCTGAGGGTTTGAAACCCCGGATTTGCACATCGTAGTGCTATATTAAGGTGAGACACGCGCTTGATAATGAGCGCGGGGTCGTTTACTATTGGGGATTTGGACTTGGTCCGTCCCGAGTGATGTTTTTACCGCGTAATTGATTGAAGCTTATTTGATATCATCATTTTTGTGACTAATTGTCATATTTGGGCTTTGTGCCAACTATTTGAACCCTTCAGGGGATTGCTATCACTGTTTTCTCACTATTTTGACATATTACTTGAACTCAGTCCTATTGTCTCATACTGTTTTAAAAACTCAACCACTTTTACTCAGATTTGATTCTTAAATGATATTTCAAATGATGTTTTGGGCTGAGAACTACTATTTTATTATGGCCCGAGGGGCTTATGTGATTTCTGGACTGAGTATGGATCGGGCTGCGCGCCGCATCAATATTATATTGATATTGATATTGATATCAGGCCAAGGGCCTAGCTGATGCCACGAGATGGCTTGATATTGCGCTTGGGCCGTAAGGGGCCCCTCCCGGAGTCTGTACACCCCCAGTGAGCGTCGTCGACGATAAATGGATCAGGCTGCACGCCACAGCTATATATGGATTGGGCTGCACGCTGCAGCGGTACTGTTACTTTCTATGTGTTTACTTTATTTTCATTGTCTGCTATTATCTGTTGTCTGTGGTACTTCATGCAATACCTACCTGATTGTCTGGCATTATCTGAAAACTGAGTGTTGTGCCCGATGGGCTAATTTCTGTGCTTATCTGCACTATTGTTTTGCATTCAATTGCGTAGCCGCTGAACAAGTTATTTCCAAAAGAGGTTTAAACTGAGCCAAGATGTTTTTCTAAGGATTTCACAGCTTCACCGTTTTCTAAAAAGGGTTTTACACTACTCTATACAGCATGACGGTTTGTTTTACGTGATTTCTTACCGCTCAGTTATTATTTACGTTTATTACTCACTGAGTTGGAGTACTCACTTTACTCCATGCACCTCGTGTGCAGGTGCAGGTATTTGTTCACCCGGCAGCGGGTTTTGAGCTGATTGGAGGCTAAGTTATCGGAGTTGAGCAAGGTGACCGCCAGCGTTCGCGACACCGCATTTCTTCCTTTTGTTTATAAATCCTACTTTGTATATTTCAGGCCTTGTAGTGGTATTTAGACTCTTATAGATGCTCGTGACTTGTGACACTCCGGTTTGGGTTG
The DNA here is from genome assembly GCF_001879085.1 of Nicotiana attenuata. Classification (NCBI taxonomy): domain Eukaryota; kingdom Viridiplantae; phylum Streptophyta; class Magnoliopsida; order Solanales; family Solanaceae; genus Nicotiana; species Nicotiana attenuata. The sequence continues at coordinate 26,334,960 of NC_031993.1, forward strand.
TGTTTTGGTTGTACTTCCGCTAATTAATATTATTAAATCATATTTAGACTGCTTATTCAGGTTTAACTATTTTTGAAAAGGCGATATGGGTTAGTTGGCTGGCCTTGTCTTCACGAGAGGTGCCATCACGACCAGAGCGGGGATTTGGGTCGTGACAAGTTGGTATCAGAGCCTAGGTTTAGTAAAGTCTCGCGGATCGGTACGGAGACGTCTGTATTTATCCTCGAGAGGTTGCAGAACCTTTAGGAAACTTCACATTCTTGAATTCTTATGTGCGTCCTTGATTCAGCTTGGAAAGTAACTCTTGAAATTCCTTCCACGCGTTTGCATGCGCGCATGAGCGCTCAATATCAGATGTGCCTTGATGGCTTGTGATTCCCCGATCGAGGGGCGAGATGTGATCTCTGTGCGTTGATGTTGGGCCAGTCTGAAGGACCTGAGGCCGGATCTTTGCCTATGGCTTGAACACCGAGGTGCTGATTGTGTGAGCAAGTGTTTTGGACTTATATGTTCGGTATTCTCCCTATTAGTGGGAATGACGGTTGGGTAGCTATGTGATGAGTATGCTAGTACTGCGAGATATATCTATATGACTTGGAAGTGACGAGGAAGTCTGCTGGATGATAGATGAACTATTAGGTGTTTGAATTCCATCGTGATTCGAGGTATAGCCCCGAGTTATGAGCGTGTGAAGGATCTTTTCATGTTTTCTGGTTGTGAGTGAAGTAAAATCCATGTTGCGGGATGAGTTCAGACTCAGGAAGACTAAGTGACTGCGGACAGTTTATGACGGTGGAAGGTATACAGAAATGTTATATTGAGGCGAAGCAGGTGGGTTATCTCTTGCGGAGTGTTCTGAAGTGGTGTGATCCCAATGTGTATGTTAGAAGATCTCACGTGTAATTGAAAAGTATGTGTTGAAATTTGAAATTTCGGGTCGCTTAAGAGAGTGGGCTTAACTGTTGCGGGGATGAATGCGAGATTTGTAGAAGATATAGAGTACTAGATGATCTGCGTTTTCACAAACTTAGAAATGATTTGAGTTTAATCTCACAATGGTATTATGGCATCAATAGAGTAAAAGTGTTATGAGTTATTGAGTGTATCTTGATCTATGGCTTCGAGCCAAGTGGTGGAGTCTGTTGTGAGCAGTTGATTGCACAGTTAGGTGCTATGTTGGTTCCATTTTGGGGCGTGCGAGTGAATTAGCTATGGCTAGAGTAAAGGAAAATTTTAAAAAGGTTATATTATGCTTCATAGGGTATGAGAATCACGGAATGTCTAGAGTTGTTGTTGGTAAAGAATGCTCGGTGCATAGAGCAGGAAGTTGCTTGGTTGTATTGGAATGAGGATTTCATTCTATGGTATCGGAGTGCCAATGAAGCACGGGTGGTTCTGTTCGTTAGGCTAAGTAAGTTGCAGTTTGAATAAGAGTGAATGACTTGCGAGAATGGTTCTAATGTGTTCAAGAGTCTGCATACATCAATTGAGTATTCTAAAGTTATGTATACAGTTAGAAACTGTGTTTTCATTGGAAGAGGTCAAGACTTGTGGTATTCCTATGTTAATTATGGGATTCTATGTATCTGTATCATGAAGGTAAAAGTAACGGATTTAGGTTCGTGGGAAGTTCTTCAGAGTAAAGTGTTCTGGAATGTTGTATTTCTGGGAATATTTGAGAGAGTATTCAGCGGCTTATGGGTCTCAAACAATGTGGTTTTATGCTTGGGTCTCGTATGGTGAGCCGGGTTGAGGAATTGTGGTGCTACAGCAAGAGAGAATATCAAGTTGTAAATGAATCAGGAGGAAATTTGGATAGATGGAATAGTTTGATAGTAGACCGAATCGGCATGGTAAGGATATGATTAATTCTTTGTGTGTGTTCGAGGTAATGAGTTCGTACAGGTATTTTGCAGCAAAGCTCTTGGGTTTTGACGGCTTGCTTAGCTTGGTCTAGTTAGAAGGATTCAGTCCTGGCAGTTTAGTTTGTGCAAATGGAATTGGGAGAGAGTTCTTGTTGGGTTTTACCGTGGTTTGGAGATGTATATTTTCTACGGGCATGCGGAGCATGGAATGTGTAGTGATTTTTCTTCTAGATGGGACCAATGGAAATGTTCTTGACTAGTTGAGTGCGTAGGTGTCTGTGGCTCGGAAGGGAGATAAAGTTTTCATGTTATCCTCAGAGGGTATGGTATATGCGGTATGTTGTGGAGGACCGAGACTAGCGTGTGTTAGGCTACAGTTCAGTTCTGAAAGGGAGTTCATAAAACTCTTGAGCAACGGGTAGCCTCAGATAGTTAAGGGAATGATATTTCTAATTGGAAGTGATTTGACGATAGTATATGTTCAGAAAAAGGGTAATGTGATTAAGTTGATGGCACTTCGGTAATATTGCGGCACTTTCTTGTTAGATCGACTGGTGATATTCGGGTTTGCTTGGTGGCACAAGGAAATTTTAGATTATCTATCGTGGGATGATGAGGTATTTAAGGTGGTATGCTTTCGGACGGCGAAATTGGGATTCAGGTACGATGATTCATGTGCTATATAGAGTTGGAGACTGGGAGTTCTCATGTTCAGGCTATGTTGTGGTTGTGGATTGTGTGTATCGGCACCGTTTAGAGGCTATCGGTATTTCGAGGCTCGAGTGGATCTTTCTTTGCTGGTATGTTAGATTTTGGATGTGATGTGGAGTTCAGACAGGTTGTCTCAGTGTTGGGTTATTCTGGACTACTACGCTATGGGCTATGCCGGAAATGCCACATGATGAGTGGCGATATGCGTTGGATTGTGTTTTAGTAGAGTGGGTTATATTCCAATGACCCAGCGGATGGCTGGAAAGAACTATTTTTCTTAATTGGGCCTTCGTGATGGATGTCAGTGCAGAAGTTTTTACCATTGATTCAGTTCCAGTGTTGAAGTCCCTTCGGATGTGGTTCTTGGGGCCGGGCATGTCGCTGGGCGAGGTTGTGGATTTCGGTACTGATTTGGTGCCGGGCACCGTATCGTACGGCTCCGACAGGAGTTATAGTAGTGGAATGAGTAGCTTCAGGCTTCCTTGATAATGAGTTCGTTGGCAGGCCAATGTGGATGTGTGTTCTAGCTTGGGTCGGCTTGGTTGGCCCCGAATCGTATTGTTGAGGGATAGGTTGATTCGATCGTTATTGAGTTTGTTGGCGATCTGGGGAAATCTAAGAGTGACCTTCCTGTGTTGCGAGACGTTATGATTTGTTGGTTATGGGCACATATGGTGCGGTTCTATTGGGGTTCTTAGTGGAAGTCGAGCGGGAAGAGTGATTGGGTATTGCTCAGTGGGTGGCGTATCGGTTATGTCCTATCGGGTTTGCGTGGTATATGTTACTTGTTTCACCGAGGGTGTAATGATTCGCTTTGGTTTCAGGCATCAAATTGTGTGCGGTTGTCAATTTCAGGCATAGTGACTTTAGATGTCTCATGTGGAGCAGTGTTTGGATAGGATCATGCATTGCAGCGAGGCTATGTGGAGATATGACCTTGCAGGTTAGATTCGTGTCTTCTATTCTATGATGTGAGACGGGTTCTCAACCTTGTGTTGTGGTGGTACTGGTGAGCGTGTGGTACAGCTCTTTCATTTGAACCATTTTCATGATTTGAGTGTGTTCGGATCGTTGCATATTGGTGCGCGTATTATGCTAGTTGTGGCTTAGGCCTCTATTGACGTGTCATGTCACCAGAGTGGTGTGTTGGATTAGAGGAGATCATTAGGATCATTAATGAATACGATCGGATTCGATTTCAGCATGTTGGAAGGTTAATATCGAGGTTCGACTCAAAAAAATTGCTATGGTAATTGCCATAGGAGAAATGGCTTCATGAATGGTTGATCTGAGAAATAGTTATGGCTTATTGCGTGTTTCATTGATCGTTGGCAGTATATGAAAGTGTTGGAATGAGACTTAGTTGATAGGAGTTTTTCTATCGGTATTTGGGTGTTGTGTACAGTTGCTGTGAATAGAAGTTATTGCTACGAGCGTTAAAGTTATGTGGTTTATCATGTAATTGCACCTGAGGTTGTAGGTATGGGTTATTACAGCTGGTTCGGGCTTATTCAGAGTATAGATGTGAGATTTTGGTCTTGTGGATGATATCGGTAGTGGAAATGTAGTTCTATGATTTGTGGCTAGATTGGATTGTGCAATTTCAGCTACTACGTGTATTCGGACCTATACGAGATAGGGTGACGTGGGATCACCCACGGGTATATGCATGGTAAGGTTATTCAGCTATTGGTTGGCTTTTAAAACAACTTTGAGTACGTTCGAGGACGAACGTGTGGTTAAGTGGGGGAGGATGTAACGACCCGACCGGTCGTTTTGAGCTTTTGCACTTTGATCTCCAGTTCCCGGGCATGACTTGCCCCGTGTAATGTATTATGACTGATGTAGATTGTTGGTTTTGGTTTCCAGGAAAATCGGGATGAATTTGAAGGAACAGTCTCGGTTGAAAGCTTTGAATTTGAAAGGGTTGACCAAGGGTTGACTTATTTGTATATGATCTCGGATCGGAATTTTTATGATTTGGTTAGCTTCGTGGGGTGATTTATGACTTAGAGGCACGATCGGAATGCATTTTGGAAGTCCGTGGAAGGATTTGGCTTGAATTAGCAAAGTTAGTATTTTGGGCGAATTCCGGTTGATAGGTGAGATTTTGATCCGAGGGTTGGAATGGAATTCATAGAGTTTCAGTAGCTTCGTTATGTCATTTGGGACGTGTGTGCAAAATTTCAGGTCATTCGGACGTGGTTTGGTTGGATTTTTGATCAAAAACGTGTTTCAGAATTTTTTTTTTTAGAAAACTTAGGCTTGAATTCGAGGTGAATTGGTGGATTTGGTGTTGTTTGAGGTGTTTTGATGATTGGAACAAGTTTGAATAAGATATTGGGTCATGTTTGCGCTTTTGTTGAGGTCCCGGGGGTCTCGGGTTGATTTCGGATGGTTAGCGGGAAAAATTAGAATTTGTGTTGCAGCTTCAGATTTGCTGCTTCTAGTATTTTCGCATCTGCGGCTTGTGGACCGCAGATGCGGCGCCGCAGATGCGGGTGTTTCATCGCAGAAGCGAAAATGGGTCAGGCGAGCTGGACCGCAGAAGCGGCTAAGGGGATCGCATCTGCGGAAGCGCAGATGCGGAAAATGCTCGCAGATGCGGCTTAGGCCGGTTTAATGAACTCCGCAGAACCGGGCGTGTTGACCGCATATGCGGTACCGCAAAAGCGGATTTTTGGACCGCCGATGCAGTTATGTCTGGGCAGAATGTATATATGTCTTCCTTCGCGATTTTTGAAGGGTTTAACCATTTTTGCACTCGGAATTGGGAGCTTTGGGCGATTTTGAAGAGAGGAATCAAAGAGACTTCGTTGAGGTAAGGATTTTTGGACCTAAAACTCAATTCTATGGTAGATTTTCATGGATTTAGGGCTGTAATTAAAGGAAATAAAGGATAAAATGGAGGTCTAGGGTTTGGGATTTTGAAATTTGATTTGGGGATTTGAAGGACCAATTGGGGTCGGATTTGGGAACTTTTGGTATGTATGAACTCGTGAGGAGATAAGGAACCCGTTGATGCAAAAAATTTTGAGTTTCGAGAAGTGGGCCCGGGGCTCGGATTTCGCTAACTTCGGGATTTTTAATATTTTGTCGATTGTTTTCGCTTGGGCTTTGTTCCCTTAGCATATTGTGATGTATTCGTTCTGATTTTGGATAGATTCGACGCGCGTGGAGGCCGATTCGAGGGGAAAAGGCTTCGCGAGCTAGAGTTGTAGCCGGTTCGAGGTGAGTAATGATTGTAAATGATGTCCTGAGGGTTTGAAACCCCGAATTTGCACATTGTAGTGCTATATTGAGGTGAGACACGCACTTGGTGATGAGCGCGGGGTCGTTTACTATTGGGGATTTGGACTTGGTCCGTCCCGAGTGATGTTTTTACCGCGTAATTGATTGAAGCTTATTTGATATCATCATTTTGTGACTAATTGTCATATTTGTGCTTTGTGCCAACTATTTGAACCCTTCGGGGGATTGCTATCACTGTTTTCTCACTATTTTGACATATTACTTGAACTCAGTCCTATTGTCTCATACTGTTTTACAAACTCAACCACTTTTACTCAGATTTGAAACTTAAATGATATTTCAAATGATGTTTTGGGCTGAGAACTACTATTTTATTATGGCCCGAGGGGCTTATGTGATTTCTAGACCGAGTATGGATCGGGCTGCGCGCCGCAACAATATTATATTGATATTGATATCAGGCCGAGGACCTAGCTGATGCCACGAGATGGCTTGATATTGCGCTTGGGCAGTAAGGGGCCCCTCCCGGAGTCTGCACACCCCCAGTGAGTGTCGTCGACGATAAATGGATCGGGCTGCACGCCGCAGCGATATATGGATCGGGCTGCACGCCACGGTGGTACTGGTACTGTTCTATGTGTTTACTTTATTTTCATTGTCTGCCATTATCTGTTGTTTGTGCTACTTCATGCAATACCTACCTGATTGTCTGGCATTATCTGAAAACTGAGTGTTGTGCCCGAGGGGCGAATTTCTGTGCTTATCTACACTATTGTTTTGCATTCAATTGCGTAACCGCTGAATAAGTTAATTCCAAAAGAGGTTTAAGCTGAGCCAAGATGTTTTTCTAAGGATTTCACAGCTTCACCGTTTAGTCCCTATCTTAGCTGGTATATTATGAGAATAAGCAGCACAAGAGAATTATTGAAGAATCTTCTATTTCTTCAATATATGCCAATATGAATTCTCAATCATTTGCATCATAACTGAACCGACATGACCTACCAGTCATGCCAACTAATATTTGTTTCAGTAAACCTCTAGTTTACTAATGGCATGCGATTGCATCATCATACTTATACTTGTGTAGTACAAATAGAAGGAAAGTCGGATAACCTTTTATATTTACCCGGTATGATTATAGTATTATGAATATATTCAACCTTCCTTTCATCTATAGTCTCAATATGCCAACCACTTTGGCTTATACATTTGAAACTCAAAAAAAAATTCTTTTGAGACTTACTACAATATCAATGTCATGAATAATTTTATTCATCCGGGTAATAATAAATTAGTTCCTCCGAAGCTCTTAATTAATTTTGTACTACAAGATCTTTTGTAACACCATTCATATGGTGAATGTCTCTTTCACAAAGAAAGTTATATTATAATAAAGTGTCCTGGTCAAAGTCATCATAAGCAAAAGTATTTCTTGCTTGAATTTTGCCTTTAATAACCTTTTATAAGGCATGTCAAAATATTTCGGCGTACCACATGTACGCGACCAATGACATATTCATGTAAAAACACTTTAATATTCATTATCTTTCTTTCTCTCAAGCCTCCTTTAGAGGCGAGTTGTGGTATGTATCCAATCATGCATTGTACGTCTTTATTCATTACTTTACACATATTGCTACATTCACCTTCAAGAATGAGTCTACATTCTAAATGTTTATCACAAGTCACATTCTCTTCAGGGAATGGAGTATAATCATTGCGACGTGATTTATTATTTTTCTATACCAATTTGATGGTAAACATTGCCTTCACCTTTTGAAGGATATATTGAGAACCCTTATTGTTCTCCTTTTTATAATTACTATATGATGACGATTATTATTTCGTTTCTTGCCACGACCATGCCAATTCATATGGGCACGATAATTATATTTTTTTTTTTCAAAATCATCATCAATATGGTGCATTGGGACTTGAACCCAATATCTTACCTTCATAAATGTATATTATGCCTTAATCATCCGGACTTGAACCCAACATCTTATTATTATGGTGCACATGAACTTGATGCATTATTCTTAGAGTGTCGTGGGACTTACCCCCAAGCATTTATGAAAATATCAATTATCACTCTTGTGGTCATAAGCAAAAACAAAATTAGTTATAAGAATATATTCACTTCTGCTACTCATGTATATCATGAAACTAAAAATAGTTCAAGTATACCTTCTAATACAAATAGTTAACTATTGGTTGATAAATTTTAGGTACTGGTAAACCATCAGCAAAGTATTAACAACCATGCAGAAATTGATTAAGAGATCATTATGATTCATTGACAAATAAATCGTATAGCTAAGCATTCACATCAGCCCGCTATTATTTATCCTCTCATCTTCCAAATAAAATGAACTTAAAATTCTCTTCTTTAAATGAGAGAGCCATCTTCAGAATTACTAGTGTATTTATAGGATTTAAATTTGCAGAAAATAACTTGTAATAAATTATGATGATATCTGACAAATATTATAGAACACATAAACAAAATTTTACTGGACAACTCTAAGTGTTTTCACAATATATTAGTGGCCAAGTTAGATTTCCATGACAAATGAGAAACATATGCATGTCCAATACTTATTGAATGAATCAAAACACTTGATCAAGTCATTTCAATTACACATAAATATATCCTTTTTAAAAAAAAGTATTATATCTGAATATAAATCTAAAAAAAATTGGTTAAATAAAATTACTAAGGTCATCTTCAGTTGAGAGGAGTTAACGAGTATTTCTACCAATTAAAAATCATGGCAAATTTTTACAATATCTCTAACCAAATGCTTTCTGATATACATGTGAATAATGAATTACTATATAATTATTTTATGTCTACTAATTTCTTTTCTGTGACGACATAACAACTCCTATAAGAACTTGAATTAATATAAAATATGTAACATGTATTAAGACATACCTGGAGGATATATGAAAATAAACCTTAAAATGGTAATGGAAAGGATTAGAGCATCGTGCTGATAACATGTTATAAAATAAAAGCAATATAGCAAGAACTATGTAATTAACTAGGACTAATAATAGAAGAGAATGATAACATTAGAAGAGGGGATTTATTTCTTCGTTTTGAGAGTATATCGAATAGGTACCTACTTATAGAAATATTTAGTTGTTACATATATGGATACATAACCAATCTAAAACCTGTTTTGGATACATAACCAATCTAAAACCTGTTTTGGATACATAACCAATCTAAAACCTGTTTTGGATACATAACCAATTTAAAACCTGTTGTCACACCTCCTTTTTACACACCTACCCCGAAGGATAATGTATAAGGGAGTTTTTCCATTTAAAATGACATTATTCGAAATGGGATTATTTATTTATTTTTAGAGTCGCCACTTGGGATAGGATTGGCTTTTGGTGTCCCAAGTCACCGGCTTAACTTGAATCCCAAATCGAGGAAAATTTCGACTTCCCAATTGGAGTCCGCGAACCAGAAATTCTGAATAAGGAATTCTGTTAACCCGGGGAAGGTGTTAGGCACCCCCGGATTCCATGGTTCTAGCACGGTCGCTTAAACCATTACAATTGACCTATTATCTGATTTTAATATATGTTTTAGCCTATGGTATAATTTTAACTTTATAACCGCTTTTATTCATTTTAAAGAAGATTTAACGTCGTCTAAAATATGTCTTTGGACCGCGTCACGTGAAATGCACCCGCAATCCGAAACACATTCTATTCAATGTTATTAAGATTTGGATTTGGGTCACATGAAATGCGCACCCGAGTTTAGGAAGGTAATATTATTAAAATAACGCGCCTAAAGCAACTACGCGTTGTTAACTTTGCGAGGGCCATGGAAATTTGCTAAATGGCGCGCCTCGATTTCTAAAGGGTTAACATTAATTAAATGAGGGTCATGGGTTTTGAGATTTCATTTGGCATGGCACGCCTCAAATTATTCCAAAGGGCTTTACTCAACTAAAACAAAACTACGGATGCTCATAAGTTATTTTCCTAAACTAGTTTGAGATTATTGTGAAGGCTATAAGATTATGGATATGAAATTATGGTGAAAGAAATGTATAATTTTAGCCATTACGAAAAGATGGGCTAGCTTTCACGCCTCTTATTATTGTCGGGCTACGCCAAATTTAACTAACTTATTCGGGTCCAAAATTAATTCTTATGCAACCGAGCAAATCCCGAAATTCAATAATACGCTTCTCGATTCCAACCAAGTAATCCGCAACCTACTTTTGCCTTAGCAGTCCATTTTCCAGTTCATCTTTTACCCTTTTAAATTTTAAAACACATGGACAAAAATGCTTATGAATGCCTTTCAATGTTCTGACAATTTCTAAAATCATCCAAACACAAAAGCCAACATGAAACAATTTTGTATGCAAATCCAATGAAATAAACACGCAAAACACTCAAAGCAATTATCAAAGGCAAAAGTAAATATAAAACAAGCAGTTAATGAACAAGAAAGTGGGTCTTGAGTGAGCTTTTCAAATTTTTTTCTTTTTTTTTTTATAAAAAAAATATGCTAAATTCAACTAAAACTAGCAGACCAAGAACAATAGGACATTTACTAACAAGGCAGAAATTTTATTGAAGCAGGAGGTAAAGGGACGAACCTTAAAGACCCCGAAAATTGACTACGAACGGGAACTTTCCGGCAACCTCGACTGACCTTGTTCGACCATGGTTTTTGGGATGTTTACCAGCTCATTTTTGGAGTGGAGACAGAGCTCTTTTCGCTGGTTTTCAAGGCTGGATATTTGGAGGTAACAGAGCTGTTTTTGCGGCTATTTTGGTGTGCTTTTAATGGTGTTGTTAGCCTTTTCTCCTCGATTCCCTCTGTTTTCTTTCGTTCCCGATCTCTTTTTATTCCTTTTCTTCCATTTCTTCAGCTTTTTCCCCACGTGTTCCTTTTTTGTCTGTTGTAACTTTTGGCTTTTTTATTTTTTTTATTTTTTCAGAGAAGTGGAGGATGAAGGAAACGGCGGATTCCTAAGGTTTTTGGCGTTCTTTTTTTGTGTATGTGTTTGTGGTGTAGGTAGTATTATATAGGGTAGGGATTAGGTTAGGGGTATGGGCCTAGGAACTATGGGCTAGGGATTTTGGGCCAAAGACTAAAAAAATGGACTATAAGATTTATAAAAACGGGATAAACCAACCTAAAACTAATTCTTTCTTCTAAAATTATGTACAATTATAAGATAAAAATATAAAACTAATATTAATTAATTGAACTAAACTATAAAACATAAAACTATTTTTTTTTTTTGTGTTTTCAAGATTATAAAAATAAAGATAGGGTACTATTTTTTTTTAAGATTAAAAATGACTATAAAATATTAATAAACCTATTTTTTTTGTAATTTTTCATTTTCTTGTAATAAAATAAAGTAAAATAGTAAAAATTAGTTGAAATGGCGATACTAGGCCTAAACTAAATATTTACATGCTAAAATGGGTAAAATTTCGGAGAGGGTCAAAAATCACATGTCAACACCTGTTATGGATACATAAGCAGTCTAAAACTGTTATGGAAGACATCCATCGTTGCAAGTGGATGAAACCATTTGCAGGATTTATAACAGGGTAAAATATATGTGGAAACAGGTGGATAGTTTTATCAACAAAAAAAAGGAAAGAATAACAAGTGATAGAGAGTACAAATAGGAAAATCTGTACCGCAAATAATTTTTCCCTACAAGAAGTTAGAGGGAAAAAAAACTTTCTACGATTTAGGCAACACAAGGAAAAGAATATTATTTTGTCACGGACGTATTTACTAGAAAATATTGTCCTACTTAACAGCGTCTTTTTGGGGAGAAACAGTAAAATGTCATAGAAACTCGAGTTCAATTATCAATTCGATTACATTTAAGGATAATATCATATCTCACCCCGTTCATCTGTGACAAAATGATGAGATCAAGACCACATCTAATAAAGAATTCAAAATTTCTATGTACGGACGATATATATATAGTTACAAGTAATCTCTATGATAATATAATATTAATTAGTAACCTCATGAAAATGATAACTAAACAAATATAATATGTTAAAAATACATTGATTGTGTAAAATATCATTCAAATGTATATAACTTACATGGCAGCTACATTTGGCTTGAAAGTTTATCTATGTATAACTCAAAAACGTTATCGAAGTTCAATTTTCAAACAGTATAGTCTCGTTAAAATTCCTAGAATCCTTTGAATTGCAAACTACAGAGGAATTATGTTTTCTCCAAGGTAAATAAAAATCTAAAATTCTGCACTTTCCAGCAGAATATACTTCAATCACTGTCTGGACTAATATTCTTCAAGAGCTTAGAGCATTATTCTACTTTCTGATATTCCGTCTTCAAATTGCTTTCTGACCAATCTAAACCTGTTTGGGATCTTCAGCCAGCTTTCTTTTCAGCTCTTTCTTATTTACCTGATATAGAGAAAAGGGCATCAAATGTGCTTTTGTTTTATAGCCATGATTGTTTAGATATAAAATGAACTAAACAAGGGAAGTAAAAGAACGGTGGGAGACAACGTCGGGTTGGGGAGGGAGTTTGGAATATCTTACCTTTCCCATAGCATTTCGAGGCAGCGAGTCCCAAAGAAACAGACAAGTTGGTATCTGGAGAACAGTTATAAAACAGAAAGAATTAGTTTAAGCACGTTAATACTTGGGATACCAGAACATCTCGCACGAAGCATGGGCATGAATTCCTTTTCCCTAATCCAAGTAATTTCAATATTATGTTTTTCTTAAATCATTCAGCAGTCATGCACCGTCCTAGTACAACTAATTTCTTGGATAAGGAATTTGTTCTCCGGACTCATTAACCGGAAAACACAAAAAACACGATTCATAGGCTCGAGTAAAAATTAACACCACCGAATAAGGGTGATACCTTGTATGGGGCAAGTTTCTCCTTCGCCCAATCAGAAAGTTCTTGCAAGGTTAGTGCAGGCTTTAGCTCCTCGTCTCGTCTTCTTTTCACTTCGCCCTCAGGCACAACTATTGTACATACCACTTCGCCATAGTCTTTGTCAGGCAAGCCCAACACACAGCACTCTGATATCGTTGGATGCTGTGAAAAGGAAATTTAATTACACAGGGTGAAAATGCTGATGTCAGAATCTTAATTCTGACAGATATCTTAAATGGGAACAAACAAACTTTAATAGAAATCCAAGGAAGTCAACGTAAATAGATAAACAAACAGAAACCTCCAAGAGAACTGCTTCAATTTCCAGTGCTGATAATTTGTATCCACCGACCTTAATAATATCAGCATTGGTACCTGAAAAGAATAAAAATCAATTTTTTCCCAACAGATACAGTTTTGTAGTAGACGAACTTTCATCACTCCATGGTTTTATTAATGGAATAAAGAACAAGGTTGGATAACCTTAATAAGTGGAGCTTCTAATTAATCAAAACCTTATGTTTTCAAAAAATATTTATTACTAGAATCAACTGTAATCTAGAATATCTTCTTTTTTCTTTTTTTTGGATAAGTATAATCTAGTAGATATATTTCTTTCACAGACCTATATCTACGATTATTGAAACTATCATTTGGGGTTTTTGAACTACTTAGTGAGAAATTCCAGATATGTGTATGGCACATAGACTTGCACTTCCCCGTCCATTAGTAGATCTTACTACATTAGAAAAAGTAGCAGACTGTCATTTTCACTGATTCCCTTATCAGTTTGAGAAAGCAGCACGGGAAGAACATTGTCATTTCATTTAGGTTGCAGAAAAATTCAAAAGGGGGAAGGAGACAAGAATAACTTGATTGCTTTCAGAGAAGTTGCCATTCAAATTTAATGCAGGTCATGAAAGTCTACTGGGGGCATAACCTGCATGCAATTGGTAAAGTACACGTAGGAAAAAACTATTTTATGATCAGGAACTAGCAAATAACTAAAGGGCAGCCTGGTGCGCGAAGCATCCCGCATTCACGCAGGGCCCGGGGAAGGGCTGCAGCCCAAGGGGGTGTAATGTAGGCAGCCTACCCTAATGCAAGCATCAGTTTCCACGGCTCGAACCCGTGACCTATAAGTCACATGGAAAAAACTTTACCATTGCTCCAAGGCTCCCTTTCTAAAGCGATATGCTATTGGTGCAGCACAACTAGAAAATATTTAAAAAAAATCATTGGAAGACAATATGCTTACGTCCCAAAATGATGTAGTATCCGTCTTCATCAACTGTAACAGTATCTCCAGTCTTGAAATATCCATCCTCAGTAAATGACTGCTTGGTTACCTAACCAATCCACACATGGTGCAAGAAATGTTCAATACCAGATATGGCATAATCATCTATTTGAATTTGACGAGCCACTTAGCCTCAATTGCAAATGGTAATAGATTCAAACTAAGTACTTGACAAGGTTCGGGGGTTGGGGGGTGGGTGGGT
>NC_031993.1:26349255-26369623 GCF_001879085.1 Nicotiana attenuata
GGGGGGTTGAAGGGGAAGAGATATAGGATAGCTTCTGTTAAAGCAGTAGTGATTACCTCAGGTAGTTTCCAGTATTCTTTGAACAATGATGGGCTTTTAATGCATAGCTCCCCGACTCCAGTTTTATCATCACTGCTCTCATCTTCCAAAAGAATCTTGGCCTGTCAGAGGCAAAGAAATATCAGAGGGCCATCGGACTGGGTAAAACCTGAATTAACCGTGGTGCACTTGCAGGAAACTCCTTGCCGAGGGCCTGTGCACCCCCGGGATTAGTCGGGGCTCTTAGAGACTCGGACACCCGGTGCAAATCAAAAAAAAAAAAGAATAATCAGATAGGACTTATGATAAAGAGGGGATGTATCTAATAAAATTCCTGGACTGCATTTATGGACTTTGTTCCAGCAACTCACTAACCTGCACACGAGGAAATGGCTTGCCAACGGTACCTCCTTTGCGCTTGCCACTTATGGGATTAGAGATTGCCATCACAAACTAGACGCAATGAACCATTACAAAAGCATGAATATTAAACGGTGAGCAGTCAAACAGCTTATGTAAGAAAATAAGTGGATATGAGCACAATTACCTCAGTCATGCCATAACGTTCTAATAACCGATGTCCGGTAATGGTTTCCCACTGCTGCATGACGGGCAGCGGAAGTGCAGAGGAGCCACTCATCTGGAAGCAGACATAATTGTTTTTTCTCATTTAGGACAATTGAGAAATACATTAGATTTGACAGCACCACATTCTATACACAGTACAACCAACCAAAAAGAAAAAGTAATAGATTCATTCTACATGATAAGGTCCTAAATCTGTTGAGTAGTCCATTCAAACAACACCAGCAAAGGAGAAAACGGCCTATTACCATAAGACGCAAGTGCCTTGCTGCTGAAGCAGAAGCTGCTTTAAGTTCTGGATCCATTGCTTCGTAACCTTGTATCAATCGTGCATACATAGTTGGAACCTATTGGATTAAAATGATAGAAACATCAATCAGAAAAAGAGGAGTTGGGCTAGAGGATCTGGAACCAAAGCTATTATTTGACACCATGGTGTTAGCAAATCCTAGCCAAGTACACACAAATGCTATCCCTATCCATAACCCCAGATAAATTTAAGAATCTAAAACTCAAACATAGTAAATGCACCAGATGATCTGACATGTCATAGGATTGCAACTATATTTCATTAATCTACTCAAAACAGACTTACTCCAGTAAACACTGTTATGGCATTATCCATTTTAGTCCCATCTGTAGGATACGATTCACGCCATTTCTGCCAAATTCCCCTCACACTGAATTTTGGCACGAAGTCGACCTTCAACAACACAAAAGCAGGCATGGCAACATGAACTTACCAATCAGACAGCATGTACGCTGTGGTGAAAAAAAGTTTCAAAATGTGAATTCTTTGAGCAATTACTGTGGAACCTGCATAAAGAGGGGCCAGTAAAGCATTGAAAAGCCCATGCACATGTATAGTACAAGTTAAGGATCAACCAAATTTTAGTCCAAATGAGATTGTTTATCGTATTATCCCACACAAAAACATGTTGCAAAAGCAGGGAAAACGTAAACAACATGAGTGGGAACAAATATAATGGGACTGAAAAAAATTTATGGGACTGTGGATATGATGGAGTGGTAGACAGTGCAGAAATTGATCCTCGGACGTGTATTCCCATGCGTTAGCTAACATTTGGACCTGAAACAGCATAAACATGGACGGATTATTAGAGATAGCTTCCAGAGACCTGAAAGTAGTAATTCGTAGTAAAACATCAATGAAGACAATCCCACCCCTGATGATATTACTGACAACTGAAACAAGGCATAAACAAGTTCACGGAAATAAATGATATCAAAAGTTCTCCTTCAATTACAACCAGCAGTTTGTCCAAGGTGGTGAATTGGGTTATTTATCATCTCCCAGCAATACAAATACTATCACAGGTTATCCTATCTTCAGAATCAACAGAATACATATGCATTCACTGCCTATTTGAGGAAAAAAAGAAGTGATAGCAAACGTACTTAATCAGAATGGTCTCTGACAGGCATGATACCATCACGAGATAGAAGTGGAATATTGCTAATTAGATCAATGAATTCAAGAATAAGACATAAAGGCAAAGAATCAATCATATCAAGATGCAATAAAAGCCTGAGAATGATGATATCAAGTCTAGAACAGACATTAACCTGTGCTAGGACTCCATTGTGCGTGTGGACAACTCCTTTTGGTTTACCTGTTGTACCACTAGTGTACAAGATAAAAGCAGGGTTCTCGCCTTAAAGGTAACATGTACAGAACAAAGGAAAATGACATAGATGAGCTCCAAACATCTCAAACAGGGAAATAAATAACCATATCGAGCCACAGACAAACAACCCATTATCTCACCATAGGAATTGATTTCTAGCGGATTTTGTTGACCATCAGAAACCACGTCTTTTGACTGGTCATTCTCCGTTGATGAATGCACGTTGGGAACTAAAGGAATGAGAGATAACTGAGCACCAGTTTTTGCTGCAATTGTACTCATAAGTTCTTGGTGGTCTTCAGTACTCAAAATCATGGAGATGTCCTAGAAATCAATGTTTCACATTGATTTAGTAAGCATAAAAGAAGACAAAAACTGGGAGGAGGAACTTGCATTGGTTCTACAACAAGCAGATACGGAATATTTCAGCCTGATTGAAGATGAGCTAATCACCTATGGACAGAGAGCAGGGTGTGACAAATGATGCAAGCTCTATCATTAGTTTTGGGTATGAGAGAAAGCAAGTGCATCCATTTTTGACGTGTCTTTAGTATCTTTCAAATAACACTTTACTGACAGGAAACAACGAGGAAGAAGATAAAAGATTGAGAGATGTACCGAGTCATTCATCACATGTAGCAGTTCAGTCTCAGGGTAGCTCAGAGCAAGAGGGACTGCACAACCTCCACTAAGCCAGGTCCCTAGTATTCCAGCAACGAACTCAGCAGAAGGTTTGGCTACAATCCCTACTCTTGCTCCATTGAGATGTTCATTTTCTTTGATGCCTTTGTCCTGAAAAAGTGGAAGCGTTTGAGCAGAAAGCAATAACCGAAGTAAGTTCAGTAGACTGACTTTGAAATTGGAAGAGCAATGTATCCAGATAAAAAAGATAGTGCATTGAGAAAAGGACTCGCACTGAAAGAATTTCGTAAACAACATTACTCTCAATAATATTTCGATAAGGAAAAGAAAATTTTGATTTAATTCACACTGTTAGCTGAAGATTAAAATTCTTGCAACTTTAATTATTTGCAGATAATTCGCCGTTTCCAACTCACAGTTTTAACATCTAGCTTGTTTAACAAATTTGAAATCCTCCTCGCAGATGATATCAGCTGAAGGTAACTGTAGCTTTTTTCATCAGCTCTTATGGCAATATTCTGCTGTGATTCAGGTCCCTTGCTCGCAACCTCCTTGACCAGCTCCATATAGCTTATACTACTTGTAGCTGGAAAAAAAAACGAAGAAAGAGGAATAAAACTTTAAGATTACGTAAATATCATGTTTGTACCATCTCTAACTTTTTGAAGCAGAAAAGAGGATATGCCATGAGTTGCATCAATGGGAATCTTGGTTTACGAAGATACATCACATGAGAAATTTAGAAAATAACTACTTGCGTGTTCCAACTTACCTGATAATCTTTTCCTTACGGAACGTTATAAAATGTTTGGTACCATTTTACTGATAATATATTCTATACAACTTTTACTGACATTCAAGAACTCAAATTCATTTAATGATTCAAATTTTTAACATTGAGTAATGTTTTCCATATCAAAGTAACATTTCTACCACTAATAGCATATGTATGTCCAATAAACATTTCAGATGCCGTTTCCATTCGAATAGCTTTATATGAAATGGGACAAAGGCCTACATTTTACTCCAACATTACTAATATGTTTCTGAAGATGCAAATAAATGCCCAACCTCAATGGAAAAAGTAAAAATCCCTGCTCCCTAAAGATGAGGAGGCCCACATTCATTAGGGAAGAAAGACAGATGCTTAAGAAGTTCTCAACTCCCAATGAAAGAAGGTGCAAAATTTGATATATTCGCAACGTGTTTAAGGAAAAAAACCAATACGAATTCTAAAATCTCTGACACAGTCCACCTTTTATACTCTCTTTACAGGATTTCCTAGGAGCAAAATAGCCTACTAATTCATAAGACACTCAAAATTTATTTTGACAGAATCCTAAACCAAATTGAATCAACGGAAACAAAGTAGGAATAGGATCAACGGAAACAAAGTAGGAAAATCCACATAGATCAACAGTCCACATTTTATTTTTTTTGATAACTGTGGTGTCAGCATATGAGCACCTCAGACTAATTCCAGGGGTAGATGCTACTTCTGACTAGCACAAGTACCGAATAACTCTATCCACCAAGGCTTGGACACATGGGAAGATATCACCTAGTGTTTTTGCCTCCGCTAGGATTCGAACAATATCTACTCTTTTTCTTTTGTTTTTCTTTAGTTTAAATATTTTAGGTATACTGTTTCTTTTTTATGTTTCTGATTCATTTACTTGCTATCAAAAAATCATCATTTCAGTGATACAAATATGCAGCAACCAAAAACAGAAGTTGAAAAATGATCTCTGCAAAGCTTACTAGCAAAAATACATCAACGAGCTTTAACAAAATCCTAACTTTACTGATAAAAACCCTGGGTTTTCCAATAAAAATCAACTTGACCATCCACAAATCACTCGCTCCGGAAAAGTCACAAATTCCAAAAAGATTTCAAAGGCTGAGTTTGTAAATTTTCAAATGGGCCAAAAGCCACTCAAAAAAAACTTCTTTAAACAAGTGATAAACTGAATTTCAGTTCTTAAATGTACATCATGATAAACACACAATTTATCAAATATAAGAGTGTTTTGATCAAGAAAGAGAACATACCGGATGAAAAGAGGCGAAATTGGGAGGAGATAAAGCTATGATTTTTTGGACACGAAAAAGAATACTGAATATATGGGAAATAGAACAAGGGACTGTAGCGAGAGTGAAGAGGTGTGGACTTATAAGTGAGAAAGTAGTTGAGTAACTTCAATGAGCTCATACTATTAGGTGCCAAGTTTCTTTATTACTTAATCAAACAAGAAATGTCAATTTATGGCACAACTGTATCTGTATGTGGTGTGTTGCAGTAAATATGGAGCGGTTTGAATTTCTTTTATTTTTAACCCAATTCAATAAAGCCTATGCTTGGGGGTTGCGGGTTGGTCTCGCCGGCGAGATCAGCTTCGCCGGTTTCCGATTTGGTAGACCGCTGGCTAACGGCGTTTAATTCTGAAGAAGATTACGAAGGACATAACTGTCTATTAAAACAATACGTAACATAATTACCCTAACACTTCATTGTTCCCCGTCGTTTTATAATGTATTGTATTATATTGTACCGTATCGTTTTATGAATACAATGTTTGAATAAAGAAGCAAGGGCGTAGCAGCTGCACGAAGTTGCGCCTTAGCGCATATGTTTTCTTGCTCGTTAGCGCTGTTTTTTGATTTTTTAAAGAAGGGGCGGAGCTTGATTGTATGTTTGTGATTATTAAATAATATTTTGTTGTTTGGTTTGATTGTATCGTACTGTACTGTAACTGATAAGTTTACTAAAATACCCTCAATTGTTTAAATATTAAATTTATCAAAAATTATGCATAAAAATAATTTTGAAAAATAAAACAGAAGAAGGCAAAACATAAGAAAGCAAAACAAAGGAGCGAGACAGAAGAAGGTAAAACAAAGGAGCGCAACTAATTAGATTTGAGTTACAAGCAAATTAGGAGAAAAAATAAAAACAGAAGGCAGCAAAACACCTTTAACATTGGTCTGGAAAAAAATAAAGTAGGTTATAAGTTGGAAATTTGGGTTAAAATAGAAAAAAAGATAAAGGGTAAAATAGAATTGTGAAGTAATAAGTTAGGGGATAATTGGAAAGAAAAATAGGAAACAATCCCACCACACCAAATCGGTTGTTTTAAAAAAGGGGACATTTCATTGTTCCGGAACAATGAATTTAACAATACAATACAACCAATTTTAATGAAACAATCAAAACAAACATTGTTCTGAGATAACAATACAATACGATACAACAAGGAACAACCATCCAAATAAGTTGTAAAGCACTGAGAATTATTTTTAAATTTCTTTTAGCACTGGAAATGTAATACTATTTTGAAACGGGCTTTGGCAACCGGCAGGGGCGGCTCCAAAGGGTAGCCTAGTAAGATCATTGCCTTACGCCCCCAAAATTTGAAGGCCCCAAATTTATATTAAACTTTTATTATTATTATTATTATTATTATTATTATTATTATTATTATTATTGTATATAATTGTAGAAATGGCATCGGATGGCCACTTTTTAACATGGTATTTAGTTTTTATTTAGTATTTTTAATGTTGAGCACAAATAGCCACTAATCTATTAAAATTAATACGAAAAGACATTTTTACCCTTTCTGCTATGAGGTTCCATACCCCAACGTTGTCAAGAGATGCCATGATCGTTGTCCATCCTCCGGGAAAAACCTAAAAGGTACACAAACAGGTAAATAGAGAGGAGCATACATAGATAATAAATGAGAAAGCAAAAATAGTAATCGATAGCCTTCAACCTATCAGAGTGATATATGCGCAAAGACGACCACAGAAGAACAAACCTGAGTTGTAGACCGGAAAATTGCATCCCACCTATTATAAGTTCAAAAGTTAAGGACACTTGGTCCTGAACTTAGAATTACAAGTTCAAAAGTTAAGGACACTTGGTCCTGAACTTAGACTAACAAGCTCAAAAGTTAAGGACAATAGGTCCTGAACTTACAGTTACAAGCTCAAAAGTTAAGGACAATAGGTCCTGAAGTCCTGAACTTAGACTAACAAGCTCAAAAGTTAAGGACAATAGGTCCTGAACTTAGGCTAAGAAGCCCAAAAGTTAAGGACAATAGGTCCTGAACTTAGACTACTTGTAACGACCCGGGCGGGTCGTTTTAAGAATTAACGCCCTGATTCCTTATTAACTGCATTCTCCGTGTTTGTTTCTGCTGTTTTGAGTTGTCGGGAGGGTTTATTTGGAGTTTCGGAGAGTTTTGGGACACTTAGTCCCTAAATGAGAGTTTAAGTTTTAGAATTTGGACCGTAGTCGGAACAGCGTGAAGACAGCCTCGGAATGGAATTCTGTTGGTTCCGTTAGCTCTGTTGGGTGATTTCGGGTTTAGGAGCGTGTTCGGATTGTGTTTTGGAGGTCCGTAGCTTAATTAGGCTTGAAATGCCGAAAGTTGAATTTTTGAGGTTTCCGATTCGATAGTGAGATTTTGATACAGGGGTCGGAATGGAATTCCGGAAGTTGGAGTAGCTCCGTATGGTTGAATGTGACGTGTGTGTAAAATTTCAAGTTATTCGGACGAGGTTTGATAGACTTTTTGATCGAAAGTGTATTTTGAGAGTTTTGAGGTTCTTAGGCTTGAATTCGATGCTAATTGGTTGATTTGATGTTGTTTGAGGTGTTTTGAAGATTTGTATAAGTTTTTTCAGTAGTATATGACTTGTTCGTGCTGTTAGTTGAGGTCCCGGGGGCCTCGGGATGATTTCGGGTGGTTAACGGAAGAGTTAGGAATTTGGTTTGGCAGCTGAAGCTCTTCCATTTGCTGTCATAACCGCACCTGCGGCTAAGGGACCGCAGGTGCGGACATGCAGAAGCGAGCATGGAGCCGCAAATGCGGCCAAGAGGGAATAAGCTGGAACCGCAGAAGCGGATAAGGGAGCGCACATGCGATAGCGCTGGTGCGGGAATTTTAGCGCAGATGCGGAAATGGCCGTTAAGTGAAAATTCGCAGGTGCGGTAGTTATGGCCGCAGAAGCGGGCTCGCAGAAGCGTTAATTGGACCGCATATGCGGATTTGCTGGGTCAGAACATATATATTTCGCCCTTCGCGAATTTTAGCTATTTTTCACCTCTTTTCAAACGGGAAGAAGCTTTGGGGAGCATTTTCAAGGGGGATTTTCAGAGGGATTCATTGAGGTAAGGTCTTTGGTTCCAAAAACTCGTTCCTATGGTGTTATTTCATTGATTAGACTTGAAATTTATGGAAAATTGTGGGTAAATATTGCAGAAACTAGGGCTTGGTTAATTGGAGAATTTTGAGTGGTGATTTGAGGGACCATTTGAGGTCCGATTTTGGTACTTTTTGTATGACTAAACTCGTGAGAGTATGAGGATTTTGAATATAAATTTTTATCCGATTCCGAGACGTGGGCCCGGAGGGCATTTTGGTCATTTTACCTAATTTCGCGTATTAGCTTAGAATTTATTTGTAGAATCAGTTACTTGAGGTGTTATTTACATTATGCAATTGAATTAAATAGATTTGGGCCATTTGGAGTCGAGTACTCGTGGCAAGAACGTGGTTTCGGGTTGATTTTGAGCCGGTTCGAGTAAGTGGCTTGTCTAACCTTGTGTGGGGGAAACTCCCCTTAGGATTTGGTATTATTGATGTTTGAAATGCTTTGTACGTGAGGTGACGAGTGCGTACTTGTGCTAATTGTTGAAAAATTCGGTTTTCACTAAATACTTAGAATTGTGTTTCTTTTCCTGTTTATACTGCTTGCAATTTTAGCCTGTTGTTAGCTTAGGGAAGCATGTCTAATTGACTTAATTGCTTATTTGCTCAACCGCCTTAATTGAATTATGTGCAGCATGCTAGGTTAGAAATACCTACTTTACCTTGGTGTGAAATTGATTTGAGTATTCTTCTTGTTGCTGCTGTGTATTTACTTTGGGACTACGGGATGGTATCCCGGGAGATCCCCCTGTATGTTTACTTTGGGACTACGGATTTGTATTCCGGGAGATCCCCCTACACTTTTAAATTGGAACTACGGGACTGCACCTGGTAGATTCCCCCAGTATTTATATTTGGGACTACGGATCGGGATTCCGGTAGATCCCCGCGCACTATGAGTTGGACTACGGGATGGTATCCCGGGAAATCCACTGGATATTTATATTTGGAACTACAGGACGGTATCCTGGGAGATCCCCGGTTGTTATCTCTTTGTGAGCTGTACTCATTTCCGTGATTGTTTGTCTCTGTTATAGCTGTTGTTGTTCTTTCTATCCTGTATTACTTCTTACCGTTGCACTTAACTATACTGCTTTACTTTACATTGGTATATCTTGTTTTTCCTTTAGTCTCAGTAGGGCTCTGACCTTCTTCGTCACTACCCGACCGAGGTTAGGCTTGGCACTTACTGAGTACCGCTGTGGTGTAATCATGCCCTTGCTACGCATATTTTTCATGTGCAGATCCAGGTACTTCCACTCAGTCTTATCACGCTTGAGGCGAGGCACTTTGTAGAGACTCCGAGGTATATCTGCCGCGTCCGCAGACCGAAGAGTCCCTTTCTATTCTCAGTACTAGTATAGCCTTTTCTGTATTTCCCTTGTTGGTAGACATTTCTGGAGTTAGAGCTTATTATGTAATCTTTTAGCTTGTGATTCATGGGATTTCGGGTTTTTGGAAATGTTCAATTTTTGAGATCTTGTGTTGGTACATGCCGAGCGGCATCTTAAACACTTATAAAGTTGTTTATCTTTAATTTCTATTTGTTTTCCGCATTTTGTCCCTTTTTCCGCAAATTGTTAGGCTTACCTAGTCGTAGAGACTAGGTGCCGTCACGACAGTTCAGGGAGGGCGAACTTGGGTCGTGACACTATCAAGCTCAAAAGTTAAGGACAATAGGTCCTGAACTTAGACTTACAAGCTCAAAAGTTAAGGACACTTGGTCTTGAACTTACAGTTACAACTTCAAAAGTTATGGACACTTGGTCCTGAACTTAGACTAACAAGCTCAAAAGTTAAGGACAATAGGTCCTGGACTTAGACTTACAAGTTCAAAAGTTAAGGACAAGTAGTCCTTAACTTAGAGTTACAAGCACAGAACTTAAGGATAGGTGGTCCTGAACTTCGAGTTCCAACTTTAAAAGTTAAGGACATGTAGTCCTGAAGTCCTGAACTTAGAGTTGCAAGTTCAAAAGTTAAGGACATATAGTCCTGAAGTCCTGAACTTAGAGTTGCAAAGTTAAGGACACTTGGTCCTGAATTTTTATGAGCAGAAATGTGTTTTCGTCCGGGCAGGTAAAGTTTATTAAAGAAGTGGCTAAAGACTAAGACATTTTAAACAGTGGCTTAAAAGTAAATACATGTGTTATTAGTGGCTAACCGTGCACTTCCCCCTATATAATTTATATAAATAATTATTATAAAGAAAAGTGTTACATTATATTTTTTGTTATTTGTTTAAGGTATTTTATACCAATAAGTTCATAAATTATGATAATTTCCTCACTCATTAATTAGTATATTTGCTTCACTCTTCAACTTTAATTTTATCTTTTATATAGGAATTAAGTTATATAACTCTTCCTATTAAGCTATATAGAAATTTTATATGTACATAATGTATTCTTTTATAATCTTCTATGAAGCTGCATGAACACAAAGCATTCATGCACCGATATTCTCTTAGTGTAATTCAACATATTATATTAGGTTATTTGCGATTTATTTTAGATATTCATCAATAAGTGCTACTAATTATTTGAGTGAACTATAATTATCGTTTTAATTGATCAGACAGAGTAAGTATTTTTGACACCGTCAATGCTCAAAACTTAAGCTATTACTTTATGTACATTTAATTCTTTTTCTTGATTGTGATGATAGTCAAATCAAAATTTTCACTTTGAGTTCTGTACCTCAACATCCGATAATCCACTACTTTATTCTTTTTGCTCTTCTTCCTTTTTTTTTTTCTTTTTTGAAATTCGCTATTTTTTGTCATGAATGATTAATTTGTTGTCTGGAAAGCAAATTTTCTTGATAGTGTAAATTCTTTATAAAATAAACCTAAGGGCCTCTCAATATAGTTTCGTCTTAGACCACAAGATCCGTAGAGCCGCCCCTGGCAACCGGCAATTTTATCACTTGATTGTTATCCCAGATTGAATGCGACATAAAATTATTCTAGGATTTCAGGAAAATATTATAATTATTTATATTGGAAATCAAATTACAACCAAACAAAATATAGAATATAATTACTGGCCTACAAACTTTGGTGATTACTATAAAAAAAGATCAGGTTTCTTATTCCTCTGTATCATTTTATATGATATTGTTTATTAACTTAATACTACTATAAGAGAAATAAAAAAAAAATCAACTTTTCAATATTAACCCTTTTGCTTCATAAGCATTGACGTGAAATGCTGAAACTTATCTATTCTATATTTATATCTATATCTATTTATATCTATATCTATATCTATCTATCTATCTATCTATATCTATACTATATTAAAAGCACGAATGCCCTTAGCGAAATATCGTTCGCCTTTTTTACCCTTCCAAAATATATTTTTTTACTGGATAAAATCGTAATTTAAGTAACTTTCCTAAATTTTAGGACTATAAAATCAACTTAAATTTTATTTATTAAATCGTTCCTTATTTGATCTAGATACGGAGTCCTAATATTTAGTAGTTTAAATTTACCTTATATAGTTTATTTGAATATCTTGATTTTCACAAATTATAAAAATTATGAAGTGACTTCTGTGAAAGATGAATTCAAACTTACGTGAATTTGAAGCGAGGTAAAAGACCTAATTTGATATGACTAAACATGTTCAGAGAATTATTTACATAGTGGATACTAAAACTTGAAGAAGAGACATAATGATAAGATAGACTCTCGATACATTGAGCAATATATTTAAGGATTGATGAGCAAACAAATTCATAAAAGTGCAGGCAGTAGCCAATTTCAGAGTTCTGGGAAGAAGCGAATGACCTTCAAGTCCGGAGCTTTCCCTAGGTTATAGCTTACGTTTTTGCTGGCTTTATCCGCAGATGATAGCCCGGAGTTCCCCTTATCTATTTTACCAGTTTGTTATATTTATATGTTCTTTATCCGAAAAGACAGTCTTATATTTCATTCAAATCTTGTATTTAGTATTCTCGTTAGCAAAGTTCTGGTGAAGATATTGTGGGAATACCAGTCTTGGGTTAGAGGAAATTTAAGTTAAATTTCCGCATTTTCTTTCAGTTTAACTATATTTGAGAACTTTCATTTTATTAATTAAATATTTTCATTATTTCTAAATATTGATCGTGTTTCGTTAAAAGGAGGTAATTGATAATTGGCTTGCCTAGCTCCTATTAGTAGCGCCATCACGACTCCCGGAGGGTGGTGGAAATCCGGGTCGTGAAAGTGGTATCAGACTCCTAGTTTCTTTGGGTACATAGGGTCTCACAACTCACGGACAAACTCGGGTTAGATCTGCAGGATCGATAACGGAACGTCTGTATTTATCCCCCAGAGGCTACAGAGTTAGGAAAGTTTCACATTTGTTTCTTTCTTGTCGTATGTGGTTCTATTTCTCAAGTACCGATTGAATTTCTACTTGTTCTCTGCAAGATTGGCGAGAACACGCGCGTCCTCATTCTAACCGCTCAGCAATCGAGTTCCCCGCAGCAGCCCCAGTGGCGGAGCCCTCAGTTGATTTTGGAGGAGAAGTTCTAGCCCCAGCAGTCCCGGTGGGCCCACTCAAGGTCCCCAGAGGGGTCATTGCCATCCCAGTTCTGTCCAGGATCGCCTCTAGTCCGATTGGTAATCTTCTCTGAGAGCATCATCTCGAGCGGGCTTGCCTTCCAGGAGTTCAGCCAGCAGGTGGCAGGTCAGCCAAGGCACAGTGGCTCGACCGGGAGTAGATCACTTTTCAGGGAGGCGGCCGATGTGGGCCGTAGAGTGAAGGGTTTTGCCACAGGGAGGTGGTCACGGGTCGGATAAGAGCCACGTCATGCAGGCAGATTCGTGTCCTCGTCTGGAGTGTAGAGGTTCTTATTAGAGTGCCATCCTCCTAGCCCTTTTCATGTCAGCTCCCCAGAGGTCGCTCATGGTACTTCAGTGTGGTCATTCAGGTCGACAGCGGTCAGCTCAAGTTTCTCCTCAGCTGCCAGCGTTCGTGTAGATGTTACGACGTTGGTGAGTAATGTCACAACAGGAGGTTTGCCCAAATGTTGAGGGTGCTCAGCCGTCCGCAGACGAGGTACTTGCCAGTGCTTGTGGCGATCCAAGGCACATTTGCAGATTTTGCCTCGAGCTTTGAGCAGCTCTCAGTCATTCAGAGTTCCGTACTGGGGGATATCGGGGCACCCAAGAGGTTCCTCAGCCTGCCCAGCCAGTTAGAGGGCGGGTGCAGGGTGTTAGGTGGAAGGTAGAGGTCATAGAGGTGAGAGTTTAGGCGTCGCCAGAGGTAGAGGCCATGCCAGCAGCCAGGCCAGAGCTTGAGTCTTCAGATACAGACATCTACAGGTACCATTCTGATTCGTATTAAGATGTGCTTCAGTGCTATTTGACCGTGGGTCTACTATCGTATGTGTCGTTCTGTTTTGTACCGTACTTGCGTCATGCCTTAGTGATGCTTTGAGTATTCCTGTTTCTGTATCTTACACCGGCGTGATTCTTATAGTGGTCGGACGAGTGCATCGTTCCTGTGTGGTAAGTGTTTGAAGGGTCTTGATGAGACCCGTGTCGATTTAATTGCTCTTAGAACATGGTGGATTCGACGTCATATTAGGATGGATGGGTTGTCCCACGCTATTCATGATTTCTTGGATGTCACGCCAAAACCGTGACCTTAGGCTTTGCCGGATTTGCCCCGATGGAGGTGGAGAGGGACCCCAGTCCATGCCACCCGAGTGTTATTTCTTATGTGAAGGCCACGCATGGTCGGAGAAGGGGTGCCTAGCTTATCGGCGTATGTTCGCGATTCCAGCGCCAGAGGTCCTTCTATTGATTCTGTTCCTATTGTTCGGGAAGTTCCCCCGAGGTTTCTTCCTTCAGACCTGCCGGGTATTCCGCCCGACAGGGATTGTTGATTTTGTATTGATTTGGCTCCGGCACTCAGCATTTTCATTTCTGCCGTATCGCATGCCCGCCAGAGTTAAAGACGTTAAAGGACAGTTGCAGGATTGCTGAGAAAGGTTTCATTAGAATCCCAGCGTTTCGCCTTGGGGTGCGCCAGTGTTAATTGTGAAGAAAAGCGATCGTGTTGATGAGTATGTGCATGATTACCGGTAGTTGAACAACGGTAACGATAGAACAAGTATCACTGCGAGATTGACGATTTGTTCGACCAGTTTCAGGGTTGCAAAGGTTGTTTTCAAAGAGTAACTTGAAAATCTGGTTACCATCAGCTTGAGAGTTGGGGCGTCTGATTGTCCCTAATGGCAAGCTTTCCGCACTCGGTATGGCATTATGAAAAATTATGGTCATGTCTTTTGGATTGACAAATGGCCAACAGCAGCTTGTCAGTGGATTTGATGAACCGAAGTGTTCAGGCCTTTATTTGGATTCGTTCGTGAATGGTCTTCATTGATGATATATTGGTATATTCCCGCAGCAAGGAGGAGACGAGCAGCACCTTCGAGTGGTTCTTCAAACTTCTGAGGGGTATTCAGTTATATGCAAGTTCTCCCAAGAGTGAGTTCTGTGTTGTGTTCAGTTGCATTTCTGGGCAATGTTGTTCAGCAGAGAGTATTCAAGCTCAGGGCCTTATTGCAGTTTATTGGATGCTATCCCGTGATGGGCTTAGAGCAGTGGGTTGATGCAGGACGGAAAGGTCATTGCCTATGCTTCGAGGCAGTTTGAAGATTCATGAGAAGAACTTCCGGTTCATGATTTGGAGTTGGCAGGCCATAGTTCACGCATCGAAGATTTGAGGCTTTAGCCTGTACAGGCGTTGGCATGTGTGAGGTGTTCACGGATCAAAGAGTCTTCAGTATTTGTCAGCAAAAGGACGTTGAATTTGAGGCAAGAGGAGGTGGTTGGAGGTTGTGAAGGAATTATGTCATTCACCATTCTAATCATCCGGGGGGAAGGCCAATTTGGTGGCGAGGTACATTGAGTAGGAAGTCAGCCAGTATGCGGCAGTCTTGCTTATATTCGGTCGGTAGAGGAGGCCGCCTGCCTTTGGATTGTTCAGCATTTAGCCAATCAGTTCGTGAGACTGGGCATGTTTCTGAGCCCAGTCGCGTGTTATAGCTGCACAGTCGCTCGTTCTTCATTATTGGAGCGATCTCGTGTGATCGGCAGTTTGACGTAACCGATTTGTGTTGTCCTTAGAGACACGGGTGCAAGGCGTGGAGGTGCCAAGCAGAGTTACCATTAGATGCCAGATTGGAGTTTTGAGATTGCAGGGGAGGGTTTTTGTGCCTCCTAATGTCATGGGATTCGAGAGTTGAATTCTTAGCGGAGGCCCATAGTGTCTCGGTTATCTATTTCACCCGGGCGCGCGAAGATGTATCTGGATTGCGGCAGCATTTTGGGGCATAGAATGAAGAAAGATGTTGTGGCATATGTGGGCGCCGGGTAGATTTAGAATTGTCAACAGCGTTAAGTATGAGCAGTCAAAGGCCTGTGGTTTTTATTCAGAGGGATTGAGCTTTCCCGAGTGAAGTGCGAGAGGATCACTATGGACTTCGTTACTAGACTTCCGTTGACCCGGAAAAATTTCGACGCAATGTTGGGTCATTGTAGATAGGCTGACCAAAGTCAGCGCATTTCATTCCTGTGGCAGTCTCCTATTCATCCGACGAGGTAGCTGAGATTCTATATCCGCGGAGATTGTTCGGCTTCATGGTGTGCCGGTATCTATCATTTCGGACCGGGGCACGCAGTTTACCTCGCGTTTCTGGAAAGCATTTCAGTCGAGAGTTAGGCACCCAGGTGGGGTTGAGCACAGCGTTTCATCCTCAGACGGACGGTCAGTCGAGCGGGACTATTCATATTTTGGAAGATATGCTCCGAGCTGTGTGTTATCGACTTTGGAGGTTCGTAGGATCAGTTTTTGTAATTTAGCAGAGTTCGCCCTACAACAACAACTACCAGTTCCAGCATTCAGATGGCTCCATATGAGGCGTTGTATGGTAGGCGATTCGCGTCTCCAGTCGGATGGTTTGAGCCAGGGAGGCTCGATTATTGGGTACAGGAATTAGTTCAGGATGCCTTGGATAAGGTCAAGATCATTCAGGAACAAGCTTCGTTCGGCTTAATAGTCGCGGCAAAAGAGTTTATGCAGATCGTAAGGTTCGGGATGTAGCTTTCATGGTTGGGTGAGCGGGTTTGCTCCGAGTGTCGCCTATGAAGGCGTGATGAGATTTGGTAAGAAGGGCCAGCTTAGCCTAGGTTCATTGGTCCATTTGAGATTCTCACGACGCGTGGGAGAGGTGGCTTATTGGCTTTCCTTGCCGCCTAGCTTGTCAGCGTGCATCAGTTTTTCACGTGTCCATGCTTCAGGAGGTATCACGGCGATCCAGCCCTCGGTGTTAGATTTCAGCACTGTCCAGTTGGACAAGGATTTGTCTTGTGAGGCAGGAGCCGGTAGCTATTCTAGACGCAGTTCGTCAGGTGAGATCCAAGAGTCTTCCTTCTGTTCGTGTTCATGTGGAGAGGTCAGCCTCCTGAGGCATCGACCTGGAGTCCGAGTCCGATGCGGAGCCGTATCCTCATCTTTTCCCGACTCAGATACTTCTTTCTTTTGTCCGTTCGAGGACGAACGGTTGTTTTAGAGTGGAGAATGTGACGACCACAATGGGTCATCACTGGTTTCTTATTCATTCTTGTGCTTCCGAGGCCTTAAAAAACCTCATTTATGGTTGCCTCGATTGTGCGTGCGCAGTCCGGGCGCGTTAGCCGGAAAGCTTAAATATGAAATTCCGGTGGAAAAATGCTAAGTTTTTGATATTAAAATAAATAAATTGACTCTGGTCAACATTTTGGGTAACGGACCCGGACCCGTGATTCGACGGTCCCGGAGGGTCCGTTAGAAAAAATGTGGGACTCGGGCGTATGCCCGGAATCAAATTCCGAGTCCAAGCCCGAGAAATTAATTTTTGAGTAAAATTGTTTTTCTGAATTATTAAGGAAAAATTGAAATGAAAATCGATTAGAACGTGTTGGTATCGGGCCCGTATTTTGGTTCCGGCGCCCGGTACAGGTCTTATATGTGATTTAAGATATTTCGAAGTTTGGTTTGAAATCGGACGTCGTTTACGTGTTTCGGACATTAAGTTCTAAATTTTGAAATTTATGAAGTTTGAAGAAAAACTATTGGTTTTGAGGGTTGATTCATTGTTTTTTGATGTTATTTTGGCGATTTGATCGCACGGTTGAGTTCGTTAGGATTTTGTTGCGTCAGTGTGTTGTGATTGGTTAGGAGCCCCGGGGGCTCGGGAGTATTTTCGGAGGTGTTCGGGGTGGTTTTTGAACTTAGAAAAAGTTGCGCAGAAAATAGGCTCCAGCTGTCGCAGAAAAACCTTCTTCGCGATCGCGGAGCAACACCCGCGTTCGCAATGCCTTTGATTTTCTTCCTTCGCGATCGCGTATCTCTTCACGCCGTCGCATAAGCCAAGCTTGGGACCCAGTAATTTCCTCTTCGCGTTCGCATTCACATGTTCGCGAACGCGTAGCCTTGTAGCCTTCTTCATCGCGTTTGCTGGGCCTTCAGCGTTCGCATAGACCTAAATCCTGACCCAGCCTTTTCTCTTCGCGTTCGCGTCCTCCCCAATCGCGAACACGATGTGCATTAGGGTCAACCCCTTCGCGAACGCGGCTCCCTTCCTGCGAACGCGAAGGGCAAAATTTTGCCCAGTTAAATGTTAATTTATTCAGAAACAAGTAGCTACGGGATTCCTTTCAAAAATACATGACTCCCTTCTTCTCCAAGCACTTAGACGTCCATTGAACTTCCTTTCTTCAAGACCACTTGGGTTAGTAAATTCCAACTCGTTTTCTTCATTTTCCATCATTATTAACTCGAACTCCAAAGGCTTAAATCATGTAATTTAAGGTGTAAATTGGTGGGAAATGGGTTAGAAACTAGGGCTTTTCAATTTTCTTGATTTAGACCTCGTTTTGGGTCGGAAATTTGAAAACAAATTGTATATTCGGGATCGGGGGAATGGGTGACATGGAATTGGTTCGAACCTCGGGTTTTGACCAAGCGGGGCCCGGGTCGATTTTTGGAATATTTTGGGAGAAAGCTTAGAAATTCATATTTAGGCATTGGGTTTAGTTTGTTTAGCTCTTATTAATATTGTAAGTCATTATTTCATAGATTTGCCCGAGTTGGAGCCGAATTCGAGGGGTAAAGCTATACTAGAGGCTTGAGTTGAGTTTGGAGCATTCGAGGTTAAAGGGTTTGGGTTTTTGGATCTAACCCTAGCTTGAGGAAATCAGGAAGTAGAGTCTTATCTGTTAATTGCTATTTGTCGAGTACGGTGTATAGCATTGGTGACGAGTATCTATACATTGGGTGTCGAGCACGACCGTGAGTCCAAATTTGCTAATTGATCGAATTGGTAATTGTTATTTATGAGGACTGGTTGGAAATCTTTAACATTGAGCCACTCTAATTTGTGAGACTAAGTGTGGATTTAATTGTGTTAAGTAGAGATTGTAATTGAGTTTGCGTTATAGCTGGATCCCCCTTGCTGGGATGGTTTTTATATTATCTTGTTCCATTGCCGGGATAGCTTATTATAACATCTTTCTCCTTGCCGGGATTTAATTGTATATTGTGCTGTATGAAATGGGATCGTGTGGCACGCGACCACGAGATATTATGAAATGGATTGTGTGCACGCCGGACCACGAGATATTATGAAATGGATCGAGTGGTACGCCTACCACGTGATATTATGAAATGGGATCGAGTGTACGCCTACCACGTGATAATATGAAATGGATCGAGTGGTACGCCTACCACGTGATATTATGAAATGGGAGCGAGTGGTACGCCTACCACGTGATATTATTGAAATGGGATCGAGTGGTACGCCTACCACGTGAAATTTTGAAAATGGCGATCGAGTGGTACGCCTACCACGTGATATTATGAAATGGGATCGAGTGGTACACCTACCACGTGATATTATGAAATGGGATCGAGTGGTACTACCTTACCACTGATATGATGAATTGGGATCGTGTTGCACTCATGCAACGAGAGAAAATTGAAACAAGTGATAGTGGTTTGTTTTCCGTTTACTCTGTGTTAGAAGAGATCAGATGTAGTTTCTTTTGTTATCCCTGATATTCGGTTTTATCTGCTGCCCCATAAGTATGTCCCCTCTCCCAAGCTTTAATTGTCTACTTTCCGCTATTATTTTTGTGTACTTGTAATATATATATATATATCTGCACAGGTTTATCTGGTAGTCTGGTCTAGCCTCGTCACTACTTCGCCGGGGTTAGGCTAGCACTTACCGACACATGGGTCGGTTGTGCTGATGCTACACTCTGTGCATCTTTTTGCACAGATCCAGGTGTTGGAGCAGCATTTGAGTAGCAGTAGTATCTGGGAGCGAGCCTTCAGTCCGGAGATTTCCGAGGTAGCTTGCTGGCGTCCGCAGGCCCGGAGTCCCTTTCTATTTTACTCAGTTTGTTATCATTGTACGGAAACAGACAGTCTTATGTTTCATTCAAATCTTGTATTTAGTATTCTGTAGAAGTTCGTGAGTATTGTGACACCAGTCTTGGGTAGAGGATTAGTTAAATTTCCGCATTTCTTTCGTTAACTATTATTTAGACTTTCGTTTTATTATTAAATATTCATTATTTCTAATATTTCGGTTGTTTCGTTAAAGGAGGTAATTGATAATTGGCTTGCCTAGCTCCTATTAGTAGGCGCCATCACGACTCCCGAGGGTGGGAAATCCGGGTCGTGACAACAAAGTAATTTTATACATTACATGTGGTTGAATAAGGGAAAGGATTTATAAGAGATAAAAAGTTTGATTGATTTTAAAGTCCTAAATATTAGGACACAATTAAAAATTTAGTTAATTTTGAAGTCCTAAATATTAGAAAAATAATCAAATGACCATTTTGTCTAGTATGAACTCTAGTTTCAAAGGGTAAAAAAGGTGAAAGACATTTCTTAAGGGCCTTCGTGCTTTTAATATGGTATATAGATATAAATAGATACGTGCGTTGCGCGTGTACCCTGATAAATGAATATAAAAAATCCTTAATATATAGATAAAAAAAAATATTTTTTATATTGTAAAATTAATTATTAAAAAAGAAAAAACTATGGACATATTAACTTAATTTAATTTCTATGGTGGTTCTGAGCAGTTAATTGTCTTAACCTAAATCATATGCTATAGTATATATTAACTCTGAGTAGTCTTTAATTTTTGGAGATTTGTAGTTGTGTATCTTGG
>NC_031993.1:26372706-26379332 GCF_001879085.1 Nicotiana attenuata
GGCAAAAGGATACACACAACAGGAAGGTTTGGACTATCATGAAACCTTTTCACCTGTTGCCAAGATGGTGACAGTCAGAACTGTGATCAATCTAGCAGTTTCTAAAGGCTGGTCTTTGTCACAAATGGATGTTAATAATGCCTTCTTGCAAGGTGATTTGTATGAGGAGGTGTACATGGCATTACCTCAGGGATTTCATAAGCAGGGGGAGTCTAAGGTCTGCAGGCTACTCAAGTCCCTTTATAGCCTCAAACAGGCATCAAGGCAATGGAATATCAAATTAACTGATGCATTGATAGATGAAGGATACTCACAAAGTGCCTATGATCATTCCCTATTTACAAAAAGGACAGGTGCAGACTTGGTAATCATCCTTGTATATGTAGATGACTTACTGATTACTGGGAGCAACAATGCACTGGTGGAGGAGGCAAAGACAACCCTACACAAACATTTCAAGTTAAAAGATCTAGGTGAACTAAGATACTTCCTGGGAATTGAACTCATGAGATCAGATAAGGGAATTGTGCTGAACCAAAGGAAGTATGCACTTCAATTGATCTCAGAGGTGGGAATGAGTGGTGCAAGACCAGCTAGTTCTCCTTTGGAACAAAACATCAAGTTGACAACTGTTGAGTATGTCAAGCATGCAGGAGTTAAAGGTGATGAAGAGCTACAGGACATTGTAAGCTATCAGAAATTAATAGGCAAGCTGATCTACCTCACTATTACAAGACCAGATATTTGTTTTGCTGTTCAGGTTTTGAGCCAGTTCATGCAGAATCCAAAGTAATCACATTTGGATGATGCATTGAGAGTGGTTAGATACATAAAAGGATCACCAGGAATGGGTTTGTTATTGAAGAAAGGAGCAGTAGAAGAAATCACAGCTTATTGTGATGCAGATTGGGCAGCTTGTCCAAATACAAGAAAATCAGTGACTGGTTATGTGATTAAACTAGGAGAATCACTGATCTCATGGAAATCAAAGAAGCAGCCAACTGTAAGCAAGAGTTCTGCTGAGGCAGAATATAGAAGTATGGCAGCAGTAACTTCAGAGTTGGTTTGGCTAGTAGGTTTGTTGAAAGAGCTAGGGTTGACTATAAAGGAGCTAGTGGTGTTGCACTGTGACAGCAAGGCAGCTATGCAAATTGCAGCCAATCCAGTCTACCATGAGAGGACAAAACACATAGAAATTGATTGCCACTTTGTGAGAGAAAAGATAAGAAGGGTTGATTAAACCTCAATACATATAGTATAGTACTGCATTTTATGTAGTTATGTAACTTTTTTTTTAGTAGTAGAAACGTATTTTTTGTCCAAAAAAGCATTAGAAAAGTTTCGGACTCCGCCTTTTTACCCTTTGAAACTAGAGTTTATACTAGAAAAAATAGTCATTTGATTATTTTTTTTAATATTTAGGACTTCAAAATCAACTAAAACTTTAATTGTGTCCTAATATTTAGGACTTTAAAATCAATCAAACTTTTATCTCTTATAAATCCTTTCCTTATTCAACCCATGTAATGTATAAAATTACTTTGTGAATAAGGACGTTTTCTATTAATTAAAAGAAAACAAAATCTCTTTGCCAATTCAAGCCTTAATTCATGTAGAAATTGAGCTCAAGAAGTTTAGGAATCTCCATTTTAATATAAGACGTACGTTATGTATTTTTTCGTGGAAAAACCATTCATATCAAGGCAGCACATATACCCTAAGCACAAAGGTCTTTAGTGAAATGTCATTCGCTTTTTTACCCTTTAAAAATAAATTTTACATTAGACAAAATAGTCATTTAATTATTTTTATAATATTTAAAATTCCAAATTAATTAAGATTTCCTTATTAATTTATTTTTCCTTATTTGAACTATATAGAATGTCCTAATAATTTGGATTTAGGAATCCAAATTCAACTAAAATTTTATTTTGTATAAAATTTCCTTATTTGACCAACTTTTACGGAGCATATGAACTTCAGAAGTGCTTTTGGAGTTAAATACGTGGCCATGAAAATTTTCTTATTCTTAGCCTCTAACGTATATGAATTAGTATTTTTCTCTCTAAGTATTATCAATAATTGATTACCTACAAATCTCGATACATCAACATAACGTTCATTTTTCTTTTAGTTTTTTTTAAGAGTTTGATTTAATTTAAGTATTAATATGTAGAAGTTTCAACTAACATGGCAATATTAATTTAAAAAATAAATTCAGCTACAACAATATTATGTAAAATTGTAACTACGTTACCCCTATGATGTATTTGTTTTAACAATTTATATTATATAAATAAAATCAATCCCTTTAACCAAAAAAATAAATAAATACGTAATTTATTTGAAGCTATAAAATAAATATAAATTTATTTTTTTTCATAGTTTGAAAAATTATCCTTAGAATTGTGAACTCTTGAAATTTCAAAGTCCTCACTAGAACTCTTGAACGTGTCAACAAGGAAATTTAGATTTAAACCATTGCTCCCACTTGAAGAGACTAACTTGCGCCCATAAGTACTAGACATATGAATATAGGCATCCTTTTTTTTTTTACTCAAGAAAATGTCCACTTAGCTTATAACCTATTATGTTGATGAACTTTTAATGAGCACATAAAAATACTTAAGTTGCAAAAATAAATTTTATACCATGTTAAAACTAGACATATAAAGATGATTTTATAAAGAGATGTTAGGTAAGATGCAACATAACATATTCGTACCTTATATAGTAAGATATTTATAACTACAAATATATAACTAACTCAACTAACATCAATCAGAAAATATTGAATTTAGCTATTGTTCAATGTAATAACATTCATTTGTATCACTTAGACAAATATTCCATTTAGTTTAATGTCACTACTATTTTCCAATAATATATTCGTCTTGTATACGCTTTATACTGGTTGACGCAATGCACACGTGCAACGCACGTACACTAAAACTAGTTTAAGAAATAAGTTTAGCACCTAATTCGAATCCAAAAGCTAATTCATAAGATACTGATTGCTCAAGACTGTATAAGAAAATTAAGGAATTTACATCCAACGGATGTGGCTAAACATTAAGGGGTTGTTTGGTAATAATTGCAAAAATTGTTATAAGAAAGTTAATATTAATGGTATAGGTGTAGACAATAAACTGCGTCGAGAAAATAAAATCAAGACCGAAAAATATTGCACCAATCGTAGTATTTTATTTTGAATATTTGAGTGCTACAATCTCTATGAATCCTCTGATTCTTCTTTCCAATAGTAAATAAATTCAAGGGCCTTTGAGCTTGATCTTGAATCTATATTTGTTTCCACGAGCGATGATCTTGTTCTTGAGCTTGAGCTTGAGCTCGATTGCTTGAACTTGATCTTGATTCGTTCTTCGTTCTTGAGCTTGAACTTTATTTCTTGAACTTGAACTTGATTGCTTGAAGCTTGAAACTTGTAGAGAAATTTGCGGTGTTTGATCCACGAGCTCTCTCTTGCTTCTTGTTATAACTTCTGGTCTCTTTTCTGATTTATGAAGACCCCTATTTATAGTTGTGGAAGGGAAGAGTTATGATAAGAACAAACTCTTTTCGACCAATCAAATTGAAGTGTGACTTGGCCGCATTTGATTTCCCAGAACATGTCACTTGCACACGTGGCACGATTTCATTGGCCTTTTAGTGTGACTTGGCATGCCTTGTCATTTTGACATGTGGCACAATCCTATTGGCTCTTCCATTTGACTAGGCGCGCCACGTCATTTGACACGTGGCACCAAACTGGTCCTCTAGGAAGATGATATTTTGGGCTCAATAAAGTGGGCTCATCATTTTAGCCCAATTAAATGGGCTAACCCAATAGATTAAGACTTATTTATTTAACCCATATGTATTGGACTTATATAATTAATTCAATTATATTAGCCCATAATATTTATTTGGACCAATATATCTTGATTTTTAAAATATAATCCAAATTCTTTTGTGGATTTAATTTTAGTAAAATTTGTATGCCTACAATAGGTTTTAATATCAATAAAAGTAATTCAATGTTACATTCAATATAAAATAATATCTAGATTAAGGTATAAGATATACCGGATAAGAAAACCCCAGAGCCAATCATATGATAAATAGTACTTAATCAATTGTTTAGCAAAAAATGTTTTTTCTAATTGCTCCAACCAAATGACCCATAAAACGTAAAAAATTATCTCTTGCGATCACAAAGCAACCATATACAATCTTATGACCTTCAAATAATTAAACTAACATTTACATGCAGAATGCATGTCTTAGATTACAAGATTCAACTTTAATAAACTCATTGTAGCTTGTTTCTGACTTGCATATCATGCTGCTCAGTTGCTCCAAGCAGTAAAAATACACCTTTTTTTGTTGTCATATATATAAGAGTTGTTCAACTAATTAACTAGATTACTTAGTTGAGCACACCCTGACTCATAATATCCATACATCTTTAATCCTTTGTACCTTGTGAGAAGAATATCACCTCGAATTGCAGGTTTGCGTGTTAATTTGGATTAATATAGAACATTGGATGGCTGTTTACCATTAGATCTATCAAAAGAATGGTAGAGTCAGGGGTGGCCCCAAAGCGGAATTGACCGGAGATGAACCAAAAACTGCAACATCTATATCCTACAAGACGATCCATTTTAATTTAGCAGAATAAAGAAAATAATATACATCAGTATAAGCCTTATTTATGCATTACATTGACACGCTAAAAAGCAAATACTACTGATTTCCTTCTACAATACTGCCTCCAGCCGCTTGAAACATTGCTTCATGAGAAAATTCAACTTCATCAGGTAGTAATTCGAATGATGCAAGAGCGATATTGCTTGATGATTCTGTTGGTAGCAAACTCCTGAGTAGGTTGTACTGATCATCGTTTCCATTCAAAAGAAAATCGCTCAAGTTAGACAACGTCTCTTCCAATGATGGAACACCCGCCTTGGCACGCTCAAACTCTTGCTCGTCCACTTCCAGCAACTCAAATTGATCATCAGATATAGCACAAAATCCTTCTTCTATAAAACTTATTGGGACACATGAGTCAATATGGTAATTTTTACCATCTTCCAAACACCCTTGCATAGGCTGCGGCTGCTTCTCCAAAAAAACAACATTACTAGTAATATTCTCTCCGCTGTTGGTTATGATCTCCTGATGACAATTATCTGAACACAAAGTCACAAACTAACTTGCTTTTGATGGAGACACGACGACGATGATCCAATATTATTTTTCTCGTGTCAAATATAACACCATGGACAACCTTCCTCTTAATAAGACAAAAAACAAAGTCCTCATGTCGAATTTGACTACGTCGTCTTAACACCTTTAGTATGGTATTTGTATGAGGTCGAATTTGACCAACTACGTTCTTCAAGCCAGCACGACCGAGCAATTGTGCGTAAGCCCGGTTAGAAGAGCGACCTATGAGCAACAAGAGGGACGACTCCACGACCACGCCGGCCGCTCCATAATATGTACTTTATTTTTTGCCTTTTTGTATTCGAGGAAGGATCCTCTATTATATAAAGAGGATCTAAGCCTTGTAAAAGGGGGACTTCGGATTATTGAAAATACAATCTCTCTCTTCTCTCTCTCTCTAACATTATCTCTCTTATCTAACAGAAGTTTATCACTTTCTCTCATCAACTTTGTTTATCTTATTCTTATCTGATTCTATATTCAAGATCATCCTAGGGTTTATTATCTTCCACTACGATTTACCCCTTCATCTATATTGATTGATTTGCTTAAAAAGTATTAAACCACTTTTGGGCAAAACAATTTGGCGCCGTCTGTGGGAATTTCGGTAATTGAAATCATAGTTTACATCTAGGATATCAGAAACAACCATCGCTGTTCTTCAGATCTCATAGAAACTAACAAATGGCAGACAAAGAGTCAAGGTTGAAGATGATAGCAGACGTCTCAACCAACCTCATAGGCCCACTCAACGAAGCAGGCAGAGAAAATACCGCGAATATAACACCAAGTAACATACCGGAGGGGGAGATCTCACCCTCCTCACTTGAAGATCTAACGATTTTGCGTGAAAGAGGGACTTCTACACCTGCAGCAAAGGAAACGCCCCCAGTAGTCAAAAAGCTACTGGAGGAATGGTTGACGAACACTCTAAGTAGCATACTCGAGAAACCACCTCAGGGAAATATCACAGATCCATCGATGGCAGAAATCACCACCACCATCGGAGAGCCCAGCGTTGCACGAATAGGTAACGCCCACACTGACTCCAATACAAGCAACAATGCGCTCACAACCATTCTTAAGAAAATGGAGGAGATGGAGAACGAGAATAAAGCACTTCGTGATCAAATGAAGGAGCACCAGGAGAGGTTAGACAAGATACCTGGCGCCCCTAAGCTACTGCCGAAACGCGATATGGGGAAATTCGTCGAGCAACCATATAATGAGGGAGCTGCTCCTCACCCAATCCCCAAAACCTTCAAGATGCCACCATACTTGAAAATATACGACGGGACCACAGATCTATAAGATCACCTGATTCATTACGTGACCGCCGTAAAAGGCAATGACCTATTGAAAGAACAGGTGCCATCTGTGTTGCTGAAAAAGTT
>NC_031993.1:26389887-26396649 GCF_001879085.1 Nicotiana attenuata
AAAGAGAGATCGGAGCATTACATAAGAGGGGAAAAACACAAGCTAGCCTATTCCCGGGACGATCAAATCGGAGCCATACTCGTAAAATTCTTCGGGGAACGTCGCCCTTCTCGAAGCGTCCCAGCTTCGGAGGCTTTGGCAGACCGTCCGATGCAGTCGAATCCAGCGACGTTGGAGTTCAGTAATGAACTTCAAGGCCGGACAGCTGCCATTCGCGAATATTCGGCTAACATTCTTGACTGCTTGGTTGGGACGCATCAGCATCGGCCCTTATACATTGGCCACCTATCGTTGGCAGTACTCCCTCAGCCTGAGAAATACTTTAGCCTCCAAGCTTCCGGCCGAAATCCGATTGATCATATGCTCAAATATTCAAGGATCGACGCCTCCAAATTGGCCACGTCAAAGTCCAGCAACCATCTTCCCGAAGGGAAGTCCTTATCCGACTCCAACTGTTGCACCCACGGGCTTCCAGTTCGCTTTGTTCTCATTAAGTTCGGCTCTGCTCTCGTCAAGCTCGCCTTACCCGATTAAGCTCGGCTTGCACCCCCCTTAGCTTACAACCGAGCTCTTCTTTGCTTCCTCCAAGCCGATAGCACAGGACGCGTGCTCTTTTTAATTCATAAAAGGCCAATCCGGTCCGGCTTTCTTAGCAACTTCTCTTCAAGGACCGCGGCGCCCCTTCGCTCCGCCATCCATTTTGTCCTTGATTCGGAGGAAACAGTCGAGGTGATAGGGTAGCACCAGGCCTGCAAAAGGAAAAGTCTAAAAGAGCAGTAAGGGTCACAAGGCAAAAATATTAGAAATGAAAGGAGAAGCAAATTTACCTTGAGCTTGCGCCTGCTGGGCTTCGTTGAAAAAGGCATGTCCAATTCTAACACCTCGGTCGCAGCCACGCGGTCTTCCTCCGTCATCAGATGATGAAGATAGCTTGCAACCCCGACCGGGGGTTCCCAGAGCCCCGGAACAGTCTTTGGGGATAGCAAAAGTTACTATCCTGTTTACAGTCCGGTCCAGGCTCGGAGCTGGAAACCTATCAACAAGCTTTTTGATAGGCCGAAAAGTTCCCCACTTGATTTTCGGCCTGAAGGTCTTTCGCGGGGGATTTCGAAGCCCGAAAGTGTTGGGAAGTACCACGCATCAAAAGGTCTCGAAGCTAAACCTCCATCATCGGGATGTCGTCCGGCAGCTGCCCCCCAAGTCGAGGAGATGGGGGGACGTAACCGGGTGAATCAGTACCCGGGATGCCGCCGCAGGGGCGGAGGGTTCATAGCATCCTCAAGCACCTCACGTCCTCGGGAGAGCCTCACTGGATGGTCCACACGGCTCAGGTCCGGTCGAATGGACGTGGCGGACGGAGCTCCGGCTGCTTCCTCATCGTCATCCTCTTTGTCACCTCTTCCTCGGGAGGACAAGACGATTTGGCTTTTTGGTTTGCGGGCGGCCCTTTTTGTCCGCTTTGTCTTCTTTGAGCTCGTCCGTACCGGACTCCCCGGGCCTTTTATTTTCTCCCGGAACTGGAAGGCGGCATAGTATTGAAGACCTCATTCCAGCGTCCTTGGCAAGCCTGGCAAAAACACGAGGGTTATGATGCATTCCGATTATACAGGAAAAAAATGCGCTACGGTCAAAAAGAAGGCTTTACCATGGTTTTTGCCTCCCACCCGACCTTTGGAGATTTCTCCAGTTTCGCTCCGAATATGCCGCTGGGCCAACTTCTGTTTACCCAGCCGCGGCAGATCCTTGACGGCAAGCTGGAAGTTTGGGTCACCGCTGCCACAAGAAATGGGGTTTCAGGAAGAATTGAAGGAAAAACACTTCCTCTAAAAGATGAACAGTGAGAAAATACTGTACGTTTGAGGTCCACCTCTCGCGGAAATGGCATAGCAATCGGCCGGAATCCAGTCGGACGTCCTGATCCGGACAAACCTGCTCAGTCCAGCCTCGATCTTTGGTCTTAATCGATGCTAGGAGAAATGGGGGTTTGCCTAGCCCGGTCGGGCGCAGTTTTATTAATCCCCCTCGAAATATTCGGGCTGTATAGTTCGAAAGAGATGGTCGAGGTAAAGGGAAATCGCCCATCGACTCTCTCAACAAAAAACCGAAAGAGATATACGATCCGGCCACATCGAGGGGTGATCTTGCCTAAGGTCACCCTCGTACAGCCCGGCCCAGAAACTCCAACTATGATGGTTTTCTCAAGGGGCCTAAAGGTGAAGGGATATTGTATATACACTAAGATATCCTTTCAACGTGAGTCATTAATCGAACTCGTCACGGGAAGGGGCGACGCAGGTCTTTCCCTTCCGCCATCTAAACATTCAGCCCTCACCCGGTCTAGGCAACCGGGAGTGATTAGAACTAATATTTACTCCGATGCGGTTCGCCGCGGCCCGGGACCCGATGATGGGTTTCAAAACCTGGAGTCGGCAGATACGGCAACCAGTCGGTGTGAATGCCTTTCAATGGTGTCTGGTCATGTTGTGCAGAGTTCAGATCTTAGCGGGGCTCGCGGCCGAGCTTGGTCCTAAGAAGGAACACTTTTGAAGTTTTCGCCATTTCTAAAAGCTTTTACGAAGATGATGAAAAGAAAAATACACCAAACGCAGAATTTGAGAAAGATAGGAAATGCTGAACCTGGAAGGGTCGTTTTATACTTTTTTCCCAATGAGGCGGTGGCACGAATCGCGAAGCCACAGACACGAAGCGACAGATAATTAAGAGAAGCATTAAATGCCTGCAGCAGGCGTGGTCAGAGCACTCGATGGCTTTTTTCACCTGGCGTATGGCCATACGTCACGGGCATCACGTCACCGGTCATATCGTTTATTATCATTACTCTCTAATAAACGAGGGGACTATCTGTATTAGGTGATACCCTTTTTTGCTTGAGCCCGACCGGGTTGGGTCCGGTCCGGAGCAAATCGGGGCCATCGAACCCGACCTGGATGCAAGGTAGAACGACGGCCACGTCTACAACCGAGGTCGAGTCATTTCGAGACCGTTACAGAGCTCGATAGGAGTCACCACCGGATGGAGAAACACACAAGGTCGGAAGCCGGACTCGTAACGGATAACCAAGCGTCGCCGGATATCTCGCCCAAACGTGATTTTCTCAACCACTTCAGGCCATTAAGGCGTAATTACAGGGATCCACGATGTAATCAATTGACCTACCTTATTTTTACCCTTAATCAGAATGTATAAAAGGGGATCTCTCTAAATTCTTGTGGATCATCAAGCACAATTGTTCTAAGCAATATTATATTCTGCGATTATTTACTTTAACAGCAATTGTTGAGTCTTTATCTTTATTTTCCTTAACCTAAAAACCTTTTGTATCTTTTAGTTCACGGATCCTTAAAACCCCATATAAATTCAATTGTTATCCGGATTCGAGGGTAAACAATCTTCATCTTGTACTGTATGGAACTTGCTCCCCCCACAGTAAGTAATAGAAGGTTATATGTACATGAAACAAGGCCATTTCTCTGTGCAGTACTAGGAAATATTAATAGA
Organism: Nicotiana attenuata; assembly: GCF_001879085.1. Classification (NCBI taxonomy): domain Eukaryota; kingdom Viridiplantae; phylum Streptophyta; class Magnoliopsida; order Solanales; family Solanaceae; genus Nicotiana; species Nicotiana attenuata. Next base: position 26,393,407 of record NC_031993.1, read on the forward strand.
ACCGTATAGTGCTACTACTATATAGTGAGCGTCGTGAATCAATTAGTACCAATGACTAGCTCTCCGCTACGTAGGCTGCTTGCATAGAGATTCCTGAAATGAAAAATGAATACCTGATCTCACTAAATATATGAGTATGGAATAAATGACACAACCATCTCTTATTCATGTAACACAACTCTTCAATATTGCTCATTACTATATGCCTCCACAGATAAAGAACTCGTGCTTAGAGGAAATGTGTTGTAACTTACATGGACTGCTCTACTGCTTTCGCGGCTTCAACTTTAATCAGTGACTAGGCTATATTCAGGATCATCAGCACGGACTGCAATTATCTTGTCATCTTTTGCTCCCTGAATTCAGACTCAAGTTAATATTCCATTTAACTATTGAGATCAAAGTAATTTTAGTGTATATATAATATGCATTTATAAAATACCTGATCAATCATAGGCATAAGATCAATTGCTCTAGCCCTGAGAAAGCAACCTGGAAGAACAGGTTCCTGTACATTTGCACCATAAAATCAACTGAAGAATAGGCTATTGTAGGCATTTCCATGAACTTAATGGACTAATCATAGAACTAATAGCCACAGCAATAGCCAATTTTATGCATTAAAAAGGCCACAAATAGTAAATTTGCCAAACTCACGAGATGCATGGACAAGTAGCCTCCAAGCCCGGTTACTAATTAACAAGCTTGGCTTCTTTGGAAACACCAACCAGTATTTAAAATGCTGGATTTGTTCAAAGTCAAAATCTGATCTAAAGAGTATCTGGAGGAAAAAAAAACACTGATCATATGACTATACTGGGACTATTACTAGACAAGATCAGCTTGTCCATCTCCACGTGTTTTATAAGTCATAAAGAAATTTCACAACCCCTTAGTGGCAAGTCTAAGATAAGCTGTAATATATCAAAGAATGATGCAATCAAGAAGCAGCTTATTCTAGAAAATAATGAGGAGGAGGTTACTGCGATATATGCTGTTACTTCTCGGGATGAGGGTTGATTACCTGCATGATGACCAATACATCCATAGGGTCCTGGTCCTCACAAATTGTACGAGGGATAAAGCCATAGTTATGAGGTATACTACTGATGAGTAAAGAACACGATCAACCTACAGACGACAGAATTGTTTCATGTAACTCAGCAAAAAATTCCATAATTTTACTTTTTCAAAATGATAAACTGACCCCTTAATACCTTGATTAATCCAGTTTTCTTATCAAGTTCATACTTCACCTTGCTCCCTTTGCTGATCTCAATCACCTGCAAAGATCAAACAATTGATCAGCTTAACCATATCACTTGCCTCGCCAAAATATTTAGGGTAAAAGTAAATAAAACCCCATCTTTATTGAGGTGGAAGAACATAAGATTTGAATTTTGACAGTTTGACACAATATAAAGCATCCTTACCACATTAAAAACCTTAGGAGCACCTTTCCTGCAGCAAAACATAAATATAAGTTCATGAGCAGCAGCAGCTAAACATAAATATAAGTTATTTCAAAGTAGTGTCCAAATACCTATCTCAAGATCATGCCAAGGATGAGCTGGAGCTGGTTTCCGAGAAGAAAGTTTCATTTCATCAAGAGGTGGATTCACAGGAGCTTTGATTGGAGATTCATCAGGCTGAACCATGATTGCGAGCTGTACATTAAATTTAGTAGTAGCATATAAGAATCTCTAACATGTAAATAGAAGCAAATCATTAAGTGATCAAGCAGTGGAATGTAATGTCGTTAGCCAGAGGCAACAGAAAAAGGAAGAAAAACTTAAAAAAGAGAAACAAGGATTGAGTGATTGGATACACCTAAACAGAAATTCTTTCATAGTGCACTATCCTCGTATGGAATTTTATTAGGAACAAATTAAATAAGATAAAGATGCATGGCATAATATGATACTCCCTCCGGTCCAAAATAAGTAATTTTTTGGCCTTTTTCTTGTGGTCCAAAATAAGCAATTTTTTCAGATTTCAAGAATGAACTTGTATAGGGTCAAATTTGACCGTCAACGTCTCTACGCCAATGGGTACGCCCAGTGAGTATACGTCAACTAACGTAAGGGTGCGACTTGGACGTGGGGACAAAAGCGACATCCTTTAAGACTCAGTGTCTTCACTAGGAAAACGTTACCTATTTTTGTATCTTTTTGATTATTTCGAGGGAGGTCTCCTACTATATAAGGGAGACCTTCACATTGTAAAAGGGGGGGATTCTAGAAGAATACAACTCTCTCATTTTCTCCTTCTCTCTCTCTCTCTATCTCTAACGAATACTTTCTCTTGAGTTCATATTATCATTTTACACAATTAGATCTACAACAACAACTTCATTTTTCATCTCTAGGTCTATTATATTTGATTACGATTTACCCTTTCCTACTTTTGATTGTTTTTAAGCTTGCAAAGTATATCGATAACTTTTGAGCCAAACAATTTGGCGCCGTCTGTGGGGATTTCGATAATCAAAATCATAGTATCCACCTAGAGAGCAACCAACTACCATTCTCTACACCACACGAAAACAAAAGATGGCTGAAAATAACACCAGAATGAAAGCGATAGTGGGTGTTACAGCCAATCTCCTTGATCCTCTCAACGAGGCCGGTGACGAGGGCATTTTGAATGCAACCCCTAGCATCACGCCAGGTGCAGAGATCTCATCTTCCCATCCGAAGATCTGACGATCTTGCATGAAAAAGGAGCTTCCACATCTGTGGCTAAGGAAGCACCCCCGGTGGTCAAGAAGCTACTGGAAGAATGGCTAACAAGCACTCTAAGTGGCTTGGTTGAGAAGTCACCGCAAAGTAATGTCAGGAGTATACCAACGGTAGGTACCACTGCTGCCGTGGGTGAACCTGAAGCTGCACGAGCAAATAACAAACCCATCGAGGCACAGACCAACGACGGCACGCTAACAGCCATCCTAAAGAAGATGGAAGAAATGGAGAATGAAAACAGGGCACTCCGCGACCAAATGAAAGAACATCCGGAGAGGGTAGACAAGATCCCCGGTGCTCCAAAGGTACTACCAAAACGCGATGTGGGGAGGTTCATTGAACAACCATACACTGAAGAAGCTGCCCCTCACCCTATCCCAAAAACCTTCAAGATGCCACCCTACTTGAGGGTATATGACGGAACCACAGATCCCGAGGATCATTTGATCCACTATGTCACTGCTGTAAAGGGCAACGACCTATCAAAAGAACAGGTACCATC
>NC_031993.1:26398967-26401158 GCF_001879085.1 Nicotiana attenuata
GGCTACAATCAAATCATGATGGCCGAAGAGGACCAGGAGAAGACGACTTTCATCACCCACCAAGGGACTTACTGCTACAAGGTAATGCCCTTCGGGCTCAAAAATGCAGGGGCTTCGTACCAAAGACTGGTCACCAAAATGTTCAAAGAGCAGCTTGGTAAGACTATGGAAGTTTATATCGACGATATGCTGGTGAAGTCGATAAGAAAAGAGGACCACATCGACCATCTGAAAGAAGCCTTCGGGATATTGAGAAGGTACGGGATGAAACTGAACCCCGAGAAATGCGCCTTCGACGTGACCTCGGGAAAATTCTTAGGATTTCTCGTATCACAACGAGGCATCGAGGTCAACCCAGATCAGATCAAGGCGATAGACGCAATACCTGAGATGTTGAACAGCAAAAAACAGGTGCAAAGGCTGACGGGGCGAATAGCCGCCCTATCCAGGTTCATCTCACGATCCTCCGACAGGTGCCATAAATTTTTCAATGTGCTGAGAAAGGACAATGGGTTACAGTGGAATGAGGAATGCGTCGAAGCCTTGAGAAAATTGAAAGCATACCTATCTTCGCCACCACTGCTGGCCAAAGCAAGTCCAGGCGAGCCCCTGCGGGTATATTTGGCCGTATCCGAGGTCGCCGTCAGTGCAGTCTTGGTTCGTGAAAACGAAGGTACACAATCTCCTATTTACTATATTAGCAAAACCTTAGTGGACGCCGAAACACGGTATCCGCACCTCGAAAAATTAGCTTTGGCATTGGTCGTAGCTTTACGAAAGCTCCGACCCTATTTTCAGTGCCACCTCATAAAAGTACTGACGACCTTCCCCTTGAGAAGCATCCTACATAAGCCTGAGTTATCAGGCAGGCTCGCCAGATGGGCCATAGAGCTCAGCGAGCACGATATCCCATATCACCCAAGAAACGCCATCAAGTCGCAAGTACTTGCCGACTTTATAGCCGACTTCAGCGCAGAGATATGACCAAAGGCGGAACTAGAGGCACGTTGTGCCCCCTCCAACACCAACCTATGGACTCTTTACACTGATGGCGCCGCTAATGCCTCGGGATCGGGACTGGGACTCGTTCTCGAGGTCCCCACGAGCAAAATAATTCGCCAGTCCATACGATGCCCCGAGATGACTAACAACGAGGCCGAGTACGAGTCTGTTATTGCAGGTATAAAACTAGCCATCAAGTAGGGAGCTCGACGACTCGTTCTCCATTGCGACTCCCAACTCGTGGTGAACCAGGTCACTGGGACTTACCAAATCAAGGAGCAGAGATTGCAAAAATACCAGTCAGAAATCCACAGATTAATGACTGAGTTCGACGAGTGCCGCTTCGAACAAGTTCCGAGGGCACGGAACGTTGAAGCAGACGGTCTAGCAAAATTGGCCGCAGCCACTAAAAACTTCAACAAAGAAAGTGTGGTCACCCTCCTCCATTCAGCCATTGATCACCCTGAGGTACTCTCTTTAAATTTGACTTGGGACTGGCGCAACCAATTTGTATCCTATCTGCAGGATGGAACACTCCCACTCGACAAAAAAGAAGCCAAGAAGCTCCGCGTACAGGCCGTCCGGTATTGCCTGATAAACCACGAGCTCTACAAAAGGACGTTTGGCGGACCCCTAGCCAAGTGCTTAGGGCCGCACCAAACGAGGCCAGTGCTCGAAGAGGTACACGGAGGTCACTGCGGCGCCCACACAGGTAACCGCGCCCTCGTGCGCTGGATAATACGGGCCGGCTATTATTGGCCCACTATGAAGAAAGACGCAGCGGAATATGTTCGCCGATACGAACAATGCCAAAAGTATGCCCCATGATACACCAACCAGGAGAACCACTTCACTCAGTCACTTCCCCATGGCCTTTCATCAAATGGGGAATGGACATAGTCGGTCCCCTACCAGCGGGACGAGGAAAGGTACGATTTCTCTTAGTTTTAACTGACTATTTTTCCAAGTGGGTGGAAGCATGTGCGTACGCCCAAATACGCGAACAGGAAGTCATCGCCTTCATATGGAAGAATATCATCTGCCGTTTCGGCATCCCCAAGGAAATCAGCTGCGACAACGGACGACAGTTTATCGGCCAAAAGACGACAGAGTTCTTCGACAAATGGCATATTAAGCGAATACTCTCCACGCCATATCACCCTGCAGCCAACGGCCAAGCAGAGTCTTC